>NC_090450.1:400648086-400951117 GCF_031143425.1 Pleurodeles waltl | reverse complement strand
ATATGTGTGCACACTCGAATACCATATGGTAGTAGTGTGCTTCTGAAGCATCACATTGCGGGCAGGCCGACGTCGAGCCAGGGAACATACGGTGAATCCTGGCTGGGGACAGGTATGCTTGGTGCGTGTTATTGAATTGCGTGTAGCGGAACCTAGGATTTCTGGATACCCCCCGAGTAGGATAGAGGGCTTTTGGCCATTCCGTTTGTGATATTGGGTCAGTGAGTACTGCGTTCCACCTTTCTCTCGTTCTCTCCAGGTTAGGCTCAGGGGGTTTGTTCAGGGTTTTGTATAGATGTGTCACTATTTTTGTTTGATCGTCAAATTGCAGCATATGGTGCAGTGTGGGAGAACTCAGTGGCTCCCCGTCCCCAGCCGCCCACGTCTTTTTAATTAGGTGGCTTATGGCATAGTAGGACAGGAAGTGCCCGGGGTTCACCGCCGTGAGGGCCTGGATGGATTCAAATGACATCAGTTTCCCTTCTTCGAAGCAGTCCCCAACCATTGTTATTCCAGTCTCGGTCCACGGCTTAAGTGAGTGTGGTCCAACTGTGTCAACCCAGCCCGGGATCAATTCCAGTGGGAGAAGCGGTGAGTATGGAATTGCTTTGTGACCCTTTTGTATGTACCTTTGCCAGCACATATGAGCTACTGCCATCAAAGGGTTGCCGAGTTCCCCTCTAGGAATTTTGTTCATTAACCATGTGATCAGTGGTTTCCCGTTTAACCGCACCCGAATCCACATGGACTCCGCCTGTGTTGGCCTATGCAACCAGTTCAGTATCCACTGTAGCTGTGCAGCCGCATAGTAAAGTTCAAAGTTGGGAGCCCCTAGCCCTCCTGCAGCGAGCGGGTATTGCAGTGTGGTGAGTGCGACCCTCGTCCTGCCTCCACCCCAGATGAGTTGCAGCAAAACTGCATTCAGATCTCTGAAAAAGCTCCTGGGGACCCAAAGAGGCAGTGCCGTGAAGTAATATAATAGCCTAGGCAGCAACAACATGTTTGCCACTGCCACTCTGCCCAGGGGTGAGAGTGGGAGTTTGGTCCAGAACCGCAGCGATCCCTTCATAGAGGCCAGTGCTCTCCCTAGGTTCCCATCTCTAAGGTCTTCGTTTTTATGGTATATGGGCACCCCCAGATATTTGAATGTATCGAAGCACCATTTTAAGTGGCCAACCGGGGCGTTCTCTTTTCCTACTGGTGACCATCTGGTTAGCGGAAATATACACGATTTATCCCAGTTCACCACTAGCCCAGATAAGTCCCCATACTCGGTCACGAGTGACATTACTAAGGGTATTGTCTCGGTCCAGTTCCGTACGTATATTAGTGCATCATCTGCGTACAGTGATATACTGTGGTGTAGCCCACTCCTGACCACTCCCCAGCTCTCTTGCACAGCACGTATTCGGGTAGCCAGCGGCTCCATCGCCATGGCAAATAACAGGGGGGACAGGGGACAACCCTGTCTAGTGCCTCTTGTGATCGAGAAACTCTCAGATATGACCCTGCCTGTTTTTACCCTGGCTTGTGGTTTGGCGTACAGCGTCTGTACCCATTGTATATCAATAGGCCCTATTCCCATGCCCTGCATAGTGGCGAACAGGAAGTCCCATTCCAGAGTGTCAAACGCCTTCTCAATATCTAACGACAGTACCATCTCTTCATGTGCCTCCGGTGGGGTGTCGCCCAGAGCCTGCGGATGTTTAAGAAGGTATTACGTTTTGGAATGAAGCCATTTTGGTCTTCATGTATCACCGTATGGATTAGGGGGGCCAACCTGTTGGCCAAGATTTTGCCTAGTATTTTACAGACTAGGTTCAGGAGGGATAGTGGCCTGTTGGATTTAACATCAGAAGGATCGCACCCCTGTTTAGGGAGGACCACCACCATTGCCTCATTTAATTTTGGAGGTAGAGTTTTGTTCGACCATGCCTCCTCAAACACCTTTAGCAAGTGCTGCTTCAAGTGTATCGAGTATGTGGAGTAATATTCTATTGGAAGTCCATCTGTTCCCGGGGCTTTATTCCTGGGCATCTGCGACACTGCTCTATCTAACTCTTCCAGTGTCAGTGGAGCCTCTAGAGTCTGCCTGTCTATCGGTGATAATTGTGCCATTGGGGAGGCCGCTAGGAAATTCTGTAGTTGTAGAGGTGTGCATGTTGTGCGTTTGGTGTATAGGTTTGTGTAATATTCCCTAAACGCCCCGTTAATCTCTTCCTGTGTGGTGAACATTTTGCCTGCAGATCCCTTTATAGTCCCTATGGGGGATTGCTGCCGGTTTTCGCAGAGGAGTCACGCCAGCAGTCTGCCAGACCTATCACCCTCTGAATGTAGGCGCATTAAACGGTATTTATGATCGTGCCGTCGAAGGCGAAAGTCTGCTTCGTTGTATTTTGTTCGTGTCTCTTTTAGCGCTGTGTATGGAGTCATATTATTTGCTACCGCTTTTTCTATTTCCCCCAGTTCCTTTTCTAGCTTATTTATTTCGCATGTAGCGTGCGCCTTACTCCCCAGCTGGTTGAAATGCAATACCCCCTGACTACGACCTTGTGTGCCTCCCATTCTGGTGCTCTGGAGCTGGTGGATTCCTCGTTAATCTCCCAATACTGCTTCACTGCTGCATTTAATCCTTCCCTAAACGCCTGATCCTGGAGGGCCTCGCCCTGCATTCGCCAAGTGGGGATCTGCGAACGTCTACTGCCCCAGTTCAGAGTTATTCTAAGTGGAGAGTGATCGGATAATGTTTTGGCCAGATATTCTGACTTGTTCGTCAGGTCGCAGATATCCCGAGTCCCCCATACTATGTCTATCCTTGTGTGTACCTTGTGGGGTATTGAGTAGGATGAGTATTCCCTCTGCTGAGGGTGTTTTGTGCACCATATGTCAAATATTCTCATGTCTGCCGCCCAATTAAGTAAGGGGCTTCTAGCTGTTCTATTTAGTATTGCTTTCGGGGTAGTGGTTGACCTGTCTAATTCTGTGTTCGGGATGCTATTAAAATCGCCCCCCCAGATAGCTGGGGCTTCAGGGTATGCTAATAATGCTGGGGTGAGTGTGCCCAGAAATTCGACTATCGCACTGTTGGGGGCATAAATGCCAATTATTGACAGTTGCTTCCCGTCTAGGTGCCCCTCTGTTACCACATATCTGCCCCCTTGGTCTATTGTCTGTGAGGTTTGGACAAAGGGAACCCCGCTTGCTATCCAAATCAACACTCCCCTGGCGAATGCTGAGTACGTTGTGCCCACCACTTGTCCACCCCATCTTTCTCGTAGTTCCCGCAAGTCAGGCTCCAGGCAGTGTGTCTCCTGTAGTATAGCTATATATGCGCCATGGCGTCTGATGCGATCATGTACACAGATTATTTTGCTTGGAGCGCCCAGGCCTCTCACATTCCACGTAATTATATCATATTTATGCAGTGAGGGATTAGCCTTTAACGCCACTTTGCATTATGTGTAGCACCTGTCCGTATCACCCAGCTATTGACTGTGTGCTCGTGTGTCCCCTCCAACCCGATTAGGTGTGTCCTCGAATGCGACAGCGCTAGCAGTATTACCTGTGTTTTATATTGACCTTTAACATTCAACTTCACTATTAATCCCCATATACTCCCTCTACTGACACTCAACCCCAAATTATTAACTAATTTCAAGCTACCAAACACACTAATACTTAACAAACTTTGCGTCCATGTGAATACCTGAGGAGCAGCCATGTTAGCGACCAGTTGCGGCTCACATGTGGGGCACACAACTTTACGCAGCCATGGACTGCATGTACATCTGGGCGCCCCCGGGCCGGCCTCCCCCACCCCGACAGGACGGCCAACGACATTAAACCTTCTCTTCAGTAGAAGCAGCTGAATAGTCAGAGGATACTCAAGGGCCTTAGCGAAGTTCTTCAGCATGCAGGTACGCGTAAAGTTAATCTGTACCTCCTGGCAGGTTCGTCGCTGCCCCCTGCTGGGGGGGGGCAAGAGAATGGGGGGACATAGGGGGACACCCGGCGACCCACGGCTACAGTTCGTCCGCTGTTCAAGGCGTGAGCTTCGGTCCTGCAGGTGACTCTGTGAGCGTGGAGGCCGAGCTGGTCGAATCGGAATCTGGGCTGTCCGCCGAAGCCTCCCGCAGTGCCTCAAAGGTGTTTTGCGTATGCAGGGGAGTTTCTTTCAAGGCCTTTGCCCTTACCTCGGCTGCCTGTTGTTCAGTAGGGTGGCCCTTGTTTTTTTTCTTGGGGCGCTTCCGCGCTGGGGCGGGCAGCCATTCCTCTCCCCCATCTATTCCGGATTGGGTTTGCCCCAAGCCTTTGGCATGCAGCCACGTCCAAGCATCTTCGGGAGAGTTGAATACATGGGTGCGCTCGTCTGATATTACTCTCAGCTTTGCGGGGAACAGCAGGGCGTATTTAATGTTGTGCTCGCGGAGGCGTTGTTTGATTTTCACAAATAAGCTGCGCTGTCTCTGCACCTCCTGAGTGAAGTCTGGATAAGCGTTAATTTCTGAGGCCTCGTGTCGGAATGGGCCTTTGCTGCGGAATTGCTGTAGAATTAGGTCGCGGTCTCTGTAATTTAAGAGTCTCGCAATCAGAGGTCTGGGTGGTTGACCCGGGGCCAGGGGTCTCCCCGGTACCCTGTGTGCCCTTTCCACAGAGAAAAACTTCGACGGAGTCCCTCTTAATACCTCCTCTATCAGCCATTGCTCCAAAATTATTTCTGTATTCTGTTCTGTTAGCTTTGTTAGCTTTTCGGGGAATCCCAAGAAGCGGACGTTGTTGCGCCGGGATCTACCTTCCGCCTCTTCGGCGCGGCGCCATAGTATTTTTACCTCTGCATCCAGCCATTGTAGTTGTTTTTGGTTAGCCAAGACCAAGGGGTTCAATTCTTTTAGCTCCGATTCCGTTGACTTCACTCTCTCCGCCAAGTTACGATGGTCCACTATAAGCAAATTTAGATCTTGTGATACTGAGTCTATCCTGTTCTCCAGAGAGGTTTTAGTGTCCATTATTGCTTGTAATACTTTTTCAAATTGGGTTGAGTGGGCCTGTAGTGTGGTTTCCAGTGCTTGTAGAGTCAGTGCCAGCTGTTGGTCACTTGTTGAATGACCCAATGTGAGTTGGTCTTGGTTTTTCGCAGATTTAGTTCTTCCAGCCAAAGTGTGCACTTAGAGGGCTGCTCGCAATGAGCGGAGCGGCATGGCTGTGCGCTGTGGCCCTCAGCTGAAACCTCTGCGTGCCCCCAGTTGGGCCTCCCCGCGTATCAGAACCAGCCCGGCCTGCAGCACTCACCGCGCTGAGAACAGGGGGGGGCAGTTTTTCTGCACATTCCTCCAGCTCCCTCTGCCTGCAGCACCTCTGGTCTCGCAGTACTTAGTGATCACACAGGGGCAGTCATCCACCTTAGTTCTCCATATGGGGTGCTGCTGTGTGGTATGTTGCGTTTTCCTTGAGAAAGGTGCCCTGCTCTGCCGCTTCTGGTGTTGCCAGCCTGCTGGTAGGTGTGCCCACAGATTACACCTCAGCCTTTGGCAGCTGACAATTGCAGTCGCCGAGGTCTGCACAGGGGTCTTGATCCTGTCCCCTCTTGTCCGTGCTGCCGCCTCCCAACTTCCCCCTCCATGTGTGCAGGAGAGGGGGGGGGGCCGAAGCGATCCGCCCGCAGCCGAAATCGCGGGGGGGACGGAGAGGGAAGCCTTCCTCCGCCGAGGCCTGCCCCTCTTCTCGCGGTCCCCAGCAGCAGCCTCCTCCACCCGCGTCGGGGGCAGAAGGGGGGGGGCCCACGGCAGTTGCCGACGGCCAATCCCCGGGGCAAGGCAGTGATTCTTGGTGCCGCTCCCACAGTTGTGGAGCAGCAGCCGGCGAGGCTCTCCGCCGGCAGTTAGAGCGCAGGGGGGAGAGGGGGAGCAGCGTGCCAACTCCCCCTCCACAGCAGGCTCCGCGATCCGAGGGGGGGGCGCTCCCCTGGTCTCGTTCGCCGACCCGAGTTGGGACCCTCCGTGGGCCTAGCACAGTGTGCTCTGCGCCGCCTCCATTTCAGCCACGCCTCGCTGGGTGTGCCGGATCGGCACGGCCGCCAGCTCCTCTGCGGCCCACACCTTCGCCCGGTTTCCGCAGCGACACGGTCAGACGTAGATCACTCCTGGGGGACGCCGGATGCTCGCACCGCCCCCCCCATCTCCGCACCCTGTGCGGCCGCCCGGGAGCGCCCGGCAGGAAATTTTCTTGTAGGCTCGGGTCAGAGCTCTAACTCAAGCTTCTGTCCCGGACGCCATTTTGGCTCCTCCCCCCCTAGCTGCTTGTTCTCATATTAACCGTGTTATCTAACGTGCAATGTGCTGCTTTCCTGAAGGACATGTAGCTGTTCTTTACCAGAAGCTAGAGAGATCTGTGTGGCCATAATAAATTCTTTCTCATGGGACCCGACTTGCTCAAAGAGACATTCTTGCCGAACGCAACAGTGTAATTCGCAACAGGCACAAGGTCGCCTAAACCAAGGGAAGACAATGTAACTACTGACTGGGATGACTAGTGTAACTTTTCCTACCTGACATTCTACTCGTTGAAGACGTCAATCAAAGAAGCTAATAAACTGCATGAGAACTGTCTTAGGTGAAAATTCTAGTAAGGTGTGCAACGGATTATTGGACAGAGATAATGATGCACCAAACATTGCCCAATGGGAAATTAGGGACTTGTTCGACAATTTCAATATAATAGAGTGACACAAGGAGAAATCAGCCATTATTACTTTGCCATTATTGAGCCATTACTCGCCTTTACCCTGCCACTCTTGAAGCCGTTATTCTTCTTAGCTATCCTGAGAGACTTTGGCCCTCATTGCAACATTGGCGGTAAATGCCGCTTACCGCTGTGCAGAAGACCGCCAACACACCGATGCGGTGGCGGAATTCCGCTACAGCTATTACGACCCACAGGCCAGAGCCCGCCAAAATCCAGACACCCACACAAGTCCACCACACCAAAGGTCAGTGGTAAACTGGCGATAACAAAACTGACACGGCCACGCCAAGAGGAATACGCCCACACTATCACGACCCAGGAATCCACGTGGCGGTCTTTCAACCGCAGTATTCCATTAGAGATACACACCACCGCGCTCAAAATACACACACATTTACAAAAGACAACCACATTGGACTATTCAAAATACACACACCTGATACACATACACACACCACTCCCACACACTCAATACAACATAAAACACACACCCACATCACCCACAAACCCCTACAACAAAAATTGAGAAAGAAGCCCAGAGAGAGACACCACCATCAACAATACTAGCATCCACAGGCACACAACACCATCACTCACACAACATCCACGCACCTCAGACAACACACACAAATACATCCCCTCACACATCACAACACACACCACCTCACACGTCACCCACACCACACCATGGCACCGCAAAGACACCCCAGGTTCTCTGAGGAGGAGCTCAGGGTCATGGTGGAGGAAATCGTCCGGGTAGAGCCACAGCTATTCGGATCACAGGAGCAGTACACCTCCATAGCTAGGAAGATGGAGCTATGGTGCAGAATCGTAGACAGGGCCAATGCAGTGGGACAGCACCCAGGAACACGGGATGACATCAGGAAGAGGTGGAACGACCTACGGGGGAAGGTGCGTTCCGTGGTCTCAAGACACCAGATTGCAGTTCAGAGGACTGGCGGCGGACCCCCACCTCCTCCCCCACAACTAACAACATGGGAGGAGCAGGTCTTCGCTGTACTGCATCCTGAGGGCCTTGCAGGAGTAGCAGGAGGAATGGACTCTGGTAAGTCAAATCTTAACTATTACACCCCACACCCTACCTGCATGCTATCACAAACCCCACCCTCACCCTCACCCCCATCACTACAACACCTCACATATGCCCCACTATCACAACCCACACATCCCAATACCAAGCCCTGCATGCAACAACAAAGCATTGACACCCATCACCAAAGCATGTCCACTACAGATACCCACACAGACCCCAAACCAAGTATCACACAAGTTCCTAGACAAGTATGCAAGCCCTGGAGTATAGGGTCACCCACCCATTGCACACGATGCACACACAGATGCAATAATCATGCCTTTACACCCCTGCAGGACCCCTACCCAACGTCACTGGACAGGAGGTTCCAGACATGTCCACATCCCCCACAGAAGAGGCCCACAGTGATGACAGCAGCTCTGTCCAACTGGATCAAGATGACCAGCCCGGCTCATCTGGGACCTCGGGACAGTCGGTTCCCCTCACACTGGCACATGCCACCACAGAGCATCCCACCTCAGGAAACACCAGCACAGCACCCTCCCAGCGGGCCCATCCCTCTGTCCCCAGGACACGTCAAGCAGCAGTGTGTCCACCACTACAGCCACTACAGGGAACCCAGGCAAACCCACCAACCCAAGAAAATCAGGGACCTTGGGGCAGTGGGCACACAGTTCAGGGGACAGAGGCACAGGATAACAGTGGAACTAGGAGGACAGCTGTGCGACAGGGGGAGGACAGGCCCAGGGAACCAACTCTCCACGAGGCCCTCTCCAACATCATGGGAGCGTACCGTCATTCCCAGTAGACAATGGCAACGGTACTGGCCAAGTTTCAGGAGACCCAGCGGCTGCAGGAGGAACAGTATCTGGGGATCAGGGTTGAACTTAAGTCCATCAACCCCACCCTGGTCACCATTGTTGGGGTGCTGAAGGACCTAGTGGACACCAGGAGGGACACTGTGGCACAACAAGGGGCCCCTGACACTAGCCTGGATGATGAACAGCCCACCACCTCCGCCGGCGCTAGTGGACAGGAGGTACCGCCACAAGACTACGACACCAGCACCCCACCCCCTGCAGATGGAGAACCACCCCGCAAACGGTCCCGAGATCCAGGACAAAGACAGAGAACAATGCCAAGACCCCCATCCTTCTCGTGGAGAAGTGTGGCTGTGGAGAAGTGTGGCTCAATGGTTAGAGCGGCAGACCCTGAAGCAGAGATCTGGCTCAAGACCAGGATTCAAGTCCCGCTTCGGCAGGTCTTGGGCTCAATTCCCTTTGACCAGATAATTCTCTCCTCGGTGCCTAATCTAATTCATGGGTACCACTCTGCAACTCTGGGCAATAGCTTGCTTAATCTCCACAACAGCCTCAACAGCGCTTGGATACCTGGCTTCACCCTGGGGGTGCCCAGGAGTGGGCACCTCACAGGGAAAAGCCAGGAGGGGTTCCATAGCGGTATGAGTACAGCGCCTTGAGACCCTAACGGGTGAGTAGTGCGCTATACAAGTGCAAATTTACAATTTACAATCCGGAAATGAGACCACCCTGAATGTCATCCTTCTGTGCCACTTCGTCACCCTGTCCATCCATCTACTGCCCTAGCTCCACTTCCTATGCCACTTTGGACAATGCACCTGTGAAACTAATAGACTGGACTCTGCCATTGACAATCCTCCACCATCACCCCTGCCCATTTTACAACCCCCTCCACTATTTTGCACTGAAATAACTGAAATAAACACCCTTGAATCACAAAACAATCTGGAGTCAGTTTGTGCTTTCACAAATGTGTATTTGCAATAACTAAGGAAAATAGCAATGTTGATTGTATTGTCAACATTCCTATGTCACACAGCTCTAGTCCATGAGGTAATATAGCAGAGGTCACACAGTGGGACCCACATCTGTGAAATGGAAAGGCAAAGTGGTAAGTCAGGGTCCATATACTGGGTGAAAGTGACAGACTTATGATAGGTCTAACAATTGTATGAGATGTGTGAGCCAGTGACATCCTCTTACCTGTGTCTCACTGGAAGTGTTGCTGGATAACGTTATTTCTGTTGTCGATATCCTCTTCTTCTGCCTCCTCTTCTTCACTGTCCACAGGCTCCACAGCTGCCACAAGACCTTCTTCTGGACCATCCTCCTGCAGAAAAGGCACCTGTCATCGCAAAGCCAGGTTGTGCAGCATACAGCAGGCCACGATGATCTGGAACACCTTCTTTGGTGAGTAGTAGAGAGAACCACCTGTCATATGGAGGCACCGGAACCTGGCCTTCAGGAGGCCGAAGGTCCTTTCTATCATTCTCCTAGTTCACCCCTGTGCCTCATTGTAGCGGTCCTCTGCCCTTGTCCTGGGATTTCTCACTGGGGTCAGTAGCCATGACAGGTTGGGGTAACCAGAGTCACCTGAAAATATTGAGGGACAACTGTTAGACACACACTAACCCTTAGGGACAACCCCAGACCCAGACAACTATTCACAGGGTATAGGGTCCTTGTCCTCACCTATTAGCCATACACTGTGCCTATGGAGTTGCCCCATCACATAAGGGATGCTGCTATTCCTCAAAATGTTAGCGTCATGCACTGAGCCTGGAAACTTGGCATTCACATGGGAGATGTACTGATAGGCCAAACACACCATCTGCACATTCATTGAATGGTAGCTCTTCCGGTTTCTGTACACCTGCTCACTCCTGCGGGGGGGGTACCAGGGCCACATGTGTCCCATCAATGGCACCTATGATGTTGGGGATATGTCCCAGGGCATAGAAGTCACCTTTCACTGTGGGCAAATCCCAATGTAGCTGCGCATGTGTTTCAGCAGGGCAGACAATACTCTGGACAACACGTTTGAGAACATAGGCTGGGACATCCCTGATGCAGTGGCCACTGTAGTTTGAAAAGACCCACTTGCCAGGAAATGGAGTACTGACAGGACCTGCACTAGAGGGGGGATTCCTGTGGGATGGTGGATAGCTGACATCAGGTCTGGCTCCAACTGGGCACACAGTTCATGGATTGTTGCACGATCAAGTCTGTAGGTGACTATTAGGTGTCTCTCTTCCATTGTCGACAGGTCCACCAGCGGTCTGTACACCGGAGGATGCCGCCATCTCCTCACCTGCCCCAGCGGACGTGCCCTATGGACGAGAACAGCGAGCAGAGAGACAGCCAACACTGAGGTATTAAAAAAATGTTTATTGCACACATTTGTCAATACGCAATGTGCACATCACAGTGTGTATGCAAGGCCTAGATAGGTGTGACGCATTTAAAATTAATTCCATGTGGCCCCTTGAAATGGCGGCTGCCTGACCTGTAAAGTGGGACAAGGGGATATGAGGTAACTGCGCTGATGTTGTACACCGTCGCGGTAGGCGGTCAAAGACCGCAGCGCAATCCTCCATTGGTTAACATTGGACCCTGTGGGTACTCACCGCCATGGACTTGACCGCCATTTTCTGTCTGTTCACTCACCTGATACCTGACCTTCGACAGGAGAGGACCTGCACTGCAAGTGCTGCTGTGACCTCAGTCTGGAAGCGACGATGGCTCGTGTGTCTGGGGAAAGGGCCCCTGCCTTCACTTCGGAGGAGTTGGAGAAGTTAGTGGATGGGGTCTTCCCCCAGTACATGCTACTCTACAGTCCTCCAGACAAACAGGTGAGTACACTGTGAGTATGCTGTATCGGCAATGCCTGTTTGGAGTGGTGTGGATGGAAGATACGGGGGGACTGAGGCCTGCATGAGCGGACGGTGAGTGTATGTGCATCAGGGCAAGGGTGGGAACGTGGGTCAATGACTGTGATGGTCCGGACGGTTAAAGATTTTCCTTTTTCCCCTGTACTATTCCTGTAGGTCAGCGCCCACCAGAAGAAGGATATTTGGCATGCCATCGCCAAGGACGTCCGGACCCGGGGGGTCCACCGCAGACGGAGCACCCACTGCCGTAAAAGATGGGAGGACATTCGCCGCTGGAGCAAGAAAAAGGCGGAGGCCCAGCTGGGGATGGCCTCCCAACGTAGGAGGGGTGCCCGTCGCACCATGACCCCACTGATGTACCAGATCCTGGCGGTGGCCTATCCGGAGTTGGATGGGGGCTTGAGGGCATCACAGCAGCCACAAGGGGGTGAGTGCAGTCACATCCATCTGACTCTGCGCGCATTAGGAGGTGTCTGGGTGGGGGAGGTGGGCTGTGGGTTCCCCAGGGCAGGGCGAGTTTTGTAGGCAATGCCCCTTTGTGTGGCAGGCTATGTGGCACCCCAACCCCGCCAGTGGTAAGAGCCAACTACACCTAATCAGGCTCCTGTGACTTCCATGTGCTCAGCAATTGGGCATAGGCCTTGTGCCCCCTGTCCCTGTGATCAATTAGGGAACTCTAAGTGCATGGCGTAGTGCAGAGGGCTGCTGTGTCTGTAGTGTCTGCCAACGGTAGTGGTATTGCATGCACTGAACACATCTTTCTTCTGTCTTTCCCCCACCCTTTTTGTGGTCTCCCTGTTCTTCTGTGCATTAGCATCATCAGGCAGAGGAGCAGTGGCACCGAAGTAGGAGGGAGCTGCATCCCACATGGCCCTAGAGGGCGAGACAACGGAGTCTGATGCCACCAGTGGGACGGAGGGCGAGGGGAGCTCCACGGCGGGGAGCAGAGGTGACATCAGCGACAGCGACTCTTCCTCTGATGGGAGCTCCCTTGCGGTGGCGGGCCCCTCTGTGCCCCCTCAGCATGTGTCCCGAGGCTGCTCACCCAGGAGGGTGGGCATCTCCTTCGCCCCAGGCACCTCAGACCCTGCCCCAGTCAGCCCTGCTGCCCTCAGTGTGGAGGCAATTGACCTCCTGAGATCCCTCACTGTTGGGCAGTCTAACGTTCTGAATGCCATCCAGGGTGTAGAGAGGCATTTGCAACAAACAAATGCATACCTGGAGGGCATTCATTCAGGCCAGGCAGCCCAACAGAGAGCATTTCAGGCTCTGGCCTCAGCAC
Organism: Pleurodeles waltl; assembly: GCF_031143425.1. NCBI lineage: Eukaryota > Metazoa > Chordata > Amphibia > Caudata > Salamandridae > Pleurodeles > Pleurodeles waltl. The sequence goes on along the minus strand of NC_090450.1, from coordinate 400,938,328 downwards.
TGATGGCAGCCATTGTCCCTGTGTCCAGCCTCCCTCCCCCAACCTCATCCACCCAGACCCAATCTCCTGTACCTCAGCCTATCCCAAGCACACCATCAGACCAGCATGCACACACCTCAACACACAAGAGTGGCTCAGACAAAAATAAGCACCACACAGCCCACAGGCACTCACACAAGCATCATACCCATGCACACATACCAACATCCACTGCCTCCACTGTGTCCCCCTCCTCCACGTCTCCCTCCTCCCTCCCTATCTCGTCTCCACTCACACCTGCCTGCACTACATCTTCAGCCACTACCTCCATCACCAGCACGCCCATCACCACACACCGCTCACGTTGTTAGGGTTTGTACACAGCAAAGAGCATGTCCCCTCTCACTGCACTAGTGGGTTCTGTAATAGCTCCCTTTTAAACTTACTATTCAAAGCCTTTCTTGTTATCTCACCTTCCACCCCCCCTAGGCTTCTGTGTATGTTGTTTAATGTGCTGTTTTGTTTACACATTGGGCCTTGCTTTTACCAAGGCTTCTTTAAAACACTCCTCCCTAGGCCATGTGTTATTCCAACTCATTTGCATAATAACTGAAACTTTTCACACCTTCCAAGAACATGTGCAGCATGTGAGGACCACACCCAGCCCTTCAAACCACACCCAGCTCTTCGAACCACACCCAGCCCTGTCTATAAAAGGCATCCCCCGAGCCTCACCCAGTGCTTGTGCTCGTCTACCTCCCGCTTACCTGAGAACAGATCCCTCTGCGCTGGCACTCCTGCTCTTTACAGACTTTCTTTGACTTCAATTGGCGCAGCTGCTGGCTCTTCCTTCTTCCGGTTTCCGGTTCCTCCTTGCCTCAGCCTCTCTCCTACGAGTAACCTGCAAAAGAGAAAGAAGACAAGGTTAGACTGATCAGTATCTCTTGCCAGCAACAAGTAAGTGCAAAACTTTTTATTACCTGAGGGAGCTTTGACGGCAATTTCTGGATTCGTGTATAGACAGTTTGAGGCGAAGTGCCTTCCACGAGCATTGTGATTCAGGCTCTTTGTTGCAGGATTATTTTGCAGGACTTTGTGAAGCGGACATTGTTTTTTTTCATGGAACTTTTGGGAATCGAACAGTGGAAACCATTGACGGCAAGGAAAACAGTAAATCAAGGACTTGCACAAATTACATGCTGTATTTTGATGTAAAAGTACAGTATTTGTTTTATAAAAGATTCTGGAAATATGCGAAAAGTGAGTCTGCTATTGGGAATTTAGGCTTTAGTTATATTATGATGAATGTTTGATATTGGTAATTCTGATAACGGTATTTGTTTAATTTTTTAGAAGCTTAAAGTAATAGAAAACACATCCCAGAGCAGTAACACATTCCAAACCTGGAAACTAGAGACCAGGATCCAAGAGGTACTTTTAGAAGAGAATTTCCAATAAATAAAGGGATAGTCAGGAACCCATTTAGGAATAGGTTGCACTTATCTGTTCTTTGTTTATGTTTCATTAGGCACCAGTTTCTACAAAAGTCAGAAAGGGCCGCAGATTTGTGCAGCACTTCAACAGTGGAAACGCAAGAACGGTGTTGTCTCTCTTTTTTTTATTTTATCCACTTCCCCCCTTCCCTTGAGCTTCTGTTCTTAGTGCACTGTTTTAAAAACTAGTGTGCTGGAACAAGCAGTTTCAGGGTGGGGTCGGATTGTCTTCAACCTCCATCAGAACTGAACAAGAACTCAGGTGAGCTGGGCTTTGACAGAAGCACAAGCCTTAAAAAATAATTTCAGTTCTGGTGGACGATGAATACCGGGGAAGAAATTGAGGGCATTGACGTCACAGATATGGCGCAGGCCCTAAATGAGGACTTGGCTCATAATGAATCAGTGTCTGGCATCTTGCAACATATGCAAGAGGAAATAGAGAGATTAAAGATGGAGAATACCTCTTTAAAACAGGATTTAAGCAGGTATAAATTTAGGGGATCTCAGTGGAACACAGCTTCTACGCCTTTGTTTAAAACCTCCTCAGAGACAGGGGCGCCATCAAAACATACAACTTTGCCTTTCCCAGTTGAGGTTACTGTTAATGTTCCTAATGTTGTGCCCTTAGCAGCACCTGAACGTTTTCATGGAGATAGTAACAAATTCCATGTTTTTATCATCAATGTCAATTACACTTCATTTGTAAGCCACAACAGTTCCCTACTGATGATACGAAAGTGGCATTCGTCTTGTCTTATTTGGGTGGCACAGCAGCCAATTGGTCAATTCCTTTCGTGGATAGAGATGATCCCATCCTCCATAATTGGAATCAATTTAAACGTACCATGACCAGCCTTTTTGCAAAACACACTTTCATGCAGGCAAGTGATAATGAGCTTTTAAATCCTAAACAAGGTAACAAGGATTTATTGACCTATCTCACTAGTTTTAATCGTTTACTCACCGAGACACAGTGGCCAGAAGAAAAGCGTGTCTCCCTTTTTTATAAAGGTTTGAGAGACGAGTTAAAAGACGCGCTGGCTCATATCGTTGATTTGCCAAAAGACTATTCAGACTTTGTAGATTTAGTTGTGAAATTAGAACATAGACTAGGAGAAAGAAAGAGAGATAAATACAAACTGGAATCACGGTTAACTTTTATTAGAAACGAGAAGAAAGACACAGATAATAAACTCCCTGAACCAGAGCCTATTCAAATAGGGACACTCAGAGGTCCACTCACATCAGAGGAAAAAGAAAGAAGGAGAACATTTCAATTATGTTTATATTGTGGCAGGGCAGGTCACTTTGCCAGAGAATGTCCAGTAAAGCCTAAAACTCCACGAATGGGTGCTGTTTCCTCCACCTCCTCAACTGAATCGGGAAACGATTAAGCTCGACAAGGGGAGAGGTTACTTGTTCGAGAAAACATCTTAATCAAACCTCTAATGCTGCAGCCTTCAGGGTACCGCACATACCTAGACATTTCATAATTCAGGTCGTTTTAATTGTTACTACCCAAGTGAGGCATTCTCTCCCTGTCCTACTGGACTCAGGCGCGACAGGAAATTTTGTGGATAATAAGTTAGCTGAAATCTTAGGACTTCCTATGTGCCTAAAGCCTTGTCCAGAAGCAGTATGTGCAGTGGATGGGTCAGAATTGACCTCTGGATTAATCACAAAACAAACAAGTCCACTTGTTATGGTCTGTCAGAACGGGCACACAGAGGTGATTAGCTTTGATCTGATAGATACTCCTAATTTTGGTTTGATTCTCGGGGTACCCTGGTTAACAACTCATAACCCAAAAATTGATTGGGTGAATAGAACTGTTACTTTGGATTCCTCTTTCTGTAGAACCAATTGCTATCAAGAAGCAGGTACAGAACAGAGCACAGTATTACACTGTGCTAGTGTTACACAAGATGAACCAAGTCTCCCTCCTGAATATTCTGACTTTAAAGACGTCTTTGATCCAGTAAAGGCTAGTGTGCTGCCCCCACATCGGTCTTATGACTGCCGTATAGATCTTATCCCAGGGGCCCCTTTACCTAATAACAGAGTATATGCTTTGACTGACGAAGAAACCAAATACTTAAGAACCTACCTAGATGACCTACTACAGTCTGGGTTCATCCGTCATTCCACATCTCCAGTGTCATCTCCACTCTTTTTTATCCCGAAGCCGGATAAATCCCTGCGCGCGTGTATCGATTATAGAGGACTAAATAAGGCTACAATAAAGAATAAATATCCTCTTCCTCTAATACCTGTGTTGTTGGATCAATTAAGACATTCTACTGTATACACTAAACTAGATCTGCGGGGAGCTTACCACCTGGTCCGAGTAAAAGAGGGGGATGAGTGGAAGACAGCTTTCAAGACAAAGTTTGGTTTATTTGAGTACACAGTAATGCCCTTTGGGTTATGTAATGCCCCTGCGGCCTTTCAGTTCTTTATAAATGAGGTCCTACACGAATTCCTGGACGTTTGTGTCATAGTATACATAGACGACATCCTCATTTACTCTAAGAACTCAGAAGAACATACCCAACATGTTCGTGCAGTATTATCAAAGTTAAAAGAAAATAATCTTTTTGCTAAGTTAGAAAAGTGTACTTTTAATGTCAACAAGGTGGACTTTTTAGGATACTGCCTGTCACCTCAAGGAATAACTATGGATGTAAAGAAAATCAGTGCTATTGCTGATTGGCCAGAACCATCCTCTGTAAAAGATATTCAGAAATTTCTGAGTTTCGCCAATTTTTATAGGAGGTTAATTGCACATTTTGCAGACATTGCAGCCCCAATAACTACCTTGTTGCGGAAAGGGCAACGATTTCTTTGGACTGATGAGGCGGCACACGCCTTTCAACTCCTAAAACAAAAGTTCACTTCAGCCCCAATTCTGAAACATCCTGATCCTGACTTGCCCTTTTTTGTTGAAGCGGATGCTTCACAAGTAGCTTTAGGAGGAGTTCTCTCTCAACGAGATGCAGTAGATGGCCAGTTACATCCTATAGCCTTCTATTCCAAAAAGTTATTACCAGCTGAACAAAATTACACTGTGGCTGAAAGGGAACTACTAGCTATCAAAGTAGTCTTTTCAGAATGGAGGTACCATTTAATGGGAGCCAAGTACCCAGTTACAATCTTTTCTGACCATAAGAACCTACAGTTTTTTGGATCACTTAAAGCACTAACACCACGTCAGATGCGCTGGTTAATTTTTTTTAGCACATTTGACTTTGTTATAACCTATAGACCAGGTGCACAACAAATTCAATCTGATGTGTTATCTAGATACGGACATACCTCAGACATGAAACAAGATAAAATAGGAGAACCCATTATTCCTCCCCAAAAGTTGTTGGCACCAGTACAACAGAAGGATTTCATCACAGATCTATATAATGCACACATGCAAATAGCACCTCAGGATTGGTTAAAGGATTCCCATAACACAATACAACGAGGTTTATTGTATCACGACAACATGCTGTTAGTGCCCACCTCTGAATTACAAACACAGGTGATAATTTGGCATCACGCCTCACCGTTGGCAGGTCATCCTGGTTGGGTAAAAACCCTGGAAAATGTGAAAAAACACTTTTGGTGGGACACTATAAGAAAGGACATTAAGCAATTTGTCACTACCTGTCCAATTTGTGCAAGACATAAATCTTCTCATAAGGCTCGTGACGGCTTGTTAATACCAATGCCAACACCCAAACAACCTTGGCACACTGTGAGCGTAGACTTTATTGTAGGTTTACCACCTGTAAAATCCTTCACAACAGTGTTGGTTATAGTGGTTTTTTTATCTAAAATGGCACATTTTGTACCATTACGGAAATTACCCACGGCGGCAGAATTTGCCGATATTTTTATAAGGGAAATTGTGCGTTTACATGGTTTGCCAAGCAAAGTGGTGTCAGACCGAGGGAGCCAGTTCAACTCCAGATTTTGGAAAAAATTATGTGAAAAACTGAAAATAGATGTGGCCTTATCCACTGCTTTCCACCCAGAGACAGATGGACAGACTGAACGACTGAACCAAACCTTACTTCAAACGCTACGTTGTTTATTGGCTGATTATTCTAGTGAATGGTTGGAAGCTCTTCCTGTAGCAGAGTTTGTTTATAATAATACTGAGCATTCAGCTCTACTTTGCTCACCATTCTATTTCTTGCAGGGGTATCATCCAAGAGCTATACCCATTTTGTTAGAAGATTCCCTGTTGCCTACAGTAACGGATAGACTAACGAGGTTAGGTGACATACAAGACAAAGCCAGGAAACATTTATTAAAGTACAAGGAAAGCATGAAAAGACAAGCAGACAAACACAGGTCTGAGGCCCCAATGTATAAAATTGGTGACAAGGTATGGCTCTCCACAAAAAACCTAAACATAGAGGGATCCCGAAAGCTGCAACCACGTTTCATTGGACCCTTTAGTATAACTGCCATAGTAAACCCGGTAACAGTAAAATTAGATTTACCAAAAGAATATCCAGTACATACTACATTCCATGTGTCCTTGCTTAAGCCGTACAACTCAAAAACCCGACCTGAACCACCACCTCCACCCATACCAATTAAAGGAAATCTGGAATATGAAGTGAAAAGCATAAAAGACTCAAAAAGAATTAGTGGACGTCTGTTTTATTTAGTAGAATGGAAAGGATATGATGAATCTGAGAATTCATGGGAACCAGCATCATATGTACATGCCCCACAGCTGATTAGACGGTTTTATTTAAAAAATCCAGGAAAACCCCGTCCTGCAGGAGGGCCTTTGAGGGGGGCAACTGTTAGGGTTTGTACACAGCAAAGAGCATGTCCCCTCTCACTGCACTAGTGGGTTCTGTAATAGCTCCCTTTTAAACTTACTATTCAAAGCCTTTCTTGTTATCTCACCTTCCCCCCCCCCCTAGGCTTCTGTGTATGTTGTTTAATGTGCTGTTTTGTTTACACATTGGGCCTTGCTTTTACCAAGGCTTCTTTAAAACACTCCTCCCTAGGCCATGTGTTAATCCAACTCATTTGCATAATAACTGAAACTCTTCACACCTTCCAAGAACATGTGCAGCATGTGAGGACCACACCCAGCCCTTCAAACCACACCCAGCTCTTCGAACCACACCCAGCCCTGTCTATAAAAGGCATCCCCCAAGCCTCACCCAGTGCTTGTGCTCGTCTACCTCCCGCTTACCTGAGAACAGATCCCTCGGCGCTGGCACTCCTGCTCTTTACAGACTTTCTTTGACTTCAATTGGCGCAGCTGCTGGCTCTTCCTTCTTCCGGTTTCCGGTTCCTCCTTGCCTCAGCCTCTCTCCTACGAGTAACCTGCAAAAGAGAAAGAAGACAAGGTTAGACTGATCAGTATCTCTTGCCAGCAACAAGTAAGTGCAAAACTTTTTATTACCTGAGGGAGCTTTGACGGCAATTTCTGGATTCGTGTATAGACAGTTTGAGGCGAAGTGCCTTCCACGAGCATTGTGATTCAGGCTCTTTGTTGCAGGATTATTTTGCAGGACTTTGTGAAGCGGACATTGTTTTTTTCATGGAACTTTTGGGAATCGAACAGTGGAAACCATTGACGGCAAGGAAAACAGTAAATCAAGGACTTGCACAAATTACATGCTGTATTTTGATGTAAAAGTACAGTATTTGTTTTATAAAAGATTCTGGAAATATGCGAAAAGTGAGTCTGCTATTGGGAATTTAGGCTTTAGTTATATTATGATGAATGTTTGATATTGGTAATTCTGATAACGGTATTTGTTTAATTTTTTAGAAGCTTAAAGTAATAGAAAACACATCCCAGAGCAGTAACACATTCCAAACCTGGAAACTAGAGACCAGGATCCAAGAGGTACTTTTAGAAGAGAATTTCCAATAAATAAAGGGATAGTCAGGAACCCATTTAGGAATAGGTTGCACTTATCTGTTCTTTGTTTATGTTTCATTAGGCACCAGTTTCTACAGAAGTCAGAAAGGGCCGCAGATTTGTGCAGCACTTCAACAGTGGAAACGCAAGAACGGTGTTGTCTCTCTTTTTTTTATTTTATCCACTTCCCACCTTCCCTTGAGCTTCTGTTCTTAGTGCACTGTTTTAAAAACTAGTGTGCTGGAACAAGCAGTTTCAGGGTGGGGTCGGATTGTCTTCAACCTCCATCAGAACTGAACAAGAACTCAGGTGAGCTGGGCTTTGACACACGTGCACTCACCACCCCCACTACCATTCACACTCCCTGTGTCCTCTCCCAGTGTGTCTGTGAGCCTTCCTCCCAAAGTACACAAACACAGCCACACACCCACCCAACAGCCATCCACCTCACAACAGCCTCCAGCCCATGCACCTTCACCCAAAGTCAGCAAACGTACACCTCCTACAACCACATCCTCTTCCTCCACTCCCAAACCCACTCCATCTACCCGTCCCAGTGTGTCTAAAAAGCTTTTCCTGTCTACTATTGACCTCTTCCCTACACCTGCCCCCTCGTCCGTCCCCTAGGGCCCGCCTTTCCAGGTCCCAACCCAGCACCTCAGCCACCACATCACCTGGCACAGTGGTGGCAGCAACTGCGGACATTTGGAGTGCGCCAAGTATCAGGGCTGCCAGTGTTCCACAAAGCGAGGGCAAGGACATTCTGCCACCTCCAAAAGTCAAAACGTTGCCCACATCCCAGAGAAGGAGAAAACACCTGCCACCAAGGGCTCAGGCCAAACAAAAGTGGATAGGGGAAAGACAGCTGTGCCACCATCCAAGGTGGGGAAGGGTCAGAAAATCAAGGACAGGTCCACATCGACGCCAACCTGCACGGCGGACAAGACCGCCACCAGCACCGTCACCTGCACCACCACCTGCACTGCAGTCACTGCGCCCGCCACCACCACCGCAGTCACTGAACCCGCCACCAGCACCGCCGCCACAAAGACTGGCACCAGCACTGCCACCACAACTGCCGGACAGTTGGCGGTCTTACCGCCGCTTTAACACCGACCGCCAGGGTTGTAATGAGGGCCTTTGTCTTTAGCTGTTTGATACCCTAAACCATCCTCGCCGTACCCCTTACCTGATTTGCACTTCTCCTCCTTATGAGGGAAGAACCCTTGCTATACCTTGTTGAGCCTTACCTGCTTATCCTGGCTGATGGCAAATCGACTGATGTCCTGAGGACGAAGACTGTCCCTGTATGCCGCCCCATTTGGATGGGTAACTATCTGATGATAAATTGTTATTGTCTGTTTGCCTTTTCTTTCTAGGTACCAACTGCTCTTTTGACAGAGGCCATAGTTAGATGTTTTCTAAATTCATGTTGCTAAATTGTTTTGCATGAAGCCCAACATGCTGATGCTGATTAGAGGCTAGCTAAGGAGTTCCCAAATATCGGGTGCAAATAGACAAATGACTAAATCTTTGCTTTGTTGAATAATGTACTGATAATACTTTGCTAAAGTTTGATACATGTTGACTTCATGTTTTGTCCTAATGTTCATGATCTTTGCATTGATAAAATCTTATTCGAGTTGCCATATTGTAGTTTTGTTGATGTGCTTATTTGCACTGAGACTAATGAATATGCTAGTAGTTTGTAACTAATAGGGAATAAATATCCAAAATCTTACTAGATTTGTGTGGTTATTCAATGGCCGAAAGGTCATGGTGTGTTCCATTATTATTAAATGTTAATGATTAGTGTCATTGATTAGTTATTGTGAATATTGATTTGATTATTGATCTATTGATTGAAATGCTAAATAGATATCTCGTTCTGGGAAGTTCCCAATTAGGGTCAAAAGATTCATTGGCCTAAAACGAGCCCCGCTGTAAGTAAATTATCACGGCTGGGACGTGTTATCAGTTCTGTTAGCAGAGGACGGTTTCGGCCCTTTGGGGCCCTAGGACGAGGGACGATTGTTTAAAATTTGATTTTTGAGATAATGCAAATTGGAGAGATGACGTGCCCCTAAGTCCCAAATGACTTTCCCGGAATCTCGGACTTTTCCGAAGTGAGTAGGGTATGTTCTCGACATTCTAGTGATAGTGTGAGTGACGTAGGGTTTGCGCTTGCACAGCTTATGCCTACCGCAGGTGAATTGTGAGGGTCATGAGAATTTTAGGCCAGGTAATGTTTTAGTAGGAGTGGGCGTACTCCTCAGTATGAGAGTAGGGAAGTCGTCGAACTTCATGTGAGTGTGGTGCTTTGTGCTAAAACATTATCCACATGGTTGTTGATGATGTACGGACCCTGCGTGGTCTAAGACTCTGGATTATATTGATTGTTTATGTTGTAATTTTCGCGGTTTAATAGGTCAATCGGGTGTGGTTGACGAGTCGAGTTTGAGTCAAAGTGAGTGAATGAAAACTTTGATGGAGATTTGTGGAGTTCTAAAGTGCACTAGGATGAACCATTGACAAGTCAAGAGTAGAATTTGCGGGTCATATTTTGCTTGCAAATGTGGGAGCCGAGAAGGAGAGAGTAGCGGCCGAGGCTTAAAGTGAAATCTCTGTAAAGTTCTGAAGCGATTGTGTTACCCTTCCTGTAGTAAACCGGCAAATTTGAGTTTGTTAGTGCTCGCAATATATTGAATTAGTTTCTGTGTGAATAGAGAGTAAGGGAGACAAGCCGCAAGACTTTGTCAGCCACAGTGTGTGTGAGTGTGACGTCATTGGAGCCGCACTGGGATAGGTCAGTTAGTGAGAAGGGTCGCACACGGATTGACAGCCGTCCGTGAGAGGCAATTAGGTGAGGAGGTGGTCGAAGAGAGTTCTGGGAATTAAAGTCACTTTCTGATTCAATTGTAAGCAAAATAAAAGACGTAAAAATGAAGTTTTTCAAGGCTCCAAGGAGCGCTTTGAGGGGAGATGTGTACATTACTGTGACTGTGGGGGATCCTACACCACCAGAGGATACTCCGGCTTATGCCGTAATGGAGGAGAGGGGAGTCGCGCCATGCCTTTGGCTAAAGGAATGGTGCAAATTAACAGAAAAAGATGGGTGTCTGGCGTTTCCGGAGAACGGATCGTTCAATATAATGATCTTAGAGAATTTGCGGAAGGCATTAAATGAGCAAAAGCCGCCTTCTAGACCAGTACAGTTTGAGGCGTCCGTGAGAGGCAATTAGGTGAGGAGGTGGTCGAAGAGAGTTCTGGGAATTAAAGTCACTTTCTGATTCAATTGTAAGCAAAATAAAAGACGTAAAAATGAAGTTTTTCAAGGCTCCAAGGAGCGCTTTGAGGGGAGATGTGTACATTACTGTGACTGTGGGGGATCCTACACCACCAGAGGATACTCCGGCTTATGCCGTAATGGAGGAGAGGGGAGTCGCGCCATGCCTTTGGCTAAAGGAATGGTGCAAATTAACAGAAAAAGATGGGTGTCTGGCGTTTCCGGAGAACGGATCGTTCAATATAATGATCTTAGAGAATTTGCGGAAGGCATTAAATGAGCAAAAGCCGCCTTCTAGACCAGTACAGTTTGAGGCATTAGCAATTTGGGACTTGATGGCTATACGACAATGGCAACAAAAGTTTGAGAGGAGAATGAGGAAGCCAGAAAAGACACTAGCGGAGTCTAGGTGGCATAGTGAGCACAGGATGTGGAGAAAGGAGATAATAGATGGAGTAAGGATGTTTCCGGCAATAACTCAAGAAGCCGGCACACAAGAAAGAAAAGCCACTTGTAAGACGGATAAAGGGTCTAGCAAAGAAAAGGAGACTAAAAAGTCCTGGGCAGAGGCAGACGACTCAGATGATGATGAGTTCCTTAATCAGTTGCTGCATGATCAACCACCGCCATATGCTATAGATGATAATAGACCAAGTATTCAAAAAAATTCAACACAGAATCAGGGAACCACAAATACAGTACAGGTTAATGCAGTTGCGACACCAGCTCCAGTACAGAATAGCGTCAGTGTGTCTACGGCTCCGGAGATGCAGACACAGTTGTAGCCACCACCAGTTCAGAGGCTTTACCCTGATGTCCCGATATTAGAGCCAACTACAAGTTTGATGGTGACGTCAGATCCGGCATATACGAGACCAAAATTAGTACAAATTGAGCCAACTCCAATTTTACTGCCTCAGGTACAGCAACAGATGGTTCAGAATTATGCCTCAGGCACGGGACCGCAGTTAGCTAGAGCACCGATGATAAACCAGAATATGGGGGTTAATGCTCCACAGGGTTTGGGAAGCAGGCAATCGCCAGCCGCTATATCCTTACCTATTACAGTTGTTGCACCAGTACCATTGTACGCACAGGCGAAGTCTGGCATATGTGATCAGGGAGTAATGACCCAAGAGATGACAAGAGGAGGGTTCGTAGGGAGCTCTCAAGGGATGACTCCAGTGGAACAGACAATCGACAGATCTGGATCACTGTTAGACTTCAGTCCGATAGGGGTTCCTCCAGATACCATGAGACACTCAGGTTTGGGACTGCTGACTCCCGAGATCTCAAGTGCGAATGTACCACAGACACCGATGATGCAGGCTGGTAATATCTCATTGCAGGGATTAACTGTACAACAACTGAATGAATGGTTAGACAAGTTAAATTCACCACAGACTACCCCTGTAACAGCAGAGCAATCGGAAAGAGAAGAGTACCTGAATTTTGTGAGGTTGGGCTTGGAATCAGCCGAGCTAGTAGAGGGGAGCATGGAAGTGAACAGACTAGAATCATATACGGAAGCAGAGTTGAGGTATTTGTGCCCAAAGATAACTAAAGAAGTGAGCAAAGTGCACCAGAGGTTGGCGAACTTAGCAGATAAATACGATATAGACCTAAATAATACTAAACATTTGGAGAGGAGTTACAGGTTAGACTTCGAGCCTAAAGATTTTGATCACATGAGGTCTACTAGAATGAAGGCACACCTTAAGGAAATAATGCAGAGTGCACAAGTTTGGGGAGCCTTAGAGAAATGGGAAGGCAGATGGGCAAAGAAAAGAGATAAGAGGAAAGGTGACTGCTCGGAGCAGCAGCAGACCAAATCAGCACTGGATACCGGTACAATAAAAATGTTACCCATGAGAGAGACAGCTGGAGGGGTTCTTGTCCACGTGCCATGGTCTAGAGGTGACTTTCTGTCATTCACGAATGACTTCCCCAGGTTGAGGGAGAAGCCAATAGAGTGGTATCAGCAGACAGATAGATTTGTGAATCTCTGTTTGAGAATATAGTACCGGCTGATTTGTGGATTGAATGCAAGAAAAGTGTTGATTGGCCGACAGCGGAAACAGCAAGGGACAGAGCTACAGGAGCACCATCTCCTGATGTAATGAGGTACTACTATAAAACCGCAAAATATTGATTGGCAAAAGATTGATCGAACGGCACAAGAAGCCAAAGAGTCGATACATGCCTACTATGAGAGGTTGTTGAAAGCGTTCAAGCACTACAGTGGCACAGAGGTCATAGAGGCCAAAGACGTTAATCACCGTGTGTTCAGATTTGTTGAGGGATTGAGACCTGAGATTAGCCAGATGATCAAGAATCATTTGATCTGTTGGCAAGCGAAGCCGATTGATGAGGTGTTGCAATATGCGAAATACTGTAGTGACGAAATTGAGTTGAAGCAGAGAAAGTTGAAGGAGAAGGTGATGGTGATGCAAATTAAGGCAGCGCAAGCAGGGATGCAGGGACATGGTTTTACAGCAGATGGTGCTGCAGCCGCAAGGAAACGGGATGTTTCAGACGCAAATGAGAGGCAGAGGTCGAGGAGGTTTTGTGAACCGTGGTCCAGATTTGAATACTGTGGTAGCTCAAAATGATGTACAGTGGATGAAGAAGGTATTACCGTGTCATGCTTGCGGGGCGTCGGACGGTGCAGGAGGGTGTTGTTCAACAAAGCAATGATGTCAATGCATTCCAAAATGTTAAAGGACCAAGAATGAGGGGTCAAAATCTGAACTTCCAGAATAACATGGTCCAGATGCAGGGTCTTCAACCCATGCACCAAGTGCAGATGCCACGTGTACAACCAGCACAGATGCAGCAAATGCAACAGCAGATTCTCATGGTACCTAGACAGCAAATGCAGTTGCCCTTAGCACCAATGGGACAGCAACAGGTGATGCTTCCTCAACAGGTCACAGGCCAAGGAATGAATCAAAGTAACACAGTACAGCAGTTCCCATTGCGTGGTGAGAATGGAATAAGCGATGAATGGTCGGATGAGAGTTCAGATAGTGAGGAGTGTAGACTTGCAGCGTCCCTAAAAGTAGATCAGAGAGGGCCCTATATGCAAGGGAAGGTGATGGGTCACAAGGTATCATTCTTGGTTGACACAGGAGCTACGCGCTCTACAGTCAGGAGTGTAGAGGTTCCGAAATTGCCCCTTTCGGGACGCACAATAAAGGTAGTAGGAGTGGCAAATCATCTCCAGACTAACCCGATTACTGATCCGGTTCAGGTTGAGATTGGTACCTTTCAGGGATTGCACAGATTTGTGGTTTGCGACTCAAGTCCCGTGTCCTTACTGGGAAGAGACTTACTGTGCAAGATGAGGTGTTCTTTCACCTGTTCCAATGAAGGGATTGAGGTGCAGACAAACAGTGACGATGAAGGGGATGACGGACAGATCTCAGAGCCTGAGACGGAGACCACAGATGAGGAATACCCCCTGATAAGTTTTTTCCCAATGTTCACAGTGACTGATCTGCCAGCCGATTTGCATGGGATGGTAAAGGAGAAAGTGTGGGACTTGACAGGAAAGGAAGTGGGACTGATAAAAGGAGTAGAACCAGTTAAGGTCAGTATGAAGCCAAATGCTGTGTTCCCCCAGGTACCTCAGTACCATATGACGCAAGGTAACGCAGATAATTGCAGACTTCGTGAAAAAAGGGGTCTTGAAAGAAGTGATGAGCAGTCCATGTAATTCACCTATAATGGGACTGAGAAAGCCTTGTGGGAAAGTTCGAATTGTACAAAATTTGAGGAAGATTAATGACATAGTGGTGAAATGTTGCCCAGTGGTGCCAAATCCAACTGTGATCATGTTCCAGGTTCCATGCGATGCAGAATGGTTCTCAGTTGTTCATTTGTCCCAAGCATTCTTTTCGGTGCCTCTTCATGAGGACAGCCAATTTCTTTTCAGTTTAAATTCTTGGACAAGGTTTACAGTTGGTGTTGAATTCCTCAAGGGTTTTCGGAATCACCTTCCATCTTCAATCAGATATTGAAGAAAGACTTGGAGTCATTGCAATTGCCCTTTCAATCGACTCTAGTGCAGTACATTGATGACTTGTTGATTGCATCCAAAACCAGAGATGATTGCAAGTACAATACCATTTCCTTGCTGAACCACTTGGGAAAGAATGGGCACAAGGTGTCCCCAAAGAAGCCGCAGTATTGTCAGAAAGAGGTGAAATACTTAGGTCATCTGATTGAGAGGGGGTCGAGGAAAATATCCAAGGAGAGAGTGACCGCCATATTGCAGATGAGTCCTCCAACGACACAGAGAGACGTTAGGATGTTTCTGGGAATGGTGGGCTACTGTCGTCAGTGGATCCTGAATTTCTCAGTTATCTCCAAGCCATTGGTAAGACTGACGGTTAAAGAGGTTAAGGACGGCCCAGATACCATAACTATGTAAGAGAAAGAGATGAGGGTGTTCATTGAGCCTGTATGTGCAAGGCTCCAGCTTTAGGTATGCCTGATTACACAAAGCCTTTTGTCCTGTTTTGTCATGAACGTGACGCATGTTCTTTGTCTGTCGTGACACAGGTCCATGGAGGTGCAAACCGACCAGTAGCATATTTTTCAGCTACTTTGGACCCAGTTGCTGCAGCCTTGCCAGGTTGTCTGCGTGCAGTAGCAGCAGTTGGTCAAAGCCTCACACAGTGTGAAGGCATAGTGATGGGACATCCTTTAACAGTTTTGGTCCCACACTCAGTCGAGATTTTGTTAACCCGTACCAAAACGCAGCACATGACAAATGCAAGACTGACTAAATATGAAACAATCATATTGGGGTCACCAAATGTAACTTTAAAAAGATGTACAGTGCTGAACCCAGTAACTTTGCTTACCAATGGAAATACAGAATATGAAGATGCTGATGATGTAGAACATGATTGTCTTGAGGTAACAGAACTGTGCACCAAACCGAGACCTGATATTAAAAATACCCAATTGGAAGAAAATGACCACATTATCTTTATCAATGGCTCATGTTTGAGAGACTCAGTAGGAGTGCTGAGAGCTGGATATGCTGTGTGTACGATCACTGGTATCTTGGAAGCTTCTTGGCTTGAAAGAGTATATTCTGCTCAAGTGGCTGAGTTGGTAGCTCTTACTAGAGCTTGCCATGCCGCAGCCGAATTAAAAGTGACTATACTGATAGCAGATACGGATTTGGAATTGTTCGTGATTTTGGCCAGCTATGGTCACAGAGGGGCTTCCTGACCTCTTCTGGTTCTCCAGTGAAAAATAGTGAAAGAATTAAGGAGTTGTTCATGCGATTCAGTTACCTCATGAAATTGCTGTGGTAAAATGCAGCGCTCATGTGAAGTCACAAGACTTTGTTTAAATGGGAAATGGATATGCGGATCAAGTCTTGAGGTTTTGCGCATTGAACTGTATTAAATTCAAGGATCAATGGGAACTGTTACCTGAAACAGAAAATGAGACATGCACAGGTTATGCATTAAGGGTGGTTGACACGTTGAAGGAATTTAAATTGTTGCAGGGAAGTGCCAGCAGAGATGAGAAACGCACTTGGGTTAAGATGCAATGTGTACAGAGACCAGATGATTTGTGGGTTTCAGATGAGGGGAAAATGGTTTTGCCGAACAGTCTTCTGTCACAGTTTGAAAGGTTTTACCATGGACAAGCACATATTGGGAGAGATGCCATGATCAGGTTGTTCAAAATTGATTGGTTTAACCCGAAGTTCAGACAAGCCGCAGAAGTGATTTGTCACAGGTGTATCATCTGTCAGCAGATGAATGCGGGGAAAGGGACAGTGGTGAATTTGAGCCACATTGGAGAGCAGGAGGTCCATTTAGCAGAATGCAACTGGATTTTATTGAAATGCCTGTGTGTGGAGGTCTGAGATATGTGTTGGTGATTGTGTGTATCTTTAGTCATTGGATTGAAGCTTTCCCTACATGCACAAATGACAGTCTCATAGTAGTGAAGCTGCTGCTTAGGGAATTGATTCCATGTTTCGTGTTTTTGATCACTTTAGAATCAGATAGAGGAAGTCACTTCAACAACGAGGTGGTTAAGCTCTTGTGTGCAGCATTAAACATTGAGCAGAAGTTGCATTGTAGTTACCGCCCTGAAGCCTCAGGACTAGTGGAGCAGATGAATGGTACCTTGAAGTTGAGAATGGCAAAGATGTGTGCAGCTACGAATTTGAAATGGCCTGATGCGTTGCCCTTAGTGCTATTGCCAATGAGAAATACACCCAACAAGAAAACAGGGCTGTCTCCTCATGAAATTCTCATGGGCTGAGCTATGAGACTGCCCGCAGTGCCTGCAAATGCTCTTGTGAATATCACGGATGATATGGTGTTGGACTACTGCAAGGGTCTGGCTGATGTGGTCCCCTCTTTCTCTCACCAGGTGGAAGCCACCACATTGCCACCGATAAATGATCCAGGTCACAATCTGAAAGCTGGTGACTGGGTTGTCATCAAGAAACACGTGTGGAAGTCGTGTTTGGAGACACATTGGAAGGGGCCATATCAAGTAATACTGACAACTACTACTGCTCTGAAGTGTGCGGGAATTCCAAACTGCATCCATGCCAGTCACACAAATAAGGTGACGTGTCCAACTGATGAGGAAATTGAATTGAAAAAAATAACAGCTCCAGAAAAGGAAATCTCAGGGCCGGAGAGTAATCAAAGGGAAACTGAGACAGAAGGAGAGCCCGTTGAGGACGGCTTGGTCACTTCAGTAAGAGACGAGACCCAGAGGGGTGACAGTGAGCCTATCGCAACTGAGGCGCCAGTAGGACCGACCCAAAGAGAGGTTCTCCCAGTAGCAGACGGATATGGGTTTGAAGTATAGCCCCTGACAGACCCAGAAATGAAGAAGTTGATACAGGAGAAAGTCAGAGTGTTCAGACTCCTCCTGCGAAAATTGCAGGTCCATCAAGAGAAAGCACCATAGAGTCAGAGGAGGGCCACGAGCTGCCACAAGAAAGATCAAAGACCAAGGAGACGCTGAAAGTAGATAAGTGGCCAGAATCGCAAGTGACAAAAGGAAAGGTGTTTGTTGAAGAAACGATAGAGGAAGAAGGTGATACTACAAGGAAAGAAGATCTGAGTGAAGGAGAATTACAGGGCGAACGTAAGTTGAAAAGAAAGAGAGTAGCAAACCGAAGGTACGCAGGTCCTGAATGGGCATATGCAACATCAGCTGAGTGGCAACAAGAGTTTTTGGCATTCTGCTTTGATCGAGAAGTCCTAGGTCAACACTATGGTACCTGAGTTTGGCCAGAAAGAAAAGAGACTGTGTTAATGTGAAAACTGAGCTAAAAGAAGGGTGAGAAAAGAGACTGATAAGTTACCGGATGTTACACTGTTAACCGGAATTGACGTTTGAAAACTGATTTTGACAAGCTGCTAACCGGAATTGACAAAGATCCGGGGAGTGAATGTGGAAGCTGTAAATAATTGCTGCAGAAAGACTTTCACTTGCTTTAACTTGCTGGGAAGAAAAAAAGAGAAAAGAAGAAAAGCTTTAAACCAACCTCAGTTGGTTGTTGTTTGCACCTATAGCACTTTACTTTCTGATTCTTTACAGATCATGGCTAACACTAGAGATGATGATAGGGGAAGTAGGCGTTGTAAATGTTTGGGTATTGTTCTAGGTATCGTGTGTGTGATATTCATTATAGTTCTGATTGTGGGTAAGCCTTAGATAGATAAGGACGAAACTAACAATGCTACAATTCCCGAGACCACTGCTTCACTAACAGCTTGGGAGAGGTTCGAGCAAGATATTTGCATGAGGGAACTAACACGAAAGGGGAACTATCTACTAATGTTTTCTATTGCTTGCTGAGTGAGTATGTTGACACTATGGATGCGAAAAATTGTTATGTATGTGTACAAATTCCTGTTTTGGTGCAAGAGGGAGTTACCTACCATAGTTTACCTTTAACCAATGGGATAAGCTGTAGTCTGTTACTAACTGGATTCTATAACCACGAGGAGATACAATACGTTTACTCTAACCATGGTCTTGTGTTTTCTTACATACCTATCATAGAAGATCTAAATAGTGTAGCAAAATACTATGCCATCAAATGAATCAAAGGGTTCTTTGAAGCGACATTAACCATTAGTACATCTTATGCACACCGCAATAATCTGACATGTTTGCTTACACCCGTAGATAAAAGCTTTTTAGATCACACGGAAGATAGAAGAAGGGCTCTGAAGGGGAAGTTAGAGAAGGGATTGTAACAATGTTCCTTTGGTAGTAGTGAGAGCTATAGTGCTGTTAGGGAACAAGGGAAATTAGCTTTAGATGCACTACACGTAGGCAAGCTTTGTATAACGCGACCTAAATCATATTATGATAATGTGTTTGTGGGAATGAGTGAATGTAAGCATGTATTTTTGTTTCAGAGTAAGTGGAAGTTCATGTTAAATGGACAGGGTTCGGCGATCCCTGGGATCTATTATATATGTGGACTTAATGCTTATTACCGTCTTCCAAAGGAATGGTATGGGACATGTTATTTAGGGATAGTTTTCCCAAAGGTATATCAGTTAGAGGATTTGAAGAAGGTTCCGAAATTGTCTGAATTACATTGCCCTAGACAAGGGAGAGAGACTGCTGCTGGTGTAGAAAGAGACATATTTGGAGCAATAATTCCTTCAGTGGGAGCTATCTTGAATTCGATAAAGATTCGAAAGTTGTCTACTATCGTGGATAACATGCTGACAAATTTTACAGGAGCTATACTCCTGATGGATACTGAACTGGCTGCGGAGAGGGCTATGACTCTTCAAAACATGCTTGCTTTAGACATTATTTTAGCGAAAAATGGCGGAGTCTGTAAGATGCTTAATGAGCGTCACTGCTGTGCCTACATACCTGTCAATAGTAATGAAATTAGAAGTATGCTTACTAATCTGACAAGAGATAGTACAGATTTAAAGGAATTGAAAGAGCCTGGTGTCTGGGAAAAGGCTAGGAAGGGACTTGCTAAAGTGGGAGGCTGGTTTAGTAACATTTGGCAAGGGATATTGGCAAAAATAATACAGGGAATATTAATTGTTTTGGCTTGTTTATTTGGATTATGGTTGTCAAGCAAAATTAGTAAAAGAATTAGAGCAAAATTGGCAAAACATAATAAGAGGAGGGAAGAAAAGAAAAGGGAGAAAAGTTTCAGAGCAAAATATGGAAAGGCAAAGGTGGGGAAGAAATTGATATGAAAGAACGTAGAAGATTAATAGATTGTGAAGGAAAGGGATTTATGTGATGACAAGAGTCATCAGAGGAGGGATTGTTCGAGTGTGACCTTTTATAATCAATATTAACATGAAAAGTTTGCAAAATAATGTATAATGAAGCTGCATAGAAAATGTGTTAGTATAATACCAATGCACGCGTGTGAAATGTGCCCACGGGGAGTGGCCACCAATGTATACGATGACTAATGAAACTGATTAATAATGAATTAATAATGTATTCATGTATGATTTTGTATTAGCATTGAGAGTTATGCATAAAGGTTTTGCTAAATTACTCACTAGGCCTTAGTTAGCAAGGGTTTGAGCCTAGCTGCTCGTTCTCATATTAACCGTGTTTTCTAACGTGCAATGTGCTGCATTCCTGAAGGACATGAAGCTGTACTTTTCCAGAAGCTAGAGAGATGTGTGTAGCCGTGGTAAATTCTTTCTCATGGGACCAGACTTGCTCAAAGAGACATTCTTGCCGAATGCAACAGTGTAATTCTCAACAGGTACAAGGTCGCCTAAACCAAGGGAAGCCAATGGAACTACTGACTGGAGTGACTAGTGTAACTTTTCCTACCTGGCATTCTACCCGTTGAAGACGTCAATCACAGGAGCCAATAAACTGCATGAGAACTGTCTTAGGTGAAAATTCTAGTAAGGTGTGCGACGGATTATTGGACAGAGATAACGATGCACCAAATATTGCCCAATGGGTAATTAGGGACTTGTTTGACAATTTTAATATAACAGTGTGACAGAAGGAGAAATCAGCCATTATTACTTTGCCATTATTGAGCCATTACTCGCCTTTACCCTGCCACTCTTGAAGCAGTTATTCTTCTTAGCTATCCTGAGAGACTTTGGCCCTCATTACAACATTGGCGGTAAAAGCCACTTACAGCCGTGCAGAAGACCGCCAACACACCGCTGCGGCTGCGGAATTCGGCTACAGCTATTACGACCCACAGGCCGGAATCCGCCAAAATCCAGACACCCACACAAGTCTGCCACACCAAAGGTCAGTGATAAATTGGCGATAACAAAACAAACATCTTCACGCCAACAGAAATACGCCCACACTATCACGACCCAAGAATCCACGCGGCGGTCTTTCAGCCACGGTATTCCATTGGCGGTACACACGCCGCGCAAAAAATACACACACATTTACAAAACACAACCACATTTGACTATTCAAAATACACACACCTGATACATATACACACACCACTCCCACACACCCAATACAATATAAAACACACACCCACAAACCCCTATGACAAAAATTGAGAAAGAAGCACAGAGAGAGACACCACTATCAACAGTACTAGCATCCACAGGCACACACCATCATCGGTCACACAACATCCACGCACCTCAGACAACACACACAAACACATCCCCTCACACATCACAACACACACCACCCTACACATCACCCACACCACATCATGGCACGGCAAAGACACCCCAGGTTCTCTGAGGAGGAGCTCAGGGTCATGGTGGAGGAAATCGTCCGCGGAGAGCCACAGCTATTCGGATCACAGGTGCAGCACACCTCCATAGACAGGAAGATGGAGCTATGGTGCAGAATCGTAGACAGGGTCAACGCGGTGGGACAGCACCCAAGAACATGGGATGACATCAGGAAGAGGTGGAACGACCTACGGGGGAAGGTGCGTTCCGTGGTCTCAAGACACCAGATTGCAGTTCAGAGGACTGGCGGCTGACCCCCACCTCCTCCTCCTCCACAACTAACAACATGGGAGGAGCAAGTCTTGGCAATACTGCATCCTGAGGGCCTCACAGGAGTAGCAGGAGGAATGGACTCTGGTAAGTCAAATCTTAACTATTACATCCCCCACCCTACCTGCATTCTATCACATACCCCACCCTCACCCCCATCACTCCAACACCTCACATATGCCCCACTATCACAACCCACACATCCCAATATCAAGCCCTGCATGCAACAACAAAGCATGGATACCCATCACCAAAGCATGTCCACTACAGATACCCACACAGACCCCAAATCAAGTATCGCACAAGGTCCTAGACAAGAATGCAAGCACTCGAGTACAGGGTCACCCACCCATTGCACACAATGGCACACACACAATGGCACACACAGATGCAATATTCATGCCTTTACACCCCTGCATGACCCCTACCCAACGTCACCGGGCAGGAGGTTCCAGACATGTCCACATCCCCCACAGAAGAGGCCCACAGTAATGACAGCAGCTCTGTCCAACTGGATCAAGATGACCAGCCCGGCCCATCTGGGACCTCGGGACAGTCAGTTCCCCTCACACTGGCACATGCCACCACAGAGCCTCCCCCTCAGGAAACACCAGCACAGCACCCTCCCAGCGGGCCCATCCCTCTGTCCCCAGGACACGTCAAGCAGCAGTGTGTCCACCACTACAGCCACTACAGGGAACCCAGGCAAACCCACCAACCCAAGAAAATCAGGGACCTGGGGGCAGTGGCAGTGGGCACAAGGTTCAGGGGACAGAGGCACAGGATAACAGGGGAACTGGGAGGACAGCGGTGCGACAGGGGGAGGACAGGCCCAGGGAACCCACTCTCCACAAGGCCCTCTCCAACATCATGGGAGCGTACCGTCATTCCCAGGAGACGATGGCAACGGTACTGGCCAAGTTTCAGGAGACCCAGCGGCTGCAGGAGGAACAGTATCTGGGGATCAGGGAGGAACTTAAGTCAATCAACACCACCCTGGTCACTATTGTAGGGGTGCTGAAGGACCTTGTGGACACCAGGAGGGACAGTGTGGCACAACAAGGGGCCCCTGACACTAGCCTGGATGATGAACAGCCCACCACCTCTGCCGGCGCTAGTGGACAGGAGGCACCGCCACAGGACCACGACACCAGCACCCCACCCACTGCAGATGGAGAACCACCCCACAAACGGTCCCTGAGATCCAGGACAAAGACAGAGAACAATGCCAAGACCCCCTCCAGGAAATGAGACCACCCTGAATGTCATCCTTCTGTCCCACTTTGTCACCCTGTCCATCCATCAACTGCCCTAGCTCCACTTCCAATGCCACTTTGGACAATGCACCTGTGAAACAAATAGACTGGACTCTGTCATGGACAATCCTCCACCATCACCCCTGCCCATTTTGCAAACCCCTCCACTATTTTGCACTGAACTAAACACCCTTGAACCACAAAACAATCTGGAGTCAGTCTGTGCTTTCACAAATGTGTATTTGCAATAACTAAGGAAAATAGCAATGTCGATTGTATTGTCAACATACCTTCTTACCTGTGTCTCACTGGAAGTATTGCTGGATAATGTTGTTTCTGTTGTCGATATCCTCTTCTTCTGCCTCCTCTTCTTCACTGTCCACAGGCTCCACAGCTGCCACAAGACCTCCTTCTGGACCATCCTCCTGCAGAAAAGGCACCTGTCATCGCAAAGCCAGGTTGTGCAGCATACAGCAGGCCATGATGATCTGGCACACCTTCTTTGGTGAGTAGTAGAGAGAACTGTAGGAGGCTGGACTGGCTTGTAGTGAGTACCAAGGGGTACTTGCACCTTGCACCAGGCCCAGTTATCCCTTATTAGTGTATAGGGTGTCTAGCAGCTTAGGCTGATAGATAATGGTAGCTTAGCAGAGCAGCTTAGGCTGAACTAGGAGACGTGTGAAGCTACTACAGTACCACCTAGTGTCATATGCACAATATCATAAGAAAACACAATACACAGTTATACTAAAAATAAAGGTACTTTATTTTTATGACAATATGCCAAAGTATCTTAGAGTGTACCCTCAGTGAGAGGATAGGAAATATACACAAGATATATATACACAATAGCAAAAATATGCAGTATAGTCTTAGAAAACAGTGCAAACAATGTATAGTTACAATAGGATGCAATGGGGAAACATAGGGATAGGAGCAACACAAACCATATACTCCAGAAGTGGAATGCGAACCACGAATGGACCCCAAACCTATGTGACCTTGTAGAGGGTCGCTGGGACTATTAGAAAATAGTGAGAGTTAGAAAAATAACCCTCCCCAAGACCCTGAAAAGTGAGTGCAAAGTGCACCAAAGTTCCCCTAAGGACAAAATAGTCGTGTTAGAGGGAAAATGCAAGGAAAACACAAATCAGCAGTGCAACAACGATGGATTCCTGACTGAGGGTACCTGTGGAACAAGGGGACCAAGTCCAAAAGTCACAAGCAACTCGGAGATGGGCAGATGCCCAAGAAATGCCAGCGGTTGGTGCAAAGAAGCTCTTACTAGGCTGAAGAACTGTGAATACTGCAGGAACGACAAGGGCTAGAGACTTTCCCTTTGGAGGATGGATCCACCACGCCTTGGAGAGTCGTGCAGAAGTGTTTTCCCGCCGGATGGACGCCAACAAGCCTTGCTACACGCAAATCGTGCGTTTGGCGTTTTTGGACGCTGCTGGGGCCCAGGAGGGACCAGGAGGTCGCAAATTGGACCTGCAGAGAGAGGGGACGTCGAGCAAGACAAAGAGCCCTCACTGAAGCAGGTAGCACCCGGAGAAGTGCCAGAAACAGGCACTACGAGGATGCGTGAAACGGTGCTCGGCGAAGTTGCACAAAGGAGTCCCACGTCGCCGGAGACCAACTTAGAAAGTCGTGCAATGCAGGTTAGAGTGCCGTGGACCCAGGCTTGGCTGTGCACGAAGGATTTCCGCCGGAAGTGCACAGGGGCCGGAGTAGCTTGCAAAGTCGCGGTTCCCAGCAATGCAGCCCAGCGAGGTGAGGCAAGGACTTACCTCCACCAAACTTGGCCTGAAGAGTCACTGGACTGTGGGGGTCACTTGGACGGTGTCGCTGGATTCGAGGGACCTCGCTCGTCGTGCTGAGAGGAGACCCAAGGGACCGGTAATGCAGCTTTTTGGTGCCTGCGGTTGCAGGGGGACGATTCCGTCGACCCACGGGAGATTTCTTCGGAGCTTCTGGTGCAGAGAGGAGGCAGACTACCCCCACAGCATGCACAAGCAGGAAAACAGTCGAGAAGGCGGCAGGATCAGCGTTACAGAGTTGCAGTAGTCGTCTTTGCTACTATGTTGCAGGTTTGCAGGCTTCCAGCGCGGTCAGCAGTCGATTCCTTATCAGAAGGTGAAGAGAGAGATGCAGAGGAACTCGGCTGAGCTCATGCATTCGTTATCTAAAGTTTCCCCAGAGACAGAGACCCTAAATAGCCAGAAAAGAGGGTTTGGCTACCTAGGAGAGAGGAAAGGCTACTAACACCTGAAGGAGCCTATCAGCAGGA
The DNA here is from genome assembly GCF_031143425.1 of Pleurodeles waltl. Classification (NCBI taxonomy): domain Eukaryota; kingdom Metazoa; phylum Chordata; class Amphibia; order Caudata; family Salamandridae; genus Pleurodeles; species Pleurodeles waltl. The sequence continues at coordinate 400,913,116 of NC_090450.1, read as the reverse complement.
GTCCCTGACGTCACCTGGTGGCACTGGCCACTCAGAGCTGTCCAGTGTGCCAGCAGCACCTCTGTTTCCAAGATGGCAGAGGTCTGGAGCACACTGGAGGAGCTCTGGACACCTCCCAGGGGAGGTGCAGGTCAGGGGAGTGGTCACTCCCCTTTCCTTTGTCCAGTTTCGCGCCAGAGCAGGGGCTAAGGGGTCCCTGAACCGGTGTAGACTGGCTTATGCAGAATTGGGCACATCTGTGCCCAACAAAGCATTTCCAGAGGCTGGGGGAGGCTACTCCTCCCCTGCCTTCACACCATTTTCCAAAGGGAGAGGGTGTCACACCCTCTCTCAGAGGAAGTTCTTTGTTCTGCCATCCTGGGCCAGGCCTGGCTGGACCCCAGGAGGGCAGCTGCCTGTCTGAGGGGTTGGCAGCAGCAGCAGCTGCAGTGAAACCCCAGGAAGGGCAGTCTGGCAGTACCAGGGTCTGTGCTACAGACCACTGGGATCATGGAATTGTACCAACAATGCCAGGATGGCATAGAGGGGGCAATTCCATGATCATAGACATGTTACATGGCCATATTCAGAGTTACCATGGTGAAGCTACATATAGGTAGTGACCTATATGTAGTGCACGCGTGTAATGGTGTCCCCGCACTCACAAAGTTCAGTGAATTGGCTCTGAAAAATGTGGGGGCACCTTGGCTAGTGCCAGGGTGCCCTCACACTAAGTAACTTTGCACCTAACCTTTACCAGGTAAAGGTTAGACATATAGGTGACTTATAAGTTACTTAAGTGCAGTGTAAAATGGCTGTGAAATAACGTGGACGTTATTTCACTCAGGCTGCAGTGGCAGGCCTGTGTAAGAATTGTCAGAGCTCCCTATGGGTGGCAAAAGAAATGCTGCAGCCCATAGGGATCTCCTGGAACCCCAATACCCTGGGTACCTCAGTACCATATACTAGGGAATTATAAGGGTGTTCCAGTAAGCCAATGTAAATTGGTAAAAATGGTCACTAGCCTGTTAGTGACAATTTGAAAGTAATGAGAGAGCATAACCACTGAGGTTCTGGTTAGCAGAGCCTCAGTGAGACAGTTAGGCACCACACAGGGAACATATACATTCACACCTATGAGCACTGGGGCCCTGTGTGACAGGGTCCCAGTGACACATACATATAGGCCACAAACCTATGAGCACTGGGGTCATGACTAGCAGGATCCCAGTGACACATAACAACCATACTGAAAACATAGTGTTTTCACTATGAGCACTGAGGCCTGGCTATCAGGATCCCAGTGAGACAGTGAAAACAGTGACAAACACCCTGACATACACTCACAAACAGGCCAAAAGTGGGGGTAACAAGGCTAGAAAGAGGCTACCTTCTCACAAGAACCACTTGTCATATGGAGGCACCGGAATCTGGCCTTCAGGAGGCCAAAAGTCTTTTCTATCACTCTCCTAGTTTGCCCATGTGCCTCATTGTAGCGGTCCTCTGCCCTTGTCCTGGGATTTCTCACTGGGGTCAGTAGCCATGACAGGTTGGGGTAACCAGTCACCTGAAAATATTGAGGGACAACTGTTAGACACACACTAACCCTTAGGGACAACCCCAGACCCAGACAACTTTTCACAGGGTATAGGGTCCTTATCCTCACCTATTAGCCACACACAGTGCCTCTGGAGTTACCCCATCACATAAGGGATGCTGCTATTCCTCACAATGTAAGCGTCATGCTCTGAGCCAGGAAACTTGGCATTCACATAGGAGATGTACTGATAGGCCAAACACACCATCTGCACATTCATTGAATGGTAGCTCTTCCAGTTTCTGTACACCTGTTCACTCCTGCGGGGGTTCCAAGGCCACATGTGTCCCATCAATGGCACCTATGATGTTGGGGATATGTCCCAGGGCATAGAAGTAATCTTTCACTGTGGGCAAATCCTCCACCTGAGGGAAAACAATGTAGCTGCGCATGTGTTTCAGCAGGGCAGACAATACTCCGGACAACACGTTTGAGAACATAGGCTGGGACATCCCTGATACAATGGCCACTGTAGTTTGAAAAGACCCACTTGCCAGGAAATGGAGTACTGACAGGACCTGCACTAGAGGGGGGATTCTTGTGGGATGTCGGATAGCTGACATCAGGTCTGGCTCCAACTGGGCACACAGTTCATGGATTGTTGCACGATCAAGTCTGTAGGTGACTATTACGTGTTGCTCTTCCATTGTGGACAGGTCCACCAGCGGTCTGTTCACCGGAGGATACCACCATCTCTTCACCTGCCCAAGCGGACGTGTCCTATGGACGAGAACAGCGAGCAGAGAGTCAGCCAACACTGAGGTATTAATTTTTTTTTATTGCACACATTTGTCAATCCGCAATGTGCACGTCACTTTGTGTATGCAAGGCCTAGATAGGTGTGACGTATTTAAAATGAATGCCATGTGGCCCCCTCAAATGGCGGCTGCCTGACCTGTAAGGTGGGACAAGGGGATATGAGGTAACTGCGCTGGCGTTGTACACCGTCGCAGTAGGCGGTCAAAGACCACGGCGCAATCCTGCATTGGTTAACATTGGACCCTATGGGTCCCAGGAGCCAATAACGATGTACGCCGGCGGTGCACCGCCGCGGACGTGACCGCCATTTTCTGTCTGTTCACTAACTTGATACCAGACCTTCGACAGGAGAGGACCTACGCTGCAAGTGCTGCTGTGACCTCAGTCTGGAAGCGACGATGGCTCATGTGTCTGGGGAAAGTGACCCTGCCTTCACTTCAGAGGAGTTGGAGAAGTTAGTGGATGAGGTCCTCCCCCAGTACACGCTACTCTACGGTCCTCTAGACAAACAGGTGTGTACACTGTGAACATTCTGTATCGGCAATGCCTTTTTGGAGTAGTGTGGATGGAAGATACGGGGGGGACGGAGGCCTGCATGAGCGGACAGTGAGTGTATGTGCGTCAGGGCAAGGGTGGGAATGTGGGTCAATGACTGTGACAGTCCGGACGGTTAAAGATTTTCCTTTTTCCCCTGTACTATTCCTGTAGGTCAGCGCCCACCAGAAGAAGGATATTTGGCGTGCCATCGCCAAGGACGTCCGGACCCTGGGGGTCCACCACAGACAGAGCACCCACTGCCGTAAAAGATGGGAGGACATTCGCCGCTGGAACAAGAAGACGGCGGAGGCCCAGCTGGGGATGACCTCCCAACATGGGAGGGGTGCCCGTCGCACCATGACCCCCCTAATGTACCGGATCCTGGCGGTGGCCTATCCGGAGTTGGATGGGCGCTTGAAGGTATCACAGCAGCCACAACAGGGTGAGTACAGTCACATCCATTTGACTCTGCGCGCATTAAGAGGTGTCTGGGTGGGGGAGGTGGGCTGTGGGTTCCCCTAGGCCAGGGTGAGTTTTGTAGTTAAGGTCCCTTCGTGAGGCAGGCTATGTGGCACCCCAACCCCACCAGTGGTAAGAGCCAACTACACCTAGTCAGGCTCCTGTGACTTCCATTAGTGCAGCAATCAGGCATAGGCCTTGTACCCCATGTCCCTGTGATCAATTAGGGAACTCTAAGTGCATGGTGTAGTGCAGAGGGCTGCTGTGTCTGCAGTGTCTGCCAACGGTAGTGGTAATGCATGCACTGAAAATGTCTTTCTCCTGTCTTTCCCCCACCCTTTTTGTGGTCTCCCTGTTCTTGTGTGCATTAGCAACATCAGGCGGAGGAGCAGTGGCACCAGAGCAGGAGGGAGCTGCATCCCACATGGCCCTGGAGGGCGAGACCACCGAGTCTGATGCCACCAGTGGGACGGAGGGTGAGGGGAGCTCCACGGCAGGGACCAGAGGTGACATCATCGACAGCGACTCTTCCTATGATGGGAGCTCCCTTGCGGTGGCGGGCCACTCTGTGCCCCCTGCATCAACAGGTACAGCCGCCACCCCCACAACCAGCACCACCCTCCTAGCAGCCCCTCAGCGTGTGTCCCTTGGCCGCTCACCCAGGAGGGTGGGCATCTCCTTCGCCCCAGGCACCTTAGGCCCCGCCCCAGTCAGCCCTGCTGCCCTCAGTGAGGAGTCCATTGACCTCCTGAGATCCCTCACTGTTGGCAGTCTATCATTCTGAATGCCATCCAGGGTGTAGAGAGGCACTTGCAACAAACAAATGCATACCTGGAGGGCATTCATTCTGGCCAGGCAGCTCAACAGAGAGCATTTCAGGCTCTGGCCTCAGCACTGATGGCAGCCATTGTCCCTGTGTCCAGCCTCCCCCTCCAACCTCCTCCACCCGGACCCAATCCCCTGTACCTCAGCCTATCCCAAGCACACCATCAGACCAGCATGCACACACCTCAACACACAAGAGTGGCTTAGGCAAACAAAAGCACCACACATCCCACAGGCACTCAACAAGCATCATACCCATACACACATACCAACATCCACTACCTCCTCTGTGTCCCCCTCTTCCATGTCTCCCTCTTCCCTCCCTGTCTCGTCTCCACTCACACCTGTATGCACTACATCTTCAGCCACTACCTCCATCACCAGCACGCGCATAACCACACACCGTTCACGTGCACTCACCACCCCCACTACCATTCACACATCCCCTGTGTCTTCTCCCAGTGTGTCTGTGAGCCCTCCTTGCAAAGTACACAAACGCAGCCACACACCCACCGAACAGCCATCCACCTCACAATAGCCTTCAGCCCATGCACCTTCACCCAAAGTCAGCAAACGTACAACTCCTACAAACACTACCTCTTCCTCCACTCCCAAACCCACTCCATCTACCCATCCTAGTGTGTCTAAAAAGCTTTTCCTGTCTACTATTGACCTCTTCCCTACACCTCCCCCCCCGTCCGTCCCGTAGGGCCCGCCTTTCCAGGTCCCAACCCACCACCTCAGCCACCACATCACCAGGCACAGGGGTGGCAGCAACTGCAGGCTTTTGGAGTGCGCCAAGCATCAGGGCTGCCAGTGTTCCACGAAGCGAGGGCAAGGACATTCCGCCACCTCCAAAAGTCAAAAAGTTGCCCACATCCCGGAGGGAGAAGGTGAAAACATCTGCCACCAAGGGCTCAGGCAAAACAAAAGTGGATAGTGGAAAGACAGCTGCGCCACCATCCAAGTTGGGGAAGGGCCAGAAAATCAAGGGCAGGTCCATGTTGACACCAACCTGCACGGCGGACAAGACCGCCACCAGCACCTCCACCTGAACCGTAGTCACTGAGCCTGCCACCAGCACTGCAGTCACTGAGCCCCCCACCAGCACTGCCGCCACAAAGACTGGCACCAGCACCGCTGTCACAATGACCGCCGCCAGCACCGATGCCACAGAGCCCGCCACCAGCACCGATGCCACAGAGCCCACTGCCAGCACTGATGCCACAGAGCCCGCCACCAGCACCGCTGCCACTGAGACCGCCACCAGTACCGATCTCACTGAGACCGGCGCCAGAACAGCTGCCACTGACACCGCCGCCAGCACCGCCAGCGGCACCGCCAGCAGCCCCGCGACATCCTGAACCAGTGGCACCAACGCAGACATGGCTGCCATCCCCAGTGGTCAGTCATACGAGGCTGGTGGTCAGTTACAGGAGTTTGGGCAGCTTGCATGTTGCACCACCGTCAGTGGAGTATCACATCCATTACCTCAGTCCTTGGCAGGATGAAGCACTCTGGGCACAAAGCCCCCTGTAGAACCACTGGAGAGATACATCCACTTCCTCAGTCCTTGGCAGGATGAAGCACTCTGGGCACAAAGCCCCCTCCAGAACCAGTGGAGTATCACATCCACTACCTCAGTCCTTGGCAGGATGAAGCACTCTGGGCACAAAGCCCACTCCAGAACCAGTGGAGAGATACATCCACTACCTCAGTCCTTGGCAGGATGAAGCACTCTGGGCACAAAGCCCCCTCCAGAACCAGTGGAGTATCACATCCACTACCTCAGTCCTTGGCAGGATGAAGCACTCTGGGCACAAAGACCCCTCCAGAACCACCGGAGTATCACATCCACTACCTCAGTCCTTGGCATGATGAAGCACTCTGGGCACAAAGCCCCCTCCGGAAGCAGTGGAGAATGGCATCTACTGCCTCAGTCCTTGACAGGATGAAGCACTCTGGGCACAAAGCCCCCTGTAGAACCACTGGAGAGATACATCCACTACCTCAGTCCTTGGCATGATGAAGCACTCTGGGCACAAAGCCCCCTCCAGAACCAGTGGAGAAAGGCATCCACTTGAGAGACTGTGGCTTTGCACTCCCCAGGATACAGCAGTGGGCAAACCACCCACTGTAAAGACTTGTGAGACTGTGGCTTTGCACTCCCCAAGATACAGCAGTGGGCATGGAGCCACCTCGTGGAGCTGGCGTTGTGCACTCATCCGGCTGAGGTGCCCCCTTCCCTTCCCCTTGAGGTGCCTGTTTCATTTCAATCTGATGCCCCTGCAGTGTTCTCTCCGTTTGAAGTCTGGTATCGAGTGTGGGCCTTGCCCATGCTTTTTGGGCCCAGTGGTCCACTGACTATGAATGGTGCACTATCCGGACTTGTGTAGTTGGTGTACATAATTGTATATACTGTATTTAAAGTTTTGACTAATCGATTTTTATTTATTACACTTGTTCAACTCATTTCCTTTTTGTCCTTGCGTTCTTCCAAGGGGGCGGGGGGGTGTAAATGTAATGTTGCAGCATGTATTTGTGTGTATGTTGCTGTGGGTGGGTGTTTTGCGTGTTGCGTGTGTGTCACTCGCTTTTCCCTCCCCCCCCTTCCCCTGTGTTGTAGGTGCAGTACTCACCGTGGTTGTCACCGCCGTCTTTCGTGCTCCTGGTAGAGGAGCAGGAATACCATCGCAGGGAGTATTTGGAGTTCTGGCTTCATGGCGTCCTGTTTGCTCGTGGGGTATGGAGAGGTGAGTGTTTTCCCTTCCAAGTCCTGTTTCCACCGTGTTTTTGTCCGCGTTGGTTCCGCCCCAGAAAAGGTGGCGGATTGGCCTCTCATAATAGTGTGGGCGGTGCATTGCCTTCCGCCTGTCTGTTGGCGGTGACCGCCGCAGTGTTTGTTTCTACCGTCGTGGCGGTCGGAGTGTTAAAGTGGCTGTCTATGCGAGTGGCACTGGTATGCAATTCCATTTGCGACCGCGAAAGTGGTCGCAAATGGACTCGCAGTTACCATCCACTTGAAGTGGATGGTAAACCAGTCGCAAACGGGAAGGGGTCCCCATGGGACCCCTTCTCCTTTGTGTCTGGACCAAAAAATAATTTTTCAGAGCAGGCAGTGGTCCAATGGACCACTACCTGCCCTGAAAAATACCGAAACAAAAGGTTTCGGTTTATTTTTTAAAGTGCAGCTCGTTTTCCTTTAAGGAAAACGGGTTGCACTTTGAAAAAAAAAAAACGTCTTTATTTTAAAGCAGTCACGGACATACAGGTCTGCTGACTACAGCAGGCCTCCATCCCCGTGAGTGCCCTGAATCGCTATGGGGTCGCAAATTGCGACCCACCTCATTAATGAGATGAGGTGGGTCTTTGCGACCCCATAGCGACTCGCAGAAGGTGTCTGAGACACCTTTCTGCATCCCAAATTGCGACTTGCAATTTGCGAGTCGCAGGGACTCGCAAATTGCAAGTCGCAATTTGGGACTTTCCTACATCTGGCCCTTAATCTTTGCTTTGTTGAATAATGTACTAATAATACTTTGCTAAAGTTTGATACATGTTGACTTCGTGTTTTGTCCTAATGTTCATGATCTTTGCATTGATAAAATCTTTTTCGAGTTGCCATATTGTAGCTTTGTTGATGTGCTTATTGGCATTGAGACTAATGAATATGCTAGTAGGTTGTAACTAATAGGGAATAAATATCCAAAATCTTACTAGGTTTGTGTGGTTATTCAATTGCCGAAAGGTCATGGTGTGTTCCCTTCTTATTAAATGTTAATGATTAGTGTCATTGATTAGTTATTGTGAATATTGATATGATTATTGATCTATTGATTGAAATGCTAAATAGATATCTCGTTCTGGGAAGTCCCCAATCAGGGTCAAAATATTCATTGGCCTAAAACGAGCCCCACTGTAAGTAAATTATCAAGGCTGGGACATGTACAAAGGGAGTGACATGACGCTCCAGTTGGAGAACAAGAGTACCTGATGGGCTGGATCACCAATGGTAAATGGCAGTACCCACTTTGCATACTCCTAGTAACCACTGGCTGCTTCAGGATACGGTGGAAAGGCCTCACAGCTCCCCGGTAAGAAACCCCTGAGAGGTGTAAAAGGAGTACCAGCTTCCTGAGTGCCTCTCTCTAACCACTTCTCTGACATCCTTTCATGAGGTATTCTCTGTCATGCCCCTTCATCCACCTGGGCAATGAGATAGTTGTGTCATGCATACTGAAAACTAGGCCCTGACCAGGCAATTAAGGGCAACAAGAGCTTAGGGGGTCATTCCGACCCCGGAACCGCCAGAAGACCGTACCGCGGTCAAATGACCGCAGCGGTCATTCTGACTTTCCCGCCGGCCCGGCGGGCGACCGCCAGACGGCCGCCCGCCGGCCCAGCGGGAAAGCCCCTTCAACAATGAAGCCGGCTCCGAATGGAGCCGGCGGAGTTGAAGGGGTGCGACGGGTGCATTGGCACCCGTCTCGATTTTCAGTGTCTGCTAGGCAGACACTGAAAATCATTATGGGGCCCTGTTAGGGGGCCCCACGACACCCGTTCCCGCCGTTCTGTTCCTGGCGGTTTTTACCGCCAGGACCAGGATGGCGGGAAGGGGGTCGGAATCCCCATGGCGGTGCTCCGAGCAGCGCCGCCATGGAGGATTCTTTGGGGCAGGGGTAAACCGGTGGGAAACCGCCGGTTGCCCTTTTCTGACCGCGGCTTTACCGCTGCGGTCAGAATTGCCCATGAAGCACCGCCAGCCTGTTGGCGGTGCTTCCGCGGCACTCTGCACCGCCAGGGTCAGAATGACCGCCTTAATGTCTACTGGTAGCTGCATTTGGTGGGCACTAACATTCATGTTTGGGGACCTGTTTTTTTTTCATCATCAGACCTTGACATGGAGCAAGAGAGAGAAATACAGATAAGGGATGACGCCGGGGAAAGAGAAAGAGAGTAAAGCCGTGACTAAAGCAGAAAGCAGTGAAGAAGAAGAACCTGCAAGAAAGAGATAAAGAAACAAGAAACTCAGCGCAGTGGTAGAAAGCAGCAGAAGAGGGAATCAGGAGTGGGCATCCTTGTTATTCCAATCACCTACATGTATTAGGCACTAAGAAAAGCTCTCCTATTTCCAGGGGAAAATTGATAATCCTACTCTTTTCTAGGTGTGTTTGACACTTTCACTCACCATGAACGTCTGTTGGGGTAGCCAGGTATGGCAGCTGCTACCCCTGGATTTTCAATTAGCCATGCATGACATTGTCCTTGCACTTCTGGTCTTAGTGCTGGGAAAGGCTGAAGCATGAAGCAAACTGTGTTCCAAGGACCCTCTTTATTTTCAGTACTATTCACTTTATGTTATTCCACTAGACAGCCAGCATCAAATGCTGACTACTGAGGGACTAACATACGGAGAAAGGTAAACCCTGTGAAGCCATTAGGGATTAAAATGGCATAATGGCCCTCATTCCAACCCTGGCGATCTCTGACCGCCAGGGCGGAGGGCAGCGGAAGCACCGCCAACAGGCTGGCGGTGCTTCCTGGGCTATTCTGACCGCAGCAGTAAAGCCGCGGTCAGAAAAGGGGAACCGGCGGTTTCCCGCCGGTTTTCCCCTAGCCCAGGGAATCCTCCATGGCGGCGCTGCTTGCAGCGCCGCCATGGGGATTCCGACCCCCTTCCCGCCACCCTATTTCTGGCGGTTTTCACCGCCAGAACCAGGATGGCGGGAACGGGTGTTGTGGGGCCCCTGGGGGCCCCTGCACTGCCCATGCCACTGGCATGGGCAGTGCAGGGGCCCCCTATCAGGGCCCCATACAGATTTTCACTGTCTGCTTTGCAGACAGTGAAAATCGCGACGGGTGCCACTGCACCCGTCGCACCCCTGCAACTCCGCCGGCTCCATTCGGAGCCGGCTTCCTCGTTGCAGGGGCTTTCCCGCTGGGCCGGCGGGCAGCCTTTTGGCGGTCGCCCGCCGGCCCAGCGGGAAAGCCAGAATGGCCACCCGCGGTCTCCTGACCGCGGAGCGGCCATTCGGCGTTAACCGCATGGCGGGCGGCGACCGCCACCCGCCGCGATCAGAATGACCGCCAATGTCTGGTAAATCTAAATCTACATCACCAAATGTGGTCTCCAGATGCATGTACACAACGCACTCTTGGCAGTCGATCAACCCATACAGTAGCCACACACTCTGTCGGGCAGGGTGCTTACAAAGAGGGTCCTTGCTACCCCAAAAACAATTCACTAGCACACGTAGAACATAAATGATGACTGAAATCAGCAAGCAACACATTATTTAACATGTGCAGTAAAACATTTTACAAAATGCATGTAAATGAGATAAACTACCAGTGCTGCTCTCTCCACTCCAGCTCTTGGACACAAGTAATGGACCAACAGACATGCAGACTAGAGGAGGGTCTTAAAGTTCAAAGGCTGCATTGACACAGTGATCCAGAGACATTGCAGAGTTCGGTAGCAGTCAGTGAGTTAAATAAGGGTCACATTATTTTGATTTCCACATAATAAGACATAAACTGACCTTAATGATCTCACCCTCATTTATGATTAATAAAATAGGATTTCAGACACGTGTTTCTGCTGCTTTTCCCGGACTGATAAGTGAGAAAGAGAGACAGAAAATATTCTGAAGAAAGGATGAAGTGCTTGGTGGCAAGAGAGAGACATGAATGCATAGGAGGAAGGAGAGAGAGAGGGAAGATTAGAAATAGGCAAATGGAGAAGTGCAAGACGGAGAGAGAGAAATCAGATAAAGAGCGGAAGAGAGAAAGAATGGAAAACAGAAGTGACAACGGACTAAATGAGAGAGGGAAGGGAGATTGTTAGAAATGGGGTCTTTGTTGGCAGTCAGGTTACCCCATGTCCAAGCAAGGACCATCTCCCTAGACCATCAGCGTTGGCGTGGTCAATATCCGGGCGATGTTCCATCGTAAAGTCCATCCCCTGTAGGGAAATGGACCACCTCAAGAGTTTAGGATTTTCGCCCCTCATTTGCATGAATCATGTGAGTGGCCTGTGGTCAGTCTGAACCCGGAAGTGAGTCCCATACAGGTATTGTCTCAGCTTCTTCAGTGCCCAGACCACAGCAAATGCTTCTCTCTCAATAGCACTCCATCTCTGTTCTCGTAATAATAGTGTTCTGCTAATAAAGGCTACTGGTTGGTCTAGGCACTCCTCATTCAGCTGTGCTAGGACCACCTCAGCTCCATGCTCTGAAGCGTCTGTCTGCATGATGAATTCTCTGGAGTAGTCAGGTGCCATAAGCACGGGGGCCGTGCACATGGCTTCCTTCAGGGAGTCAAAGACTTTCTGACAAGCCTCTGTCCAATTCACCAACCTAGGTTGTTTCCTGGATGTCAGTTCTGTTAAGGGGGCTACTATGGTGCCATATCCCTTAACAAATCTGCTGTAATATCCGGTGAGTCCTAAGAAGGCTCTCACCTCTGTTTGAGTTCTAGGTGGTTTGCCAGGCCTTGATAGTTTCAATCTTGGCCTGGAGGGGCTGCACCTTGCCACCACCTACTAGTTGTCACAAGTACACCATGGAACCCTGCCCAATCAGGCACTTACTGGCCTTGATGGTCAGGCCTGCCTGTTGCAGGGCCTGAAGCAACTCCATGAGGTGGAGCAGGTGTTCCTCCCAGCTGGAACTATAGACTGCAATGTCATCTAGATAGGCTGGACAGAAGGCATCCTAGCCAGCTAGGACCCCATTAACCAACCGTTGGAAGGTAGCGGGGCATTTTTCAGTCCAAAGGGCATTACTCTGAACAGGTAATGGCCCTCAGGAGTAGAAAAATCGGATCCCTCTTGAGCCCCTTTAGTGAAGGCGATCTGCCAATACCCTGACATGAGGTCCAAGGTACTAGGAAACTTGGCAGCGCCTAGCCTGTCTACGAGCTCATCAGCGTGTGGAATGGGCTGAGCATCTGTCTTTCTGACAGAGTTGAGACCCCAGTATTTCACGCGGAACCTAAGTTCTGGCTTGGCACCAGGAGCAGCAGCCTAGGGAACCAACACCACTGGGCTGGACCAGGGACTGCTGAACTTCAGCATCTTGGCCACTTCATCCTTGATGCTGGACCTCACTTTATCTCACACCCTGTAAATGATATTCTTTACAGGTGGACTGTCTCCTGTGTCAATATCGGGGACACATATCGGGGAATAGTGTGTGAGCGCAGGTGTGAGGGAGAATAGGGAAGAGAACTGCTCCAGCAACTCCTATCCGTCTCCTTTCTGCTCTAGAGTCAGGGAGTCAGAGATTAACACCCTCCACTGACCCATCAACTTCCTTGGCAGAGAGGAGGTTGGGGAGATGCTCACTCTTCTCTTCCATGCTCTCATCTGTCACGAGAAGCATGCTGACCGTAGACCTCTCAAAATGAGGCTTCAGTTGGTTGTAATGGAGAACCCTTAGGGGGTTTCTAGGAGTCTTGAGGTCCACTAGGTAAGTTGTCTCCCCCTTTCGCTCCTTGACTTCGAATGGGCCAGTTCAGCGGTCCTGGAGAGCGCTAGGCTCTACTGGCTCCATCACCCATACTTTGTCTCTAGGTGAGAATTCTACCAGGGTGGCCTTCCGGTCATATCATCCCTTGATCACCTCTTGACTGGCGTCAAGGTTGCTCTTGGTCTGTTTCCAGAAACGCTGCGTCTTGTTGCGGAATGACAGCATGTAACTGACCACATCCTGAGGAGGTTTCTTGGGAGGTTTCTCCCATCCTTTCTTGACTATGCTTAGTGGTCCTCTGACAGGGTATCCATAGAGAAGTTCAAAGGGGCTGAACCCCACACCTTTCTGAGGCACCCCCCCCCATATGCAAAGAAAAGGCATGGCAAGAGGACATCCCACTTATGCCTCATGGCCTCAAGCAGGCCAGTGATCATGCCTTTTAGGATCTTGTTGAACCTTTCAACAAACCCATTGGTATGAGGATGGTAAGGGGTGGTAAACCAGTAGGTTACCCCACACTCATCCCACATGGACTTCATGTACGCTGACATGAAATTTGTGCCTCTGTCAGAAACAACCTCCTTTGGGAACCCCACATGGGTAAATATCCCCATTAGAGCTCTGGTCACCACAGGTGCAGTCAGTGTCTTTAGAGGGATTCCCTCTAGATAGCGGGTGGCATGGTCTGCCAAAACCAGGCTAAACCTGTTGCCTAGGGCAGTTTTGGGATCCAAGGGACCAATGACGTCAGTGCCCACCCTTTCAAAGGGGGTGACAATGACAGGGAGTGGGGTCAGGAGGTCCTTGAGCCTTTTCCCTGTCTTCCCACTAGCCTGGCAGGTTGGGCAGGACCTACATAAATTATCTAAGGCTACCCGGATTCGAGGCCAATAAAAGTGGGTGACAAGCTTTGCAAAGGTCATCTTGCCCCAAATGTCCTGCCAGGTGGATGTCGTAAGTCAGGCCCAGCAGGAAGGGCTGGTAGCTCTGGGGGACCACAAGCACACGTGTTGCCCCAGCAGCCGGTACCTTAGGCTCACTGTAGATGAGATAATTCTCCAAATATGTGGTGATCGCCAGAGGCTTCACCTGCTGCTTGGGCTGGGGCCTGTTGCCTCAGACCCTCAAGAGTGTGACTCTCCTTCTGCGCCTTGCAGAATTCCTCCCTGGTTGGCCCACCCTCCACTTGCCAGCCAGCAAGCTAAGGCAGGTTACCCAGGGTCGCAATATCTTCCCCAGTTGCCTCAGGGGCCTCCTGTTCTGGGACCCCATCAACCACCGCAGGAATATCTGGGGCCGGTTTCCCGTCCCCCTTACCCTTCCTTGGTGCAGCTGTCTAGGCCATTGTTCCAGGCAGTGACTATGACCTGGTGGAATGGATTAGGGATGACCTGCTCTGCTGACCCCTGACAGTAGTCATACTGGCTCCTGCATCAGGCAGAGCCTCCACCCTTTGCCCATTAATGGTGACCCACCGCCTATACTTGGAAGTATTGGCAGGAATGTGGGCTCTTTGCACCATTTCCTCATCTCCCAGGGACATAGGAACACCTCTATCTGCTCCCCAAAGCTAACTATGACTATCTTCCCCCGAGCGCTGCACTAGCCAACCCAGGTGTCTTCCCTCCAGTGGGGAGCTGTGCCCTCCTGGGGCACCAAGAGTTGCACTTAGAGTGTCCATGCTTGAAGCACTCTAAGCATTTGAGGATAAAGTTCCCTTGCTTTTTGTCAAAGAACCCTGGCTTCTTCTTAAATTCAGGAGGGGACTGGTTACCCCCCTCCCATAATTGTTTTGGGGACCTTTTGAGAACTCCTTATTTTTAAGTTTGTCTCCCCCCACTTTCTTCTAGTGGGAACCCTGACCACCTTTGTGGGTGTCCCCCTAGGTACCTTCTTGGACACTCTGGTGCTAACCCAGAGGTCTGCCTCCTCAGCAAGCTTTCCAGGGTCAGCCAGCTTACTGTCAACTAGGTGCTGGTGCAGCTCTGCAAAGCAAACACTAAACATATGCTCTTTCAGGATCAAATTATATAACCCCAAATAGTCATCTAATTCACTGACCCGCACCCATCCATTCAGTGCCTTACTGGGGAAATCAAAAAAGTCTACCCAGTTCTGTGTTGAGATTTTGGTGCTGTCCCTGAACCTCTGATGGTATTTCTCAGGGGTCAGCCCAAACTTGGCAAGAAAAGCAGTTTTCAAGGGTGCGTATGTGTTTTGAACCCTTGGATCCAATGCAAGGAGTGTGTCCCTCCCCACTACTGGTAAATACCACCTCAAGGCTGCCACCCATAGCTCTTCAGAAACCCCATGAGCCCTTAGTGCAACTTGAGAAGCAGCCACTACTTATCAATGTCATCTCCCACCACACAACTGGGCACCACATATTTGAGTATACAAACCTTCCTTTCCCCAGCAGGTCCTGCATGTATGCTGCCACCATCACTGCTGAACTCAGACAGCTTTGCCTTAATATCCAGCTCTTTGAGACTTAGAGCCAGATGTACAAAAGGATTTTACCCATTCTGTGTCTATGGGAAAAAACTTTCGTACATATGGCCCTTAGTTCATGAGTCAGAAGAATCTTCTTCTTAGTCAAAGCCCTCTCAGCATCAGCTTGTTTGGCTTCTCTCTCTGCTTTCTTTTCCTTTGCTTCCATGTTTAACTTTGACATTTGCAGTTGAAATTCTCTCATCTCCCTCCTTTCCTCTGCGGTCAGGCCATGGCTAGAGACACTGCTCCTTGATTTAGCAGAGGGCATAATTGCAGGGGTAACATCCCCTACTGCTGGCAAAAAATCCTCTGAGGAGCCATCCTCTGGCTCCTCCTCCTCAACATCCTCTTCTGAATGGGCTTTTGCCCAGGCCCTCAGCGCCTTTTGGTATTCCTCCTTTCTGGAGGCACTCCGGGAAGGTACTCCCATCCCCTTGCACAATCCCTTCAGCTGGTTAACAGTCTATGGGGGTCATTCCGACCCTGGCGGTCATGGACCGCCAGGGCCGGGGACCGCGGAAGCACCGCCAACAGGCTGGCGGTGCTTCCTGAGCCATTCTGACCGCGGCGGTAAAGCCCCGGTCAGAAAAGGGCAACCGGCGGTTTCCCGCCGGTTTACCCCTGGCCCAAGGAATCCGCCATGGCGGCGCTGCTTGCAGCACCGCCATGGGGATTCCGACCCCCTTCCCGCCATACTGGTCCTGGTGGTAAAAACCACCAGGAACAGGATGGCGGGAACGGGTGTCGTGGGGCCCCCTAACAGGGCCCCATAATGATTTTCAGTGTCTGCAAAGCAGACACTGAAAATCGCGACGGGTGCCACTGCACCCGTCGCACACCAGCAACTCCGCCGGCTCCATTCGGAGCCGGCTTCATCGTTGCTGGGCCTTTCCTGCTGGACCGGTGGGCGGCCTTTTGGCGGTCGCCCGCCGGCCCAGCGGGAAAGCCAGAATGGCCGCTGCGGTCTTTTGACCGCGGTGCGGTCATTCGGCGGTAACCGCATGGCGGGCGGCGGAATGACCGCCTATGTCTCCAGCTTGGCTAGGTCAAAATCTTCAGCTCCTGCTTGAGACCCAGCCAGAGACATGTTGAATGAAGATTACGTTAAAAATGTCAGGCAGAAAACGAAATTGCAGAAAAAGATAAAAAATCAAGTTGACCTTCAACTGTGGGTATGTATTGTACACATAGCTATTGTATGTCACTGCACAAATAGAAGTCCTATCCTCACCGCTGATCACCAATGTTAGAAATGGGGTCTTTGGTTGGCAGTCAGGTTACCCCCTTTCCAAGTAAGGACCCTCTCTCTAGTCAGGGTAAGTCACACACAATCCAAATTATCCTATGCCCACCCTCTGGTAGCTTGGCACTGAGCAGTCAGGCTTAACTTAGAAGGCAATGTGTAAAGAATTTGTGCAATAAATGATGCAATAACACAGTATAAACACCACAAAAATACACTACACTGGTTTAGAAAAATATAGAATATTTATCTGAGTAGAATAAGGTCAAAATGATCAAGATTTGATAAGTACAAGTTGAGATATCAATTTTGTAATGAAAAATAGAGTCTTTAGTTCTTAAAAAGCAATGTGTCTCTTGCAAGCACAAAGTACCTGGTTTGCATCTAAATTATCCTCAAGGGACGGCAGAGAAAGAGATGCGTAGAAAACTCAGAAGTGTGCGTCGGTTTCTCTGGGTGCACACAGATGATGTGTCGATATTTTCCACGCAGCAAGGGCCTTTGGTCGATTTCCGCCGTGCGGACTTGGATCCTCTTTGGGTTGCGGGGTATTTGGACGTCCTGGGGACTATGTGGAGAAATCCTGCAGAATGAAGTCACAGGAGCTATGTCGATCTGGTGGGCGATGCGGGGAAATGTCTGTCGCACAGCAGGCGTACGTCGATTCTTCTCGCAGGACGTCGGGCTGCGTCATTCTGGCTCGGCTATGCGTCGATCCAGTGGGCCATGCGTTTGAAGTTCCAGTCGAAATGCTGGCACTGCGTCGATCTCCACTCAGGGAACCGGGCTGCATCGTTCCGGTTCGGCGTGCAGTGATTTTCTCACCGCGATGCAGGCTGTGCGTCGATTCCGTCAGGCTGTGCATCGATTTTTCACCACACAAGGAGTTCTTTGCAGAGATTAAGGCGGTCATTACAACATTGGCGGTAAAAGCTGCTTACCGCCGTGCAGAAGACCGCCAACACACCGCCGCGACCGTGGAATTCCGCCACAGCTATTAGGACCCACATTTCGGAATCCGCCAAATTCAGACACCCAAACAAGTCCGCCACACCAAAGGTCAGTGATAAACTGGTGAAAACAAAACCTCCACCGTCACGCCAACAGAAATACGCCCACACTATCACAACACATGAATCCACGCGGCGGTCTTTCAACCGTGGTATTCCATTGGCGGTACACACCGCCGCGCTCAAAATACACACACATTTACACTACCACATTGGACAATTCAAAATACACACACCTGATACACATACACACACCACTCCCACACACCCAATACAATATAAAACACACACCCACAACACCCACAAACCCCCACGACAAAAAATTCCGAAAGAAGGTCAGAGAGAGAGCACCAGCAAGAACAACAGCATCCACAGGCACACAACACCATCACCCACAGAACTTCCATGCACCTCACACAACACACCACTACATATCAGCACACATATCACCACACAATCTACCCCACACATCACCTACACCACCCCATGGCACGGCAAAGACACCCCAGGTTCTCGGAGGAGGAGCTCAGGGTCATGGTGGAGGAAATCGTCCGGGTAGAGCCACAGCTATTCCGATCACAGGTGCAGCACACCTCCATTGCAAGGAAGATGGAGCTATGGCGAAGAATAGTGGACAGTGTCAACGCAGTGGGACAGCACCCAAGAAATCGGGAAGACATGAGGAAGCGGTGGAACGACCTACGGGGGAAGGTGCGTTCCGTGGTCTCAAGACACCACCTGGCGGTTCAGCGGACTGGCGGCGGACCCCCACCTCCTCCCCCACAACTAACAACATGGGAGGAGCAGGTCTTGGAGATTCTGCATCCTGAGGGCCTCTCAGGAGTAGGTGGAGGAATGGACTCTGGTAAGTCAAATCTTAACTATTACAACCCCCACCCTACCTGCATGCTATCACATACCCCCACCCTCACCCCCAGCACCCCAACTCCTCACATATGTCCCAATATCACAAACCACCCATCCCAACACCAAGCCCTGCATGCAACAACAAAGCATGGACACCCATCACTAAAGCATGCCCACTGCACATACCCATACAACCCCCTAAACCATCCTCACACAGGAAAGCAAGCACTGGGGTACACGGTCACCCACCCATTGCACACCATGACACACACAGATGTAATAGCCATCCTTTTATACCCCTGCAGGACCCCTACCCAACGTCACTGGACAGGAGGGTCCACACATGTCCACACCACTACAGAAGAGGCCCACAGTGATGACAGCACCTCTGTCCAACTGGATCTAGATGACCAGCCCGGCCCATCAGGGACCTCGGGACAGTCGGTTCCCATCACCCAGTCACAGGCCACTACAGACCTTACACCCTCTGGAAACACCAGCACAGCACCCACCCAGCGGGCAGTCAATCAGCAGTGTGTCCACCACTACAGGGAACCCAGGCTAACCCATCACCCCAACAACAACAGGGACCTGGGGGTAGTGGTAGTGGGCACACGGTCCAGGGGATGGAGGCCCAGGAACACAGGGGAACTGGGAGGGCTGCTGTGGGACAGGGGGCGGACAGGCCAAGGGAACCCACTCTCCACGAGGCCCTCTCCTCCATCATGGGAGCCTACCACCACTCCCAGGAGACGATGGCAACGGTACTGGCCAAGTTTCAGGAGACCCAGCGCCTGCAGGAGGAACAGTATTTGGGCTTCAGGGAGGAACTCAGAACCATCAGCTCCACCCTGGGCACCATCGTAGGGGTGCTGAAGGAACTTGTGAACACCAGGAGGGACACTGTGGCACTACAAGGGGCCCCTGACACTAGCATGGATGATGAACTGCCCACCACCTCTGCCGGCGCTAGTGGACAGGACGCCCCGCCAGAGGACCTCCACACCAGCACCCCACCCCCTGCAGACGGAGAACCACCCCGCAAACGGTCCCTGAGATCCAGGACAAAGACAGAGCACGATGCCAAGACCCCCTCCAAGAAATGAGACCACCCTGATTGTCATCCTACTGTCCCACTTAGTCACCCTGCCCATACTGAAACTGCCCCAGCTCAACTTCCTATGCCCATATGGGCAATGCACCTTTGAGACTAATAGACTGGACTCTGCCATGGACATTCGTCCGCCATCACCCCTCACCATTTCACTACCCCCTCCAATATTGAGCACTTAAATAAACACACTTAAAGCACAAAACAATCTGGAGTCTGTCTGTGATTTCGAAATAGTGTTTTAGCAATTACAGTGACAAAATGCTCTTTCAAGTTTAATGTCAACATACCTACGTCACACAGCTCCATGAGGAATCTAAGCAGATGTCACACAGTGGGACCCACATCTGTGAAATCGTAAGGGAAAGTGACAACTCAGTGACCATACATTGGGTGAAAACGACACACAGTAGAGAGGTAGTAGTGTTAAAGTACATGTAGTTGGGAGGTTTCTATTCTTACCTATGTCTCACTGGAAATATTGCTGGATCACTGAGTCCCTGTTGTGCATGTCTTCTTCCCCTGTTTCCTAGTCTTCACAGTACACAGGCTCCACAGCTGCAACAACACCGCCATCTGGACCATCCTCCTGCAGAAAATGCACCTGTCGACGCAAAGCCAAGTTATGAAGCATACAGCAGGCCACAATGATCTGACACACCTTCTTTGGTTAGTAGAATAGGGATCCACCTGTCATATGGAGGCACCTGAACCTGGCCTTCAGGAGGCCGAAGTTCCGCTCGATCACCCTCCTAGTTCGCCCATGGGCCTCATTGTAGCGTTCCTCTGCCCTTGTCCTGGGATTCCTCACTGAGGTCAGTAGCCATGACAGGTTGGGGGAACCAGAGTCACCTGCAAATGGTGAGGGACAACTGTTAGACATGCACTAACCTGGAGGGATATCCCCAGACAACCATTCCCACTGACTTGCTTCCAGGTGCTCACCTAATAGCCACACACGGTGCCTCTGGAGTTGACCCATCACATAAGGGCTGCTGCTATTCCGCAGGATGTAGGCGTCATGCACTGAGCCAGGGAACTTGGCATTCACATGGGAGATGTACTGGTCTGCCAAACATACCATCTGTACATTCATCGAATGATAACTCTTCCGGTTTCTGTACACCTGTTCACTCCTGTGGGGGGTACCAAAGCCACATGTGTCCCATCAATGGCACCTATGATGTTGGGGATGTGTCCTAGGGCATAGAAATCCCCTTTCACTGTAGGCAAATCCTCCACCTGAGGGAAAACAATGTAGCTCCGCATGTGTTTCAGAAGGGCAGACAACACTCTGGACAATACGTTGGAAAACATAGGCTGGGACATCCCTGATGCCATGGCCACTGTTGTCTGAAAGGAACCACTTGCAAGGAAATGGAGCACTGACAGCACCTGCACTTGAGGGGGGATTCCTGTGGGATGGCGGATTGCTGACATCAGGTCTGGCTCCAACTGGGTACACAGTTCCTGGATTGTGGCACGGTCAAGCCTGTATGTGATAATCAAATGTCGCTCCTCTATTGTCGACAGGTCCACCACCGGTCGGTACACCGGAGGATGCCGCCATCTCCTCACATGTCCCAGCGGACGGTGCCTATTAAGGACAACAGCGAGCACAGAGTCAAACAACTCAGAGATACGTACCCACAGTTTACACAGAACACCTATCATACACAAAAGGTGGCCTGTATGTGTGTTGAGTCTAGGCCTAGGTATGAGTCACGCAGTTGGAAATGAAGCCATGTGGGCCCCTAAAATGGTGGCTGCCTGACCTGTAAAGTGGGACAATGGGATGTGAGGTAACTGCACTGGCGTTGTACACCGTCGCAGTAGGCGGTCGAAGACCGCGGCGCAATGCTGCATTGGTTAACATTGGACCCTATGGGTCCCAGGAGCCAATGGCGATGTACGCCGGTGGTGACGGTACGCACCGCCGTGGACGAGACCGCCATTTTCTATCACTTCAATCACTCGATACCTGATCTTCGACAGGAGAGGACCTACACTGCAAGTGCTGCTGTGACCTCGGTCTGGAAGAGACAATGGCTCGAGTGTCTGGGGAAAGGGCCCCTGCCTTCACATCGGAGGAGTTGGAGAAACTCGTGGATGGGGTCCTCCCCCAGTACACGTTACTCTACAGTCCTCCAGACAAACAGGTAAGTACACAGGGAGCATGTTGTATGGGCTATGCCTGTGTGGAGAGGGCTGGATGTAAGAAGGAAGGGGGGAGAGTGCTGTATGCATGAAAGACGGTGAATGCATGTGCCACAAGGCAAGGGTAGGGATGGGGGCCAATCACTTCGAAGGTGCAGTTGGTAATAACTTCTCTTTTTTCCCTGTACATTTCATGTAGGTCAGCGCCCACCAGAAGAAAGATATTTGGCATGCCATCACCAAGGACGTCCGGACCCTGGGGGTCTACCACAGATGGAGCACCCACTGCCGAAAAAGATGGGAGGACATTCGCCGCTAGAGCAAGAAGACGGTGGAGGCTCAGCTGGGGATGGCCTCCCAACGTGGGAGGGGTGCCCGTTCAACCATGACCCCCCTGATGTTCAGGATCCTGGCGATGGCCTACCCGGAGTTGGATGGGCGCTTGAGGGCATCACAGCAGCCACAAGGGGGTGAGTACCCTCTCATTCTGCTGACTTTGCGCGCAGTGGAGGTGTCTGGGTGGGGAAGGAGGGCAGTGGGTTTCCCGAGGCCAGGGCGAGTTCTGTAGGCAAGGCCCCTCCGTATGTCAGGCCATGTGGCACCCCAGCCCACCTCTGTAGAGTGCCAAGTACAGCTAGTCATGCCCCCGTGGCATCTATGTGTGCAGATGTCGTCCATAGCCTTGTAGGCCATTTCCCAGAAATTGAACAGTGGAGCCCAAGAGCACGGCATAGTGCAGGGGGCTTCTGTGTCTGTCATGTCCGCCAACAGTAGCGGTAATTAATGCACTCAACATATCTTTCTTCTGTCTTCCCCCACCTTTTTGTGGTCTCCCTGTTCTTGTGTGCATTAGCATCATCAGGCAGAGCAGCAGTGGCAACGGAGCACGTGGGAGCTGCATCCCACATGGCCCTGGAGGGCGACACTACGGAGTCTGAATTCACCAGTGGGACGGAGGGCGAGGGGAGCTCCACGGCGGGGACAGGAACTGAGACCAGCAACACGGACTCGTCCTCTGATGGGAACTCCCTTGTGGTGGCAACAACATCTGAGCCCCCCGCATCTACAGATACTGCCGCCATCCCCCTACAAGCACCACCCTCCCAGCAGCCCCTCAGCCCATGCCCGTGCCCGCTCACCCAGGAGGGTGGGCATCACCATCGCCCCAGGCACCTCAGGCTCTGCCCCAGTCACCCCTGCTGCCCTCAGTGAGGAGGCCATTGACCTCCTCAGGTCCCTCACTGTTGGGCAGTCTACCATTTTGAATGCCATCCAGGGAGTAGAGAGGCAGTTGCAACAAACCAATGCATTCCTGGAGGGCATTCATTCTGGTCAGGAGGCCCTTCACCAAGCTTTTCAGAGTCTGGCCTCAGCACTGATGGCAGCCATTGTCCCCGTCTATAGCCTCCCCCCTCCAACTTCCTCAACCCAGACCCAATCCCCTGTACCTCAGCCTATCCCAAGCACACCTACAGACCAACATGCACACACGTCAACACCCAAGGGAAGCTCAGGCAAACATAAGCACCACACATCCCACAGGCACTCACGCAAGCATCACACACATGCAGACACACCAACATCCACTGCCTCCACTGTGTCCCCCTCCTCCTCGTCTCCCATCTCCCTCCCAGTCTCGTCTACACTCACACCTGCATGCACTACCTCTACAGCCACTACGTCCCTCTCCAGCACACCCACCACCACACCCCGCTCACATGCAGTCACCACCCCCACTACCATTCACACATCCCCTGTGTTCCCTACCAGTGTGTCTGTGACGCCCCCTCCCAAGATGCACAAACGCAGGCACACACCCACCCAACAGTCATCCACCTCATGACAGCCTCCAGCGCATGCACCTTCACCCAAAGTCACCAAACGTACACCTCCTACAACCACCACCTCTTCCTCCACTCCCAAACACCCTCCAGCTTCACGTCCCAGTGTGTCCCAAAAACTTTTCCTGTCCAACTTTGACCTCTTTCCCACACCTCCCCCACCCCGTCCATCTCATAGGTCCCGAACTAGCACCTCAGCTACAACATCTCTGAGACCAGTGGTGCCTGTAGTCACCGGAATGTGGAGTGCACCGGACACCAGGGCAGCCAGTGTAACACGGAGCCACAGCACAGACAGTCCCCCACCTGTGAAGCATCAGAAGTTGTCCAGTGCCCGGCGGGAGAGGGGGAAGACTCCAGCCACCAAAGCCGCTCCCAGGGGTCCCGTTGGGTGTGTGGTGTCAGCTGCAACACCTTCCAAGGTGGGGAAGGGCCACAAGAAACCCAGCAAGTCTGGGAAGAGGTGCACGGCAGAGAAGACCGCCATCATCCCCGCTGCCCAGGAGGCCAGCACCAGCCCAGCTGCCCAGTAGGCCACCGCTAGCACCAGCCCAGCTGCCCATGAGGCCACCGCCAGCACAAGCCCAGCTGCCCAGGAGGCCACCACCAGCACAAGCCCAGCTGCCCAGGAGGCCACCGCCAGCACCAGCCCAGCTGTCCAGAAGGCCACCGCCAGCACCAGCCCAGCTGCCCAGGAGGCCAGCACCAGCCCAGCTGCCCAGGAGGCCACCGCCAGCACAAGCCCAGCTGGGCCATGAAGGACCGCCAGCAAAAGGCCCGCTGGGACATGAAGGACCGCCAGCAAAAGGCCTGTTGGGCCATGAAGGACCGCCAGCGCCAGCCCCGCTGGGCCATGAAGGACCGGCAGCAGCTGAGACCCTGCAATGGAGACCGCCATCTGAAGCACAGCTGAACAGGGCACCGCTATCTCAAGCACCGCTGAACATGACACCGCCATCTCAAGCACCGCTAGCCCATGAGCGGCAGGGGCACTGACGCAACTGAGTCTGTCACGGGGTGAATGATGCACTCTGGGCATCATGCCCCCTCCAGAACCAGTGGAGACTGTCATCCACTACCTCTGTCCTTAACAGGATGAAGCACTCTGGGCACCATGCCCCCTCCAGAACCAGTGGAGACTGTCATCCACTACCTCTTTCCTTAACAGGATGAAGCACTCTGGGCACCATGCCCCCTCCAGAACCAGTGGAGACTGTCATCCACTACCTCTGGGTTGTGTAGGAAAGTACCATCTTGCCTGGCATGTTACCCCCATTTTTCACTGTATATATGTTGTTTTAGTTGTAGGTGTCACTGGGACCCTGGTAACCCAGGGCCCCAGTGCTCATAAGTGTGCCTGAATGTGTTACCTGTGTAGTGACTAACTGTCTCACTGAGGCTCTGCTAATCAGAACCTCAGTGGTTATGCTCTCTCATTTCTTTCCAAATTGTCACTGACAGGCTAGTGACCATTTTAACCAATTTACATTGGCTTACTGGAACACCCTTATAATTCCCTAGTATATGGTACTGAGGTACCCAGGGTATTGGGGTTCCAGGAGATCCCTATGGGCTGCAGCATTTCTTTTGCCACCCATAGGGAGCTCTGACAATTCTTACACAGGCCTGCCACTGCAGCCTGAGTGAAATAACGTCCACGTTATTTCACAGCCATTTTACACTGCACTTAAGTAACTTATAAGTCACCTATATGTCTAACCTTTACCTGGTAAAGGTTAGGTGCAAAGTTACTTAGTGTGAGGGCACCCTGGCACTAGCCAAGGTGCCCCCACATTGTTCAGAGCCAATTCCCTGAACTTTGTGAGTGCGGGGACACCATTACACGCGTGCACTACATATAGGTCACTACCTATATGTAGCTTCACAATGGTAACTCCGAATATGGCCATGTAACATGTCTATGATCATGGAATTGCCCCCTCTATGCCATCCTGGCATAGTTGGCACAATCCCATGATCCCAGTGGTCTGTAGCACAGACCCTGGTACTGCCAAACTGCCCTTCCTGGGGTTTCACTACAGCTGCTGCTGCCAACCCCTCAGACAGGCAGCTGCCCTCCTGGGGTCCAGCCAGGCCTGGCCCAGGATGGCAGAACAAAGAACTTCCTCTGAGAGAGGGTGTGACACCCTCTCCCTTTGGAAAATGGTGTGAAGGCAGGGGAGGAGTAGCCTCCCCCAGCCTCTGGAAATGCTTTGTTGGGCACAGATGTGCCCAATTCTGCATAAGCCAGTCTACACCGGTTCAGGGACCCCTTAGCCCCTGCTCTGGCGCGAAACTGGACAAAGGAAAGGGGAGTGACCACTCCCCTGACCTGCACCTCCCCTGGGAGGTGTCCAGAGCTCCTCCAGTGTGCTCCAGACCTCTGCCATCTTGGAAACAGAGGTGCTGCTGGCACACTGGACTGCTCTGAGTGGCCAGTGCCACCAGGTGACGTCAGAGACTCCTGCTGATAGGCTCCTTCAGGTGTTAGTAGCCTATCTTCTCTCCTAGGTAGCCAAACCCTCTTTTCTGGCTATTTAGGGTCTCTGTCTCTGGGGAAACTTCAGATAACGAATGCAAGAGCTCATCGGAGTTCCTCTGCATCTCTCTCTTCACCTTCTGATAAGGAATCAACTGCTGACCGCGCTGGAAGCCTGCAAACCTGCAACATAGTAGCAAAGACGACTACTGCAACTCTGTAACGCTGATCCCGTCGCTGCTTCCAATGTAGGAGGCTGGACTGGCTTGTAGTGAGTACCAAGGGGTACTTGCACCTTGCAGCAGGCCCAGTTATCCCTTATTAGTGTATAGGGTGTCTAGCAGCTTAGGCTGATAGATAATGGTAGCTTAGCAGAGCAGCTTAGGCTGAACTAGGAGACGTGTGAAGCTACTACAGTACCACTTAGTGTCATATGCACAATATCATAAGAAAACACAATACACAGTTATACTAAAAATAAAGGTACTTTATTTTTATGACAATATGCCAAAGTATCTTAGAGTGTACCCTCAGTGAGGGGATAGGAAATATACACAAGATATATATACACAATAGCAAAAATATGCAGTATAGTCTTAGAAAACAGTGCAAACAATGTATAGTTACAATAGGATGCAATGGGGAAACATAGGGATAGGGGCAACACAAACCATATACTCCAAAAGTGGAATGCGAACCACGAATGGACCCCAAACCTATGTGACCTTGTAGAGGGTCGCTGGGACTATTAGAAAATAGTGAGAGTTAGAAAAATAACCCTCCCCAAGACCCTGAAAAGTGAGTGCAAAGTGCACTAAAGTTTCCCTAAGGACAAAGAAGTCGTGTTAGAGGAATAATGCAGGAAAGACACAAACCAGCAATGCAACAACTGTGGATTTCCAATCTAGGGTACCTGTGGAACAAGGGGACCAAGTCCAAAAGTCACAAGCAAGTCGGAGATGGGCAGATGCCCAGGAAATGCCAGCTGCGGGTGCAAAGAAGCTTCTACTGGACAGAAGAAGCTGAGGTTTCTGCAGGAACGAAAAGGGCTAGAAAGTTCCCCTTTGGTGGACGGATCCTTCTCGCCTTGGAGAGTCGTGCAGAAGTATTTTCCCGCCGGAAGGACGCCAACAAGCCTTGCTAGTCGCAAATTGTGCGTTTGGCGTTTTTGGACGCTGCTGGGGCCCAGGAGGGACCAGGAGGTCGCAAATTGGACCTGAAGAGAGAGGGGTCATCAAGCAAGACAAAGAGCCCTCACTGAAGTAGGTAGCACCCGGAGAAGTGACAGAAACAGGCACTACAAGGATGCGTGAAACGGTGCTTGCCGAAGTTGCACAAAGGAGTCCCACGTCGCCGGAGACCAACTTAGAAAGTCGTGCAATGCAGGTTAGAGTGCCGTGGACCCAGGCTTGGCTGTGCACAAAGGATTTCCGCTGGAAGTGCACAGGGGCCGGAGTAGCTTGCAAAGTCGCGGTTCCCAGCAATGCAGCCCAGCGAGGTGAGGCAAGGACTTACCTCCACCAAACTTGGACTGAAGAGTCACTGGACTGTGGGGGTCACTTGGACAGAGTCGCTGGATTCGAGGGACCTCGCTCGTCGTGCTGAGAGGAGACCCAAGGGACCGGTAATGCAGCTTTTTGGTGCCTGCGGTTGCAGGGGGAAGATTCCGTCGACCCACGGGAGATTTCTTCGGAGCTTCTGGTGCAGAGAGGAGGCAGGCTACCCCCACAGCATGCACAAGCAGGAAAACAGTCGAGAAGGCGGCAGGATCAGCGTTACAGAGTTGCAGTAGTCGTCTTTGCTACTATGTTGCAGGTTTGCAGGCTTCCAGCGCGGTCAGCAGTCGATTCCTTATCAGAAGGTGAAGAGAGAGATGCAGAGGAACTCGGATGAGCTCTTGCATTCGTTATCTGAAGTTTCCCCAGAGACCGAGACCCTAAATAGCCAGAAAAGAGGGTTTGGCTACCTAGGAGAGAGGATAGGCTACTAACACCTGAAGGAGCCTATCAGCAGGAGTCTCTGACGTCACCTGGTGGCACTGGCCACTCAGAGCAGTCCAGTGTGCCAGCAGCACCTCTGTTTCCAAGATGGCAGAGGTCTGGAGCACACTGGAGGAGCTCTGGACACCTCCCAGGGGAGGTGCAGGTCAGGGGAGTGGTCACTCCCCTTTCCTTTGTCCAGTTTCGCGCCAGAGCAGGGGCTAAGGGGTCCCTGAACCGGTGTAGACTGGCTTATGCAGAATTGGGCACATCTGTGCCCAACAAAGCATTTCCAGAGGCTGGGGGAGGCTACTCCTCCCCTGCCTTCACACCATTTTCCAAAGGGAGAGGGTGTCACACCCTCTCTCAGAGGAAGTTCTTTGTTCTGCCATCCTGGGCCAGGCCTGGCTGGACCCCAGGAGGGCAGCTGCCTGTCTGAGGGGTTGGCAGCAGCAGCTGTAGTGAAACCCCAGGAAGGGCAGTTTGGCAGTACCAGGGTCTGTGCTACAGACCACTGGGATCATGGGATTGTGCCAACTATGCCAGGATGGCATAGAGGGGGCAATTCCATGATCATAGACATGTTACATGGCCATATTCGGAGTTACCATTGTGAAGCTACATATAGGTAGTGACCTATATGTAGTGCACGCGTGTAATGGTGTCCCCGCACTCACAAAGTTCAGGGAATTGGCTCTGAACAATGTGGGGGCACCTTGGCTAGTGCCAGGGTGCCCTCACACTAAGTAACTTTGCACCTAACCTTTACCAGGTAAAGGTTAGACATATAGGTGACTTATAAGTTACTTAAGTGCAGTGTAAAATGGCTGTGAAATAACGTGGACGTTATTTCACTCAGGCTGCAGTGGCAGGCCTGTGTAAGAATTGTCAGAGCTCCCTATGGGTGGCAAAAGAAATGCTGCAGCCCATAGGGATCTCCTGGAACCCCAATACCCTGGGTACCTCAGTACCATATACTAGGGAATTATAAGGGTGTTCCAGTAAGCCAATGTAAATTGGTAAAAATGGTCACTAGCCTGTCAGTGACAATTTGGAAAGAAATGAGAGAGCATAACCACTGAGGTTCTGATTAGCAGAGCCTCAGTGAGACAGTTAGTCACTACACAGGTAACACATTCAGGCACACTTATGAGCACTGGGGCCCTGGGTTACCAGGGTCCCAGTGACACCTACAACTAAAACAACATATATACAGTGAAAAATGGGGGTAACATGCCAGGCAAGATGGTACTTTCCTACAGTGGCGGATTGGCCTGTCATAATAGTGTGGGAGACCGACGCGCTGTTTCTTTGTACCATCGTGGCAGTCGGAGTGTTAAAGTGGCTGTCTTTGATGGCAGTTTCCGCCACGGTCGTAATTGCAATTTTTTTACCGCCGGACAGTTGCCGGTTTTACCGCCGCTTCAACACCGTCCGCCAGGGTTGTAATGACCACCTAAGTCTTTTTGGCCCTGAGATTTCAGGAAACAGGAGGCAAGCTCAATCCGAGCCCTTGAAGAGCAATTCTCAGCAGAGCCAGAGGGCAGCAAAGCAGCAGGGCAACAGCACGGCAGCAGTCTTTTTCAGCAAAGCAGTCAGGTGAGTCCTTTGGGTAGCCAGGTAGCTTCTGTTGGCAGGTTGCAGGTTCTCCTTCAGAGTTTCTTCCCCATTGGTATCTTGTCCAGAAGTGTCTGAGTTGGTAGGGTCAGAGGCCCTCTTTAAATAACCAAATGTGCCTTTGAAGTGATACAAGAGTTGAGAACCCACTTAGGTCATTTTGTTGAAAATTATGCTGAAAATTCAGGACGCAGAAAGGCAATAGTCCATCAAGTTCTGATATTTTGTTCAAATCTGTTTATTGAGCCCAAGCTTTAGGATTGCTCTGAAGATAACAGGAAGGAACAGCTGACACGTGTTTCGCCCCATGTGGTGCATTCACCTAGGGCTTTTTCAAGGCTGCAAGTAGTAAGTAAGAATAGATCAGAAAAGATCTCAGTGAGGACCATGCAAAAGTGCACCCCATTGTGCAAAGTTATGAGGAAAAAGTAAAAAGGGGAAGAGAAAGAAGATGGTGCTGATTAGTAAAATTAAAAAGGCAATAGTTATTTTTTTCTTCTAATCCATACCTAGTTAGGGGTGTAGAGATATAGCTATAAATTACAAGAGTGTATTTAAAGTTAATTAAGTAGATGAAATACAAAAAATGAGAGAATTTGATTTTGGGCTAAAATCGAAAAAATCCAAAACCAAAAGAGAAGTAAGGAGAGCGCTGGCACTGAACGGTTGTATAGTGATCATCGTAAATTAGTCAGGTGAAGTCATTGTATAGATTATAATTCAGAGATATCATACCATTAGGTTACTCATCGATTTAGGTTCATTTTTAAATTGTTGAAAATCTGAATACAAAGGTTGATGAATTCATTAAATGGCTGAATTATACAATTACATTATTAATATAATGAGACTAAGCAAGTATAATTGATTGGCAATATATATATTCTAAAACAGTTCTGTACCAAAATGCTGATATTAATCAAGAGAAATAATGTTTAAAAACTTGTAGATTAACAACATCCCAAAAGAAATATATACATGCATATGATACAAATAGTACGATTCCCCAGATTAGGAATACAAAAGAGGTGTGCTCGATATTTTCAAGATATTATGTTACATAACGAAGTAAGAAAAAAGCTTGTCATGCATATAATAAATATAATCCAAAAAACTAATATAAGTCTTCCATAGTCAGGCACACACATTATGAATGGACTCAAAGGTTCATTTCTAATTTAAGTAGATTTGGTAAATGTTAGTTTAGTTGGTGTTAGTAGTTCTCACCTAGGTACGAAGTCCAGAAATCCTGGGGATAATCCTGGGGTCGTTATTACGGCATTCTAAATCAGCGCAATGTTGAATACGACAAGACTGCGTTAGATGTAACACTATTTAAATGTAGCGTATAGGGATATGGCATACATCCTACTTCGATTTTTTAACGTTTCTCTAAGGGAGAAGATTCACCTGCATTCTAATCGGTGAATTGGCAAAGTCCTTCGTCAATCTTGGTTATTATGTATGGGATGTTCCCATACGGAGGGATGGCGGCCATATTTGTTATTTTATGTAACAAACAGAGTCCTTCTTCTATTTTACTTTTTACGTATGGAAAAATCCCATATGAAAAGGTGGCGGCCATATTTGTTGTTCTGAATAATATTAACAATTCCGTATAAAACGGTGCCGTTACAGACGATTAGAAAAAGGACGGCGGCCACGATGATCTAAAGAAAACAGAATTTACTAAATTTGTGGTCTATATATTTAACCCCTTCTGTGCCGCGGACGTAGTGGTTACGTCCCGCAGCACAGTGCTGCTGTGCCGAGGACGTAACCACTACGTCCTCGGCACACAGCCCAGAGGGAGCGCTCTCGCTCCCTCTGTGTGCTTCCCCCCCACCCCCAAAGTCAGGGATGGAAGGGGAAGCCCTTCCCCTCCCACCCCCGACCCCCCCACCCGCGCTGACTTCATTATGGGATCCTCGCCGCACAGGAAGCCATTTGCTTCCTGTGCGATGACGAGTGAAGAGGTGAGTTCCTCTTCCCGGTGGGTGGGGGGTTGGGGCTAAAGAGGCACCGGGGAAAAGGAAAGGCTTTTCCTTTTCCCCGGTGTCTCTTTGAGCATTCCTGCTGCCCGATCGCATTGCGATCGGGCAGCAGGAATGCCCACTAGACACCAGGGATTTTTTTTTTTTTTTGTTGTACTTTCTGTTTCTGGCTTGCGGGGAGCGGCCCCTTGGGCAAGGGTCGCTCCCCTTTAGGGGGCAATTACTTAGGCCATTTCTGCAGATCTGGCTACTTTTTAGCCAGATCTGCCCCCAAGGGGGGCAGAAAACACTAGATCACCAGGGATTTATATTGTTATGTGCATTTATGTGTGGGGGGGTGCCCCCTTGGGCAAGGGGCGCCCCCCCCAAGGGGGCAGAGAACTGTTGGCCTTTTCTGCCCCCCTTGGGGGCAGATCGGAAGCCACTTAGGCACCAGGGATTGTGTGTGTAGTGGATGGGGGGGCGCCCCCTTGGGCAAGGATCGCTCCCCTTTGGGGGGCATGTCTTTTAGGGCCATTTCTGCCCCCCTTGAGGGCAGATTGGCTACTTTTTAGCCAGATCTGCCCCCAAGGGGGGCAGAAAACACTAGATCACCAGGGTTTTTTATTTTTATGTGTATTTATGTGGGGGGGTGCCCCCTTGGGCAAGGGGCGCCCCCCCCAAGGGGGCAGAGAACTGTTGGCCTTTCCTGCCCCCCTTGGGGGCAAATCGGCATATTTTTTTTAGGTCCATCTGCCCCCAAGGGGGGCAGAAGCCACTTAGGCACCAGGGATTGTGTGTGTAGTGGATGGGGGGGCGCCCCCTTGGGCAAGGGTCGCTCCCCTTTGGGAGGCATGTCTTTTAGGGCCATTTCTGCCCCCCTTGAGGGCATATCAGCCTATTATTTTTAGGCTGATATGCCCCAAGGGGGGCAGAAACCACTAGAACGCCAGGGATTTTTTTTAATGTGTTTATTTTTGTGGGGGGGCGTCCCCTTGGGCACGGGGCGCCCCCCCAAGGGGGGCATTGACCTGTTGGCCATTTCTGCCCCCCCTGGGGGCAGATGGGCCTATTTTTGTAGGCCCACCTGCCCCCAAGGGGGGCAGAAGCCACTTAGACACCAGGGATAGTGTGTGTGTGTGTGTGTGTTAGTGGATGGGGGGGGGCCTTGGGCAAGGGTCGCCCCCCACTTTGGGGGCACATGTACCCAGGCCATTTCTGCACCCCTTGGAGACAGATCAGCCTATTATTTTTAGGCTGGTCTGCCCCCAAGGGGGGCAGAAACCACTAGAACGCCAGTTTTTTTAAAAAAAATTGTTTATTTTTGAGGGGGGGCGTCCCCTTGGTCACGGGGCGCCCCCCCAAGGGGGGCATTGACCTGTTGCCCATTTCTACACCCCCTGGGGGCAGATGGGCCTATTTTCTTAGGCCCACCTGCCCCCAAGGGGGGCAGAAGCCACTTAGACACCAGGGATAGTGTGTGTGTGTGTTAGTGGATGGGGGGGGGCCTTGGGCAAGGGTCGCCCCCCACTTTGGGGGCACATGTACCCAGGCCATTTCTGCACCCCTTGGAGACAGATCTGCCTATTATTTTTAGGCTGGTCTGCCCCCAAGGGGGGCAGAAACCACTAGAACGCCAGGGATTTTTTTTTATTTGTTTATTTTTGTGGGGGGGCGTCCCCTTGGTCACGGAGCGCCCCCCCAAGGGAGGCATTGACCTGTTGGCCATTTCTACACCCCCTGGGGGCAGATGGGCCTATTTTGTTAGGCCCACCTGCCCCCAAGGGGGGCAGAAGCCACTTAGACACCAGGGATAGTGTGTGTGTGTGTGTGTGTGTTAGTGGATGGGGGGGGCATTGGGCAAGGGTCGCCCCCCACTTTGGGGGCACATGTACTCAGGCCATTTCTGCACCCCTTGGAGACAGATCAGCCTATTATTTTTAGGCTGGTCTGCCCCCAAGGGGGGCAGAAACCACTAGAACGCCAGGGATTTTTTTTTATTTGTTTATTTTTGTGGGGGGCGTCCCCTTGGTCACGGGGCGCCCCCCCTAAGGGGGGCATTGACCTGTTGCCCATTTCTACACCCCCTGGGGGCAGATGGGCCTATTTTGTTAGGCCCACCTGCCCCCAAGGGGGGCAGAAGCCACTTAGACACCAGGGATAGTGTGTGTGTGTGTGTGTGTTAGTGGATGGGGGGGCCTTGGGCAAGGGTCGCCCCCCACTTTGGGGGCACATGTACCCAGGCCATTTCTTCACCCCTTGGAGACAGATCAGCCTATTATTTTTAGGCTGGTCTGCCCCCAAGGGGGGCAGAAACCACTAGAACGCCAGGGATTTTTTAAAATTTGTTTATTTTTGTGGGGGGGCGTCCCCTTGGTCACGGGGCGCCCCCCCCCAAGGGAGGCATTGACCTGTTGGCCATTTCTACACCCCCTGGGGGCAGATGGGCCTATTTTGTTAGGCCCACCTGCCCCCAAGGGGGTTAGAAGCCACTTAGGCACCAGGGATAGTGTTGTGTGTGTTTTTGTTTTTTGTTTGAGGGCTGTCCCCTTTGGCAAGGGTCGCTCTCCATGGGGACACACTACTAAAGGTATTTTCTGGCTTCCTTGGGGTAGACAGGCCTATTTTATTAGTAGGCCCATCTGCCCCTATGGCAGAATCCACTTAGGCACCAATTTCTAAATGTTTGATGGTGGGGTGTTTGTCAACTGAAGAAGTCTTTGCATTTGTGATAAAAAATGTTTTCCTCCTTTTTGTTCTAGTTCAAAGCTTTTGCTTTATTTGCTGTGGCTCCTTGCGGTTTTGGCGGTGGTTGACCTGCAGTTTGCACAGTTGCATGTTTTAGGTAAGTAAAAACAATTTACTCCAAAGGAGTATTGTTGCCATGCATGAATGACATGTTTGTAGGGGGTGTACTAAATGCAGGCTTGTGTGTGAAATTGTCCTTAGGTTTGTGCACAATGATATTTGTTTTGTCTTATTTCTAATTTGCCTTTCTTTCTTTATTTTTAGTGGGATATCATTGGTGATTGCTGTGTAGTTGCTGGTGAATCAAGCTTTTTCAGGCAAGTGAGCGGTATAGTTTTTGAGTTTATAACTCTTACTAACAAAGCTACACTTTGTTACTTGTCTTACACAGTGCTGGTTGTTGGTGGTGAATTTGTCCAGTTAATTTTAGCAGGAGAGATCATGGCTAGCCGCAGGATGACCGCTCAGCAGGTGGTTGGTATGCTTTTTGAGTCACAGTCTGATCATGTCTATGAGACGGACTCTGCATCTGAGGCAGAGGAGGAAGTCAGAGATTCTGGCAGTGATGTTTCTGTTGGAGGGGAATCTTCTGATGATGAAGCCACACTCAGTGCAGATGAAGGGCCTGTTTTAGAGGAGGACATTGATGTGCCAATAGTGCAGCAACCTGGGGCTGAAAGGTTTCCCGTTATAAGACCTGATGTCTGGGTTGCCCCAAACATGGAGCAGCCAGAGTTGCCTGCCTTTACTGGTCTCCCGGGGTGTAATGCCAATACAGAGAACTTTATGCCTATCAATTTCTTTGAGTTATTCATGGATGATGTGTTTTTGGAAGAGATTGTTGAGCAGACTAATTTGTATGTGGAGCAGCATTTGAGGGACAACGCTGCTAGACTTAGGTCACACTCTAGAGCTGCCCAGTGGATTCCCACAAATTTGGAGGAGTTAAAAAAGTTTTTGGGTTTGACTTTTTTGATGGGGTTGATAAGGAAGCCGTCACTGGCTTCTTATTGGTGTACTAGTCCCTTGATGGCAACAGCTATATTTCCAGCGACCATGAGTCGTAATCGGTATTTGCTTCTTCTTAGGATGCTGCATTTTGTTGACAATGCATTAGCCTTGCCACGAGATCACCCAGATTCTGACCGTCTTTTTAAGATTAGGCCTGTCCTTGATCATTTTGTAGATCGGTTTTCGGAGGTCTATGTTCCAGGCAAAGAGTTAAGTGTGGACGAGTCTTTGGTCCTCTTCAAGGGTCGTTTGGTTTTTAGGCAGTACATTCCTAGCAAAAGGGCAAGATATGGAATTAAATTGTATATGCTGTCTGAAAGTAGGACAGGATATGTGTATAGTTTCCGTGTGTACACTGGTAGGGATTCCAATATTGACCCCCCTGGTTGTCTTCCCACTTTTGGAGTTACTGAGAAAATTGTGTGGGATCTTGGTAGACGACTGTTCAACAAAGGTCACCATTTGTATGTAGATAACTTCTACACTGGTGTGCAATTGTTCAAGGAATTGTTTAGAGTGGACACAGTTGCTTGTGGCACAATCCGTTCTAACAGGAAAGGCTATCCAAGGGAGCTTGTCTGTAAAAAACTTGAGAGAGGACAGTGCTGTGCCTTGCGGAACGAGGAGCTGCTAGCTTTGAAATTTTCAGACAAGAGGGATGTCTACATGCTAAGTACCATCCATGATGAGAGTACTTCCCCTGTGACTGTTTGGGGCCAGGTTGCTGAAGTGCGCAAACCTGTGTGCATTTTAGATTATAATAAGCACATGGGAGGTGTAGATAGAGTTGACCAGAGGTTGGAACCTTATACTGCTATTCGTAAGTCTTATGTTTGGTATAAGAAGTTAGCACTTCACCTCTTCCACTTAGCAACCTTCAATGCTTTTATTGTGTTTAGGGATAGGTCTCCAGAGTCAAAGATGACATTTGTGAAATTTCAGGAGTCAGTGATAGAGAGCCTTATTGTGGTGGAACAGGCCAGAGTTCCTAGAGAAGCAGTGGTGGAGGATGTGGCTAGATTGAAAGATCGCCACTTTGCTGAGCACATTCCTCCCACACCCAAAAAAGACTTTCCAGCTAAGAAATGTAGAGTGTGTTTTCGAAGTGGTATCCGGAGGGAGACTCGAATGTACTGCCCGGATTGTCCTTCAAAGCCTGGGCTGTGTGTCGGTGCTTGTTTTAAGAATTACCACACCCAGAAGAATTTCTGGGAACAACCATGAGTGTAAACTCATGTCTGTTTTGTATTTTCATGTGTTTAGTTTCATGGTTAGCATTTCTGTCATGTTCTTATTTAGAGCTTTTGTGTTTGTAGTTTTGTAATTCTTTCTACTTAGTTAGGGGTTCCTCTGTTAAAAAAAAAAAAAAAAAAAAAAAAAGGATGCCATTGTGGGTGGAGTGGGGCTTGGCTGAGAGTGTACATATTGACTTGCTGTTGGCTACTGCAACACACTGCCAGCCAAACACCAGTCCACACACTCCCATCAGCTGGTATGATTGTTGTATCAGGCATGTGGGCGTATGTAAGTGATGGGCCCTTGAGTGGCGCTGTCTGTCGATGTGAGTGTTGTAATGTGCTGGGCCCGTGGCTGGCGGTGTAAATGGCCTTGTGTGTGTCATGTATGAAAGTTGTGTGAATGGACTGTAAAGCAGTTGGTGCCTTGACGCGGCTTTACAGCTCACGAGCTGTGAGTCATTGGTTCAGTTTTTTGCCTTTCAGTTACTAACAGTGCATTTCATTTTTGTGAAAGCTCTTGTTAGTCAAATTTGATCCACTGAACCATCACTCACCCTCGTGCCAAATCCAACCAGTATGTGTGGTAAAAATGACAAAACCTGCTCCGCTGTAATCAGGCGTCGCAGCACACCTGTGACACGCTAGGTGCCTCAGGTGGGACCCCGATGATGAAGCATGCCACCAACTTGGTTGGTGGGTGAGGGGTCTTTTTCACATAACCTAACTGTGTTTCTTTTCAAAATTTTAGTGTTTGGCACATCACGGACGTATGTGGGCACATCAAAACGATATATTTCAAAACTATCTGTGTTTGGGGGGGAGAGGGCACCTATGTTTTTGGTCCTGTGTGCGGCCTTCATCTAGGGAAACCTACCAAACCCAGACATTTTTTAAAACTAGACACCCCAAGGAGTCCAGGGAGGTGTGGCTTGCGTGGATCCCCCAACATTTTCTTACCCAGACTCCTCTGTAAACCTCAAAATGTGCTTAAAAAAGCATATTTTCCTTACTTTTCTTCGTAGGATCACCACTCCAGCACAAAATTCCTACTCCCCAGTGTTCCCCTCAGCCTCCCAAGTAAAATGACACCTCACTTATGTGGGTCCCCAAAGCAGAGTCAGTCTAAAGATGTATAAAAGAGTATGTCCTTATAAACTTGCTGTGCTATCCCCTCTATCTCTACAAGTTTTGGGCCTTATTCTGTTGCAGGCACCTGGCCCACCCACACAAGTGAGGTATCATTTTTATCGGGAGACTTGGGGGAATCCTGGGTGGAAGGAAATTTGTGGCTCCACTCAGATTCAAGAACTTTCTGTCACCGAAATGTGTGGAAAATGTGTTTTTTTAGACAGAATTTGAGGTTTGCAAAGGATTCTGGGTAACAGAACCTGGTCCGAGCCACACAAGTCACCCCATCTTGGATTCCCCTAGGTCTCTAGTTTTCAGAAATGCACAGGTTTGGTAGGTTTCCCTAGGTGCCGGCTGAGCTAGAGGCCAAAATCTACAGGTAGGCACTGTTTTCAATGAAAAAATGTGATGTGTCCACGTTGCGTTTTGGGGTGTCTCCTGTCACGGGCGCTAGGCCTACCCACACAAGTGAGGTATCATTTTTATCGGGAGACGTGGGGGAACGCTGGGTGGAAGGAAATTCGTGGCTCCTCTCAGATTCCAGAACTTTCTGCCACAGAAATGTGAGGACCCAAATTTTGAGGTTTGCAAAGGATTCTGGCTAACAGAACCTGGTCCGAGCCACACAAGTCACCCCATCTTGGATTCCCCTAGGTCTCTAGTTTTCAGAAATGCACAGGTTTGGTAGGTTTCCCTAGGTGGCGGCTGAGCTAGAGGCCAAAATCTACAGGTAGTCACTTTGCTAAAAACAGCTCTGTTTTCTGTGATGTGTCCACGTTGTGTTTTGGGGCATAACCTGTCGCGGGCGCTAGGCCTACCCACACAAGTGAGGTATCATTTTTATCGGGAGACTTGGGGGAACATAGAATAGCAAAACAAGTGTTATTGCCCCTTGTCTTTCTCTACATTTTTCCTTCCAAATGTAAGACAGTGTGTAAAAAAGACGTCTATTTGAGAAATGCCCTGTAATTCACATGCTAGTATGGGCACCCCGGAATTCAGAGATGTGCAAATAACCACTGCTTCTCAACACCTTATCTTGTGCCCATTTTGGAAATACAAAGGTTTTCTTGATAGCTATTTTTTACTCTTTATATTTCAGCAAATGAATTGCTGTATACCCGGCATAGATTGAAAACCCACTGCAGGGTGCAGGTCATTTATTGGCTCTGGGTACCTAGAGTTCTTGATGAACCTATAAGCCCTATATATCCCCGCAACCAGAAGAGTCCAGCAGACGTAAAGGTATATTGCTTTCGAAAATCTGACATTGCTGGAAAAAGTTACAGGGTAAAACGTAGAGAAAAATTGATGTTTTTTTCACCTCAATTTCAATATTTTTCTTTTTCAGTTGTTATTTTCTGTAGGAAACCCTTGTAGGATCTACACAAATTACCCCTTGCTGAATTCAGATTTTTGTCTACTTTTCAAAAATGTTGCGGTTACTGGGATCCAGCGTTGGTTTCTTGCCCATTTCTGTCACTGACTGGAAGGAGGATGAAAGCACAAAAAATCGTAAAAATGGGGTATGTCCCCGTAAAATGCCAAAATTGTGTTAAAAAATTGGGTTTTCTGATTCAAGTCTGCCTGTTCCTGAAAGCAATTGGTGATTTTATCACCGCAAACCCTTTGTTGATGCCCTTTTCAGGGAAAAAACCACAAGCCTTCTTCTGCAGCCCATTTTTCCGATTTTTTTGAAAAAAACGAAATTTTCACTGTTTTTTGGCTAATTTCTTGGCCTCCTTCTGGGGAACCCACAAAGTCTGGGTACCTCTAGAATCCCTAGGATGTTGGAAAAAAAAGGACGCAAATTTGGCGTGGGTAGCTTATGTGAACAAAAAGTTATGAGGGCCTAAGCGCGAACTGCTCCAAATAGCCAAAAAAAGGCTCGGCACAGGAGGGGGAAAAGGCCTGGCAGCGAAGGGGTTAAGGACCCAGCATTTTTAAAGTAAAAAATGTTGATAAGTATACAAGAATTAAGGCTATCTATGGGAAATAATCTCATAGATAATTAGAAAGATTTTTAAATAAATTGATTGTAACAATATTTGGGGAGGTATATGAGGAGGGATACCACTGGTCTATTGATATAGAGGTTAATAGGATATATTCATGGTGTGATTAATAATGGATATTAGGAGTAAGAGGCAGGAAGGACTAATATCAATGAGACTCGGTATTGAGGAATATATTTACAAAGTTTCTTTGAGGTAATCATGTTCCAATGAAGAAAAGAGCCAGAAAAAGATACAAATGTGGATGAATTTAGACAAACAATTAGTTGTACATATTCAGACATGAGAATAATATGTTGTTTCGAAGTGAAATATAAAGGGCATCCTTGCATTCCAGGACAAGTCAAATTAGATTGCCTGCAAAACATAAACAAGACCTCAACCATAAGAAAACAATTCTGTGTTTTGAAATTATATCAGAAAATATGTAACACAAACATCAAAAAGAGTCACACTGAAAAATATACGACTGACTCAATTATTATCCTTGTTGAGACCTTGTCGTACAGTGTTGAAACGGATGATAAGTCTACTTTCATTCTGTCGTAATCGGAGTTCAAGATTACCTCCTTGAGGGTGTTGTTTGAGTTGCATTAGACCACTGAATGTAAAAGAACGTGTATGTGGGTGACACTTCACAAAGTGTGCAACTAACGGGAATTTGATGTCATCCTTTTGAATGTTACGATAAGATTCTTGTATCTGTATTTTAAGTGCCCGAGTTGGGCTTCCTATATAGGCTTTATTGCAAGGACAGTAAATAAGGTAGACTATATTAGTGCTTTCACAATTGATAAAGTCATGTATCATAAATGGTTGGTCATTAATTACATAATTTTGTTTTTGTTAGGCCCAATTTGCAAATAGAACACTTTGTACAGGTATAAAAACCTTTGGGAGGTCACATGAAGTTATGAGTAGATGTTTCATTGTAAAAAGAGGAACACAGTTTGTCTGTGAGGTTAGGGGCTCTTTCAAAGCCAACCTGTGGAAAAGAAGAAATATATTGGTTGATCGATGAATTGTTATAAAGTAAATACCAGTGTTTGCGAAGTAATTTGTGAATAAACTGATGACCATTATGAAAGTGTGTGATGAAATGGATCGGAGTCTTATCAGCAATTGTTTTAGTCTTGTTGAGAATATTATTTCGATCCATTTTAGCAAATTGTTCCTTGGTATTCTTTAAACTCAAAGAGTTGTAACCTCTGGTAGACAATCGCTCAGTGATTTCAGAGGATATAATCTCATAATCAATTTTATTACTACAATTAAGTCTGGCCCATCTGAATTCTCCAGCTGGAATGTTGCGAATCGTACTCTGTGGATGGCAGCTTGAGGCGTGTAAAATAGAGTTAG
This sequence comes from Pleurodeles waltl, assembly GCF_031143425.1. Lineage (NCBI taxonomy): Eukaryota > Metazoa > Chordata > Amphibia > Caudata > Salamandridae > Pleurodeles > Pleurodeles waltl. Next base: position 400,872,217 of record NC_090450.1, on the reverse strand, counting down.
CTGCTGTACACTTTCTGTGAAAACGGGTATGTAGTTTATCATTGTCAATGTACAGCACAAGGTCTAAAGTGCTTTTGAAGTGGGGGAGACTTCAAAGAGTGGCTTAGAAGTGCACAGGGTCCCCTTTAAGTTCCATCCTGTCTACCAGGGTCCAGTAGGGGGTTTCGTAGTCCATTGTGTTCGGGCAGGCCACTGTCCTTTGACATGTAAGTGTCAGGCCTTCCACCCTCCCAGCCTAGGAAGACCCATTTAGTATGCAGATGTTACGACCCCGCGCTTTACCGTTGTGTCCCTTTTACAAACTGCGGTCGGGCCGCCACTCCGAGTATCGGAGTGCCGGCATTACCGCGGCCCGCATTTTTGTATTTCCTTTTTGGCAGCACGTTCCAAAAATCACATTTTGCGCTCCCGGTCGCGGCACCATTCTAGCATGTTTTTCTGAAATGTTTCTTTTCCTTACCTGGTGGGGAGGACTCCTCTTCTTTTCTTCTATTATTTTTCTCTTTTCACTTTCCCTTTTCTTTCTTCTGGTCTCCATATTGTCTCTTTAGTGTTCTTTTTCCCAGCATGCCCTTCTCTTTTATACTGCTACTTTTGTCCTATTCTTTTCCATTAGGCCTTTCCCAATCCAAGATGGTGTCACTCTTTTTTCCTGTTTTGTCACTTCCTGTCTCCTGTTATATAAGTCCTTCAGTCCTGGTCTTCTTTGCGTTGCAAACACTTCCACTTGGTGGTGATCCTCGCTCCTGTTTCTTCATGTTTTCTCTTCAGTTCCAGTTTGTTTCTCCTCTTTTTCAGGAGTTCCTGTGTAGAGGTATTTCCCCGCATTTTGGGGGTTTTTCCCTTTGGGACTCCTTCTGGAGGGTACGGTCTGTTTAGGCGTTTTCCTATCAAGCAGCACCGTGGCTACTAGAAAGGGTCGCCCTTATCTTGGTCAGTCCAGAACCAGCAGAAGACCAAGTGCTCTTTCAAGTGCTCCAGCCAAAGGTGAGAAGCGACGTGCAGACTGTGATAGATGTGCGCAGGTGTGACTGAGCAGCCTGTGTTTGGGGTTGTCTGAGTGAAATGCACAAGGGAGCTGTCAACGAATCCAGCCAGACGTGGATTGTTAGGCACAGAAGGATTTAAGTGCAGAGAAATGCTCACTTTCTAAAAGTGGCATTTCTTCCCCGGTGGTATCTTGTCCAGAAGTGTCTGAGTTGGTAGGGTCAGAGGCCCTGTTAAAATACCCAAATGTGCCTAATATAGTAACGTTAAATCCAACTTCACCAGTCAGCAGGATTTTGTATTACCATTCTGTCCATACTAAATATGACCTTGTTACTCCTTTCAGGTCATAATCTACCGCTCAAACAGTATGTGAGGGTAGCCCTGATGTTAGCCTATAAAAGGAGTGGGCCTCACAGCAGAGTAAAACGAATTTAGGAGTTTTACACTAACAGGACATATAAACTACACAGGTACATGTCCTGCCTTTTCAATTCATAGCACCCTGCCCTATGGGGTACCTAGGGGCCTACATTAGGGGTGACTCATATGTAGAAAAAGGGGAGTTTAAGGCTTAGCAAGTACGTTTAAATGCCAAGTCGAATTGGCAGTGAAACTAAACACACAGGCCTTGCAATGGTTAGGGGGCTACTTATTGTGGCTGACATAATCAGTGCTGCAGGCACAATAGTAGCATTTAATCTACAGGCCCTGGGCACATGTAGTGCACTTTTACTAGGGACTTATAAGTAAATTAAATAAGCCAATTGGGTATGAGCCAGTGTCACCATGTTTTAAGGGAGATAGCATATGCACTTTACCACTGATTAGCAGTGGTAAAGTGTGCAGAGTCCAAAAACAGTGTCAAAAAAGTAGAAGGAGGCAGGCAAAAAGTTGAGGGTGACCACCCTAAGGCTGTCAGGTCTAACAGAGATGACAAGATAGAGAGGACAAGCTGAGAGAAAAAGCAAGGTAATGTGGGAACGGAGAGAAATGAGGCAGCTAGTAAGTAGGATCCCTTGTTATAGCGCCCAGAAAAGGATGTGTGCAGGAATACTGGCTTTGGTACCCCACGGGCCAAGAAACGGCGAGGAGCAAGTTGTGATCAACCCAGAGCCCAAAAAGAATAGATGCAGGTTAGGTCCCACATGAGGCCCAGAAGGATTCAGCTTTAATACTCTTACATGCAAAGAATTAAAACATTAATCCGTCTGCCGACTGACCCCTAGACTAATCCTATGCCAGTCTAGTGTCCACAGAAAATGTGACACACTCAATCAGTGGCTCAGCAACAAAAGAAAGCAGGGCCTGCCAGTCCAGTGTGCATTGTGATGACTGATGCAAAGCATCCCTTATGAGAGTCCAGTCTGTAGGATCCAGCTGGACTCATTCTCGTGTTTCCACAAGCCACTCTGCTGAAGGCTGGCTTCCACACTCACCCCACACCCACCCATCACAAGCGTCACCAGCCTGGTGACCCTGCATAAAATAAAGTACCAGGGCGCACATTCCCTGGGCCAGTTGTACTAACCACAACTATGTGTTTGTGTCATCATTAATTTAGTAGCATGAGGGCCTATGGCCGGCAACACTACACAGTCCTAGGTTAATCTGTGTCTGGCTGAAGATCTTCTATTGTACAGAGTAAGGTAAGAAAGCATGCTGGTTCCGGGATGCCATTAAAAGAACACCTTGCCCCCCAACCCTGAAAAATTCTGTTGTTGTTACTTTGCAAATGTAGGCGGGGTGCAGTGCTAGTGGAAGCTCAATGAAGAGCCAGGTAAGTTAAGTCAGGAAGGTAGAGCCCGATAGGGACTCGTTTCAATGACCCGTGTTCAAATACTGCTGATGCTTAGCACCGGCAGGACCCGGCTAGCTTACTGTGACAAGGCAGAAGTAGCTCTTTTTTGCAGCTGAAATACCTAAACAACCGCTCTGGATCTAGTGAGCAGAACAGAACGAGACAGTGCGGGCTGCGTTGTCTGCACACTCGCGCACCTGTATCCTCTGATCTAAATCCCCAGGTAATTTGATTTTCATTATTGAAGCTTTTGACTCTGGCTCTTGTATAATTCCCCTTGTGTGGTAAATTGTCCATCGGAAAAGGTCAAATGATTATCGCTCCCTTACAGTGTATTTATAAAGTAATGAGGTTATTCTTTTCTTTGAAAAACGTATCCTTCAATTGACAGTAACGAGGATCTTAAAAATGCTGCCTGCTGTGTCTAAACTTAACTTCTCGGGACCGCCAAATGTCATCCGCCAGGGAGACGGTGGCTGAAAGCGATCAAACCGAGGCACAGAACCTTTTCAGCTGTCGGTCCAAGGTGCAGATTCAACCAAAATCTCATCAGTGACTCACAGTAACTATTGTTTGTTCTTTAAAACCCAGGTTTAAAAAACGCATGGCCTTGATCTGTGGCAGCATGAAGTTAACATTTAAAAACATAAAATGCAAATCAGTTGAAAGGGCAGGATCAAATACCAAATGAGTTATTATATTGCATGTTTCCTTGCACCAAAATCTGGATAAGTTCACAGGACAATGCATTCAAATTTAGGGGCATATTTATACTTTTTGATGCAAAACTGCGCTAACGCAGTTTTGCATTAAAATGTTTAGTGCCGGCCTGCGCCATTCTACAGCGCCAGTTGGGTGCCATGTTTAAGGAATGGCGGAAGCCGGCGCTAAGCTTGGGCTAGCTAGGTGGGTAGGGGTGGCGATAGAGGAGATGGAGGTGGAGCGCCAAAAAAATGCCGCTAACCAGCCTAGCCTCATTTTCTGATGCACAACCATCCATAATACATGACTCCTGTCTTATGAAAGACAGGAGTCATGGCCACTACCCCAATGGCCAGCACAGGGGACCAGTGTCCCCTGAGCAGGGCCGTTGCACACAGTGCCATTGAGGGGACCCCATTTTTTTTTACAAATACTTACCTATACTTACCCTACATACCTGTGATGGGGTCCCGCATCCTCTGGTGTCCCTCTGGTGTGGGTGGAGGCATTCCTGAGGCTTGGGGTGGGCACCTGTAGGCCCATTCCAAGGTGTTTTGCCATAGAAATGGGTCCACCGGTCCCCTAAAGCCTGGTCTGACCCAAACATTAAATAATGTCTCTAAGCAAGCTTAACACCATTATTTGGGTCCACCTCCCACCAGTGTGTCATTTTAGCACAGGGAATTAATATGGCGCTATAGGGATGAACGCCTACCTTGCATCTCGTTGACACAAGGTGGGTTCGCGCATCAAAAAAATGACAATAACTCCAATATTTTGACGCTATACAGGTCTAGCGTCAAAATATAAATATGGAGTTAAGTTTGCACAGTTTTTGCGTAAAAAAACATGACTCATAAACGGCGCAAACAGTATAAATATGTCCCTTAATCTCAAACATTGATCTTGATTGCCAGATATTACATTATAGCTGCAAAATAACTTGCATGACCATTCAAAATCATTAAAATAGAACCAGTAGTATGAATATATATCATCAGTAATGGTAACAATGTAATAACGATTATAAAGAATAAATGAAATATAGTAACACTTTGAGGCACAGGGGAGGAAGCTTCCTTACATGGGCCTCACAGGAGGAGACCATTATTCTGAGGCCAAGGGGAAGGGGGACCATCTCTGGGGCACAGCTGTCAACAGTTTTGCATGTGCATTGGCACTTTAGGGGCCTAATCCACTAACATTATGGTGATATTTTACTATTCAGTCAGTTTATTTGGTTACACCAGGGCCCAAAGCACCATTGCTATGCCACTGGCTCATCCCCCAAGGGTCTTCCAGCCATGACCCTGTGCTGCGAGATCCAGTAGTCCTCCTCCACCCCTGAGCTTCACAGCCATGGTCCATCATTACAAGATACAAGACCAGAGGAACAGGGCCCCTCAAGAAGGTAGCTACCAATAGTGCAGCAGGTTTAGAGCCCAAGGTTGAGAAGTGCTCAATGTATTACAATTATGGCTTTATTATGCTGTCCAGCAAGAGGAAGATGGGCCATTTTGCCTGGATTGCATCATGGTCATGGCACCAGATATGTTCACTGGCCTCTTTTTCCTCGACCTCCCTGCAATGATCATGCACTGTGGGGCCTCTGAGAGGGTGCCTCTCCCCTAGGACTGAAGCCATTGCCCAGTGCTGTAAGGCACATGGGCGTGGACCCCTCCTTCACTGAACCATTCAGCACTGTACCATTGCAGAAGGTGAAGTGGGTCAAGGGCTAATGCACACACAATGGGGGTCATTCCAACCCTGGCGGTCGGTGTTAAAGCGGCGGCCAACCCGCAAACAGGCAGGCGGCCAAAAAAATTGAATTCTGACCCTGGCGGGAACCGCCAACGCAGACTGGCACTTTAACACTCCGACCGCCACGGCGGGACAAACAAACAGCGCGGCGGTCACCGCCAACAGACAGGTGGCAGACAATGTACCGCCCACCCTATCACAACTCACCAATCCGCCACCTTTTCCGGGGCGGGAGCCCCGCCGATAAAAACACGGCGGAAACAGACTACGAACAGGAAAACGCTCACCCTACACACTCCACGAGGAATCTGGACAGCATGGAACCAGAACAACACATCCTACCAGCAATTGTCTACCTGCTCCTCTACCAGGAGCACGAACGCCGGCGCAGAAGACAACGGTGAGTACTGCACCTACGACACAGGGGAGGGGGGAGGAGAAAAGAATACTGGCACACACATACGCGACACCCCCCCCCCCCAACTACCTATACACCAATGCAGAGCAACAACTCAGAGTGACACCCCCAAACCCCCCGGAAGAATGCAAAGACAAAATAATATGTTATTGGAATTCAAATATATTGTAAGGCTAAGTAAATAAGTAAGTCGAACATCCCATAACTATATACACATATGTAAATTGTCCTGTAAAAATTGGCTTTCTGTCATTGTATGTGGGCCAATGGTCCTCAACACATGGGCAAAGCCCACACATGAGACCCGAATCCATTGGAGAGAACACTGCAGGGGCATCAGATAGGAAAACTACAGGCACCTCAGGGGGAAGGGAAGGGGGGCACCTCAGCCACATGAGTCCACGACGCCAGATCCACGAGGGGCCTCCATGCCCACTGTGCCATCCTGGGGAGTGCAAAGCCACAGTCTCACAAGTCCCTACAGTGGGTGGCTTGCCCACTGTGCCATCCTGGGGAGTGCAAAGCCACAGTCTCACAAGTCCCTACAGTGGGTGGCTTGCCCACTGTGCCATCCTGGGGAGTGCAAAGCCACAGTCTCACAAGTCCCTATAGTGGGTGGCTTGCCCACTGTGCCATCCTGGGGAGTGCAAAGCCACAGTCTCACAAGTGGATGACAGACTCCAGCGGTACTGGAGAAGTCTCGGTGCCCAGAGTGTATCGTGCAGCCCTGTCCGACACTGATCTGGGCCTGCCCCTTCTGCCAATGTGTCAGCGGTGCTTGAGTTGAAGGGCCCAGCGGAGCGGTGCTTGTGTTGAAGGGCCCAGCGGAGCGGTGCAGAGACGGCGGTGCCCAGCGGAGCGGTGCTTGAGTTGAAGGGCCCAGCGGAGCGGTGCAGAGACGGCGGTGCCCAGCGGAGCGGTGCTTGAGTTGAAGGGCCCAGCGGAGCGGTGCTTGAGAGGAAGTGCCCAGCGGAGCGGTGCTTGAGAGGAAGGGCCCAGCGGAGTGGTGCTTGAGTTGAAGGGCCCAGCGGAGCGGTGCAGAGACGGCGGTGCCCAGCGGAGCGGTGCTTGAGTTGAAGGGCCCAGCGGAGCGGTGCTTGAGAGGAAGTGCCCAGCGGAGCGGTGCTTGAGAGGAAGGGCCCAGCGGAGCGGTGCTTGAGTTGAAGGGCCCAGCGGAGCGGTGCAGAGACGGCAGTGCCCAGCGGAGCGGTGCTTGAGTTGAAGGGCCCAGCGGAGCGGTGCTTGAGAGGAAGTGCCCTGCGGAGCGGTGCTTGAGAGGAAGGGCCCAGCGGAGCGGTGCTTGAGTTGAAGGGCCCAGCGGAGCGGTGCTTGAGAGGAAGTGCCCAGCGGAGCGGTGCTTGAGAGGAAGGGCCCAGCGGAGCGGTGCTTGAGTTGAAGGGCCCAGCGGAGCGGTGCAGAGACGGCGGTGCCCAGCGGAGCGGTGCTTGAGTTGAAGGGCCCAGCGGAGCGGTGCAGAGACGGCGGTGCCCAGCGGAGCGGTGCTTGAGTTGAAGGGCCCTGTTCAGCGGTTCTTGAGACGGCAGTGCCCTGTTCAGCGGTGCTTGTCTTGAAGGGCCCTGTTCAGCGGTGCTTGTCTTGAAGGGCCCTGTTCAGCGGTTCTTGAGACGGCGGTGCCCTGTTCAGCGGTGCTTGTCTTGAAGGGCCCTGTTCAGCGGTTCTTGAGACGGCGGTGCCCTGTTCAGCGGTGCTTGTCTTGAAGGGCCCTGTTCAGCGGTGCTTGTCTTGAAGGGCCCTGTTCAGCGGTACTTGTCTTGAAGGGCCCTGTTCAGCGGTTCTTGAGACGGCGGTGCCCTGTTCAGCGGTGCTTGTCTTGAAGGGCCCTGTTCAGCGGTTCCTGAGACGGCGGTGCACTGTTCAGTGGTGCTTGTCTTGAAGGGCCCTGTTCAGCGGTTCTTGAGACGGCGGTGCCCTGTTCAGCGGTGCTTGTCTTGAAGGGCCCTGTTCAGCGGTGCTTGTCTTGAAGGGCCCTGTTCAGTGGTTCTTCACATGTGTCTCCAGGGCACCAGATCTGGCCAATATATGGTGTTCACTCGCCATCCGACTTCTCGCTTGCGGGGCCCTCCTGTGCTGGTGTCCCGTGCCCGTGGGTGTACTCCTTCACCCCCGGAATGGGGCTGGTGGGGCCCTCCTGGGCAGCTCGCCTGCTGCCGGACTTGTCGGTCGTGCTGCCCTTGCCATCCTTGCCTGTTCCTCTGTGTCCCTTGCCTCCCTTTGGAGATGTGCCAGGTGGCACCCCACTTCCTGACGGTGCCAGGGTGGTGCCTGTGGAGGCTGCCGTCTCTGTCCTCTCGCGCCGGCCCTTGCCTTTTTTGGATTTTTTCCCAGGGGGTGGGCTGGCTGTCCCTTTGCTGCTGGCCGATGTAGCTGTCCTCAAAGGTGGTGGACTCCAATATACCTGGACTATGGTCCTTGTAGGTCCAGGGCTTGTGGTGGCTGAGGTGCTGATTGGACTTTTACGAGATGGAGGGGGTGGGTCAGGTGATGGAAAGAGGTTAATTTTGGAGAGGAAAAACTTTTTAGGAGCAATGGGAAGGGTAGGTGTAGTGGGTATGGGAGTGGAGGAAGAGGATGTGGTTGTAGGAGAGTCAAGTGTGCTGTCGTTGGGTGCAGGTGCTTGTGACGGAGGCTGTCGTGAGGTGGATGGCTGTTGGGTGGGTGGCTGCCTGGGTTTGTGTGGTTTGGAAGAGGGGGTGACAGACACACTGGGAGAGGACACAGGGGATGTGTAAATGGCAGTGGGGGAGGTGACTGCACGTGTGCGGAGTGTTCTGGTGGGTGTGCTGGTGATGGACGTAGTGGCTGATGAAGTGGTGCATGCAAGTGTGAGTGGAGACGTCACAGGGAGGGAGGAGGGAGACGAGGAGGAGGGGGACACAGAGGAGGCAGTGGCTGTTGGCATGTCTGCATGTGGATGTTGCTTGTGTGAATGCTTGTGGGATGTGTGGTGCTTATGTTTGGATGAGCTGACCTTGGGTGTTGAGGTGTGTGCAGGCTGGTCTGTAGGTGTGTCTGGGATAGGCAGAGGAACAGGGGAGTGGGATGGGTGGAGGGAGTTGGAGGAGGGAAGCATTAGACAGGGACAATGGCTGCCGTCAGTGCTGAGGCCAGAGCGTTGAACGATCGCTGATGGGCAGCCTGACCCGAATGAATGCCCTCCAGGTATGCATTGCTCCGATGCACCTCCCTTTCCACCCCCTGGATGGCATTCAAAAGGGTAGACTGCCCAACAATGAGCGTCCGGAGGAGGTCAATGACCTCCTCACTGAGGGCAGCAGGGGTAACTGGGGCAGGGCCTGAGGTGCCTGGGGCCAAGGAGATGCCCGCCTTGGTGTGCGAGCGGGCACGGGGCGAACGCTGAGGGGCTGCTTGGAGGGCGGAGCTGGTGCGCTGGGTGGCGGCTGTAGCTGTTGTTGCGGTGGGCACGGATGTTGCCGCCACCACAAGGGAGCTCCCATCCGAGGACGTGTCGGTGTCGCTGATGTCTCCACGTGTCACCGTTGTGGAGCCCCCCTCGCCCTCCGTCTCACTGGTGAAATCAGAGTCCGTTGCATGGCCCTCCGGGGCCATGTGTGATGCAGCTCCCTCGTGCTCCAATGCCACTTCTCCTCCGCCAGATGATGCTAATGCACACATGAACAGGAACAGCAGACAAAAAAAGGGGGGGGGAGAAATAAAGATATGTTGAGTGCATGCATTGGCAACACAGTTGGCGGAGAGGACAGACACAGAAGCCCCCTGCACTACGCCGCGCACTTGGGGTACACTACTCAATCAGTGAGACTTGGCCTACAAGCCAATGGACGACATCTGCACACATAGGTGACACAAGGCCATGGATAGCTGTACTTGGCACCCTACAGAGGTGGAGGGCAGGGGCACAGGGCCATGCCTTACGGAGGGGACTAGCCTACAGAAATCGCCCTGGCCTAGGGATACCCACATCCCTCCTCCCCCACCCAGACACCTCCACTGCGCGCTAAGATAGCAGAATGTGCTTGTACTCACCCCCTTGTGTCTGCTGTGATGTCCTCACGTGCCCATCCAAATCTGGGTAGGCCACCGCCAGGATCCGAGACATCAGGGGAGTCAATTGACGAGTGGCACCCCTCCTATGTTGGGAGGCCATCCCCGGCAGAGCCTCCGCGGTCTTTCTGCTCCCGCGGCGGATGTCCTCCCACCTCTTGCGGCAGTGGGTGCCCTGTCTGTTGTGGACCCCCAGGGTCCGGACGTCCTTGGCGATGGCACGCCAAATGTCGACTTTCTGATGGGCGCTGACCTATGTGACATGTACAGGGAGAGAAAATAAAATATCAACATTTTCTGCATGCTCGATGTGAGTGTCCCCCCCATCCCCACCCTTGCCATGTGGCACATGCTCTCATCTGTCGTTTGATGCATGCCTCATACGCTCCCCTCCGCACCTTCGTTCATTCACCCCACTCAACCCAGGCATTGCCCACAAAGCATGGTCCCAGTGTACTAACCTGTTGGTCTGGAGGACCGTAGAGTAGCGCATACTGGGGGAGGACCCCATCCAAGAGTTTCTCCAATTCTTCAGAAGTGAAGGCAGGGGCCCTTTCCCCAGTCGCAGCAGCCATTGTCTCTTCCAGACCGAGGTCACAGCAGCACTTGCAGTATAGGTCCTCTCCTGTGGATGATCAGGTCTCGAGTGATTAAGCTGATAGAAAATGGCGGTCACGCCCGCGCCGGTGCGTACCGTGGCGGTGCGTACCGCGACCGCCGGCGCACTTCGTCATTGGCTCCTGAAACCCATAGGGTTCTATGTTAATCAATGCGGCTTTGCACCGCGGTCTTCGACCGCCTACCGCCACGGAGTGCCACGCCAGCGCATTGACCTCACATCCCATTGTCACACTTCACAGGTCAGGCAGCCGCCATTTCAAGGGCCCACATGGCTTAATTTCTACTGCGTCACACAGGCCTAGGCCTTGCATTGCCACTCATACAAGCCATTCAATGCATAGCGAATCGTGTACTGTGCAAGCTGTGGGAACGTACCTGTGGTTTGCTTGACTCTGTGCTCCATGTTGTCCTTCCTAGGGACCGTCCGCTGGGACTTGCGAGGAGATGGAGGAATGTTCCCGTGTACAGACCGCTGGTGGACCTGTTGACAATGGAAGAAAGACATGTCATACTGACATACAGGCTTGACCGAGCCACTATACAGGAACTGTGTGCCCAGCTGGAGCCAGACCTGATGTCACCCATTCGGCAACCCACAGGGATTCCCCCTCTGGTGCAGGTTCTGTCAGTACTCCATTTTTTGGCAAGTGGATCATTCCAAACAACAGTGGCCATTTCATCAGGGATGTCTCAGCCTATGTTTTCTAAGGTTTTGTCCAGAGTGTTGTCTGCCCTGATGAAATACATGCGGAGCTACATTGTTTTCCCTGAGGTGGGCGATTTGGCTACAGTGAAGGGTGATTTCTATGCCCTTGGACATATTCCCAACATCAGTGGTGCCATTGATGGGACCCATGTGGCTTTGGTTCCCCCCAGTGAAAGTGAACAGGTGTACAGGAACAGAAAAAGTTATCATTCTATGAATGTCCAGGTGGTCTGTTTGGCTGACCAGTACATCTCCCATGTAAATGCCAAGTTCCCTGGGTCAGTGCATGACGCGTACATCATGCAAAATAGCAGCATCCCTTATGTGATGGAACAGCTACAGAGACACCGTGTGTGGCTAATTGGTGACTCTGGTTACCCCAACCTGTCGTGGCTACTGACCCCAGTGAGGAATCCCCGGACCAGGGCAGAGGAACGGTACAATGAGGCCCATGGGCGGACTAGGAGGGTGATCGAGCGGACCTTCGGCCTCCTGAAGGCCAGGTTTAGGTGCATGCATATGACACGTGGATCCCTAATGTACTCACCGAAGAAGGTGTGCCAGATCATCGTGGCCTGCTGTATGCTTCACAACCTGGCTTTGCGACGCCAGGTGCCTTTCCTGCAGGAGGATGGTCCAGAGGGTGGTGTTGTGGCAGCTGTGGAGCCTGTGGAGAGTGAAGAGGAGGAAGACGACGGGGACGACACAGACAACAGGGACACAGTGATACAACAGTATTTTCAATAACACACAGGTACGAATCAACACCGCCATTTCACATGTACTTACAGTCTCCTGCCTCTCTACTGTCTGAGTTTCCCCCCAGTTTATGTTAACTGAGTTGTGACTTTCCCTTCCGTTTTCAGAGATGTGGGCCCTACTGCGTGACCTCTGCTTTGTTTGCCCATGGACTACAGCTGTGTGACAGTGGTATGTTGTCATCACAATGTAACTGAACATTTTGGCACCGTTATGTCTAATACATTTGTTCAAAAGACAAGCAGACTCCAGATAATTTTAGTGCAATAAGTGATTTTATTTAAGTGCTAAATTTAGGAAAATGCTTGAAAATCGGTGATGGGTGATGGTGGAGTAATGTCCATGGCAGAGTCCAGATTTTCAGTCTCACAGGTGCATTGTCCATATGCCTGTGGAAGGATGGAGCAGGGGCAGTTCAATGTTGGACAGGGTGACAATGTGGGACAGTGGGATGACATCAGGGGGTATCCTTTGCTGGCGGGGGTCTTGGCATCCTACTCTGTCTTCTTCCTAGATCTCAGGTACCGCTTGCGGGGTGGTTCTTCTTCTGCAGGAGGTGGGGTTCTGGTGGCCTGTTGTTGTGTGGGGGCCTCCTGTCCACTAGCGCCGGCGGAGGTGGTGGCCTGTTCTTGGTAGTGACGGGGGCCATTTGTGGTGCCACATGGTCCCGCAATGTGGTGACAATCTGGTTAAGAGCCACGACGATGGTCCCCATTGCGGAACTAATGGCTCGGAGTTCTTCCCTGAACCCCATGTACTGTTCCTCCTGCAGTACCTGGATCTCCTGGAACCAGGCCAGTACCGTAGCCATCGTCTCCTGGGAGTGGTGGTATGCTCCCATGATGGAGGAGAGGGCCTTGTGGAGAGTGGGTTCCCTGGGCCTGTCCCCCCCCTGTCGCACAGCAGCCCTCCCAGTTCCCCTGTTTCCCTGGGCCTCTGTCCCCTGGACCGTGTGCCCACTACCACTGCCCCCAGGTCCCTGCTGTTGTTGGGGTGGTGGGTCAACCTGGGTGCCCTGTAGTGGTGGACACACCGCTGATTGACGTGTCCTGGAGACAGAGGCATGGGCCCGCTGGGTGGGAACTGTGCTGGTGTTCCCAGAGGGGGTAGGTGTGAGAAAGTAGCCTCTTTCTAGCCTTGTTACCCCCACTTTTGGCCTGTTTGTGAGTGTATGTCAGGATGTTTGTCACTGTTTTCACTGTCTCACTGGGATCCTGATGGCTAGGCCCCAGTGCTCATAGTGAAAACACTATGGTTTCAGTATGTTTGTTATGTGTCACTGGGATCCTGCTGGTCAGGACCCCAGTGCTCATAGGGTTGTGGCCTATATGTATGTGTCACTGGGACCCTGTCACACAGGGCCCCAGTGCTCATAGGTGTGCATGTATGTGTTCCCTGTGTGGTGCCTAACTGTCTCACTGAGGCTCTGCTAACCAGAACCTCAGTGGTTATGCTCTCTCATTACTTTCAAATTGTCACTAACAGGCTAGTGACCAATTTTACCAATTTACATTGGCTTACTGGAACACCCTTATAAATCCCTAGTATATGGTACTGAGGTACCCAGGGTATTGGGGTTCCAGGAGATCCCTATGGGCTGCAGCATTTCTTTTGCCACCCATAGGGAGCTCTGACAATTCTTACACAGGCCTGCTACTGCAGCCTGAGTGAAATAACGTCCACGTTATTTCACAGCCATTTTACACTGCACTTAAGTAACTTATAAGTCACCTATATGTCTAACCTTTACCTGGTAAAGGTTAGGTGCAAAGTTACTTAGTGTGAGGGCACCCTGGCACTAGCCAAGGTGCCCCCACATTGTTTAGAGCCAATTCACTGAACTTTGTGAGTGCGGGGACACCATTACACGCGTGCACTACATATAGGTCACTACCTATATGTAGCTTCACCATGGTAACTCCGAATATGGCCATGTAACATGTCTATGATCATGGAATTGCCCCCTCTATGCCATCCTGGCATTATTGGTACAATTCCATGATCCCAGTGGTCTGTAGCACAGACCCTGGTACTGCCAGACTGCCCTTCCTGGGGTTTCTCTGCAGCTGCTGCTGCTGCCAACCCTTCAGACAGGCAGCTGCCCTCCTGGGGTCCAGCCAGGCCTGGCCCAGGATGGCAGAACAAAGAACTTCCTCTGAGAGAGGGTGTGACACCCTCTCCCTTTGGAAAATGGTGTGAAGGCAGGGGAGGAGTAGCCTCTCCCAGCCTCTGGAAATGCTTTGTTGGGCACAGATGTGCCCAATTCTGCATAAGCCAGTCTACACCGGTTCAGGGACCCCTTAGCCCCTGCTCTGGCGCGAAACTGGACAAAGGAAAGGGGAGTGACCACTCCCCTGCACCTCCCCTGGGAGGTGTCCAGAGCTCCTCCAGTGTGCTCCAGACCTCTGCCATCTTGGAAACAGAGGTGCTGCTGGCACACTGGACTGCTCTGAGTGGCCAGTGCCACCAGGTGACGTCAGAGACTCCTGCTGATAGGCTCCTTCAGGTGTTAGTAGCCTTTCCTCTCTCCTAGGTAGCCAAACCCTCTTTTCTGGCTATTTAGGGTCTCTGTCTCTGGGGAAACTTCAGATAACGAATGCATGAGCTCAGCCGAGTTCCTCTGCATCTCTCTCTTCACCTTCTGATAAGGAATCGACCGCTGACCGCGCTGGAAGCCTGCAAACCTGCAACATAGTAGCAAAGACGACTACTGCAACTCTGTAACGCTGATCCTGCCGCCTTCTCAACTGTTTTCCTGCTTGTGCATGCTGTGGGGGTAGTCTGCCTCCTCTCTGCACCAGAAGCTCCGAAGAAATCTCCTGTGGGTCGACGGAATCTTCCCCCTGCAACCGCAGGCACCAAAAAGCTGCATTACCGGTCCCTTGGGTCTCCTCTCAGCACGACGAGCGAGGTCCCTCGAATCCAGCGACCCCGTCCAAGTGACCCCCACAGTCCAGTGACTCTTCAGCCCAAGTTTGGTGGAGGTAAGTCCTTGCCTCACCTCGCTGGGCTGCATTGCTGGGAACCGCGACTTTGCAAGCTACTCCGGCCCCTGTGCACTTCCGGCGGAAATCCTTCGTGCACAGCCAAGCCTGGGTCAACGGCACTCTAACCTGCATTGCACTACTTTCTAAGTTGGTCTCCGGCGACGTGGGACTCCTTTGTGCAACTTCGGCGAGCACCATTTCACGCATCCTCGTAGTGCCTGTCTCTGGCACTTCTCCGGGTGCTACCTGCTTCAGTGAGGGCTCTTTGTCTTGCTCGACGTCCCCTCTCTCGGCAGGTCCAATTTGCGACCTCCTGGTCCCTCCTGGGCCCCAGCAGCATCCAAAAACGCCAAACGCACGATTTGCGTGTAGCAAGGCTTGTTGGCGTCCATCTGGCGGGAAAACACTTCTGCACAACTCTCCAAGGCGTGGGGGATCCATCCTCCAAAGGGGAAGTCTCTAGCCCTTGTCGTTCCTGCAGTATTCACAGTTCTTCAGCCTAGTAAGAGCTTCTTTGCACCAACCGCTGGCATTTCTTGGGCATCTGCCCATCTCCGAGTTGCTTGTGACTTTTGGACTTGGTCCCCTTGTTCCACAGGTACCCTCAGTCAGGAATCCATCGTTGTTGCATTGCTGATTTGTGTTTCCTTGCATTTTCCCTCTAACACGACTATTTTGTCCTTAGGGGAACTTTAGTGCACTTTGCACTCACTTTTCAGGGTCTTGGGGAGGGTTATTTTTCTAACTCTCACTATTTTCTAATAGTCCCAGCGACCCTCTACAAGGTCACATAGGTTTGGGGTCCATTCGTGGTTCGCATTCCACTTTTGGAGTATATGGTTCGTGTTGCCCCTATCCCTATGTTTCCCCATTGCATCCTATTGTAACTATACATTGTTTGCACTGTTTTCTAAGACTATACTGCATATTTTTGCTATTGTGTATATATATCTTGTGTATATTTCCTATCCTCTCACTGAGGGTACACTCTAAGATACTTTGGCATATTGTCATAAAAATAAAGTACCTTTATTTTTAGTATAACTGTGTATTGTGTTTTCTTATGATATTGTGCATATGACACTAAGTGGTACTGTAGTAGCTTCACACGTCTCCTAGTTCAGCCTAAGCTGCTCTGCTAAGCTACCATTATCTATCAGCCTAAGCTGCTAGACACCCTATACACTAATAAGGGATAATTGGGCCTGGTGCAAGGTGCAAGTACCCCTTGGTACTCACTACAAGCCAGTCCAGCCTCCTACATTGGTTGTGCAGTGGTGGGATAAGTGCTTGAGACTACTTACCACTCTTGTCATTGTACTTTTCATAAGAGAAAAATATACAAAACAAGGTCAGTGTATATACACATAGCCAAAAAGTTTTGCATTTCCTCTTTTCACTCTTTTCTAAGTGCTGAAAAGTACTTCTAAACTTTCAAAAAGTTCTTAAAAGTTTAAGAACTTTTTTCTGTCTTTCCAAAAAGTTCTGAAAACTTTTTTCTCTTTTTCTATCACTTTAACTCTCTCTAAAAAATGTCTGGCACAGGAAAAAATGTTGAACTGTCCAAACTTGCATATGATCACCTTAGCTGGAAAGGAGCAAGGAGTCTCTGCATAGAGAGAGGTTTGAGTGTAGGGAAGAATCCTTCCTTAGAACTGTTAATTAATATGCTTAGAGTACAGGATAAGGCCATAAGTGCCCAATCTGTAGAAAAAGTAGCTAATGGTTCTCAATCTGATCCAGGGACTCCCCCAGGAAAAGGTTCAGGAAAGAAACTTCTCAGCCTGCCCATTACTAGACAGTCTAGCATAGTTGGTACAGAGGTTGAATCACACCATACTGATGGTGTGCTCTCACATTATACTGGTAGCCAAGCTGTTAGGGTGCCCTCTGTAAGGGACAGGTCTCCTTCTGTTCATTCCCATCATACCTCTGTATCTAGAAATGTCCCTCCCACCCACCCTGATGACAGATTGTTAGAAAGGGAGCTCAATAGATTGAGAGTGGAACAAACCAGACTGAAGCTCAAGAAGCAACAGCTGGATTTGGATAGACAGTCTTTAGAATTAGAGAAGGAAAGACAGAAGTTGGGTTTAGATACCCATGGTGGCAGCAGCAGTATTCCCCATAGTCATCCTGCAAAAGAGCATGATTCCAGGAATCTGCACAAGATAGTTCCCCCTTATAAGGAGGGGGATGACATTAACAAGTGGTTTGCTGCACTTGAGAGGGCCTGTGCTGTACAGGATGTCCCTCAAAGGCAGTGGGCTGCTATCCTATGGCTATCATTTAGTGGAAAGGGTAGGGATAGACTCCTTACTGTGAAAGAAAATGATGCCAATAATTTTACAGTTCTTAAGAATGCACTCCTGGATGGTTATGGCTTAACCACTGAACAATACAGGATAAAGTTCAGAGAGACCAAAAAGGAGTCTTCACAAGACTGGGTTGATTTCATTGACCATTCAGTGAAGGCCTTGGAGGGGTGGTTACATGGCAGTAAAGTTACTGATTATGAAAGCCTGTATAACACAATCCTGAGAGAGCATATACTTAATAATTGTGTGTCTGATTTGTTGCACCAGTACCTGGTAGACTCTGATCTGACCTCTCCCCAAGAATTGGGAAAGAAGGCAGACAAATGGGTCAGAACAAGGGTGAACAGAAAAGTTCATACAGGGGGTGACAAAGATGGCAATAAGAAGAAAGATGGTGAAAAATCTCAAGATAAGCATGGGGATAAGGGTAAAACCAAAGATCCCACTTCAAATCTTAAACACTCTTCAGAGGGTGGGGATAAAACAAATTCTTCCTCTTCTTCCCAACCTGCACACATTAAAAAGCCTTGGTGCTTTGTGTGTAAAAACAGAGGCCATAGGCCAGGGGATAAGTCCTGTCCAGGTAAACCCCCTGAGCCTACCACCACTAATACATCAAGCTCTAGTGCCCCTAGCAGTAGTGGTACTAGTGGTGGGACTGCTGGCAACAGTCAAGCAAAGGGTGTAGTTGGGTTCACTTATGGGTCCATAGTGGAAACTGATGTAATCAGTCCCAAGACAGTTTCTGTCACACCTAGTGGCATTGGCCTTGCCACACTGGCTGCTTGTCCCCTTACAATGGATAAGTACAGGCAGACAGTTTCAATAAATGGTGTTGAGGCCTTGGCCTACAGGGACACAGGTGCCAGTTTCACTTTGGTGACTGAAAACCTAGTGCCTCCTGAACAACACATCATTGGACAACAGTATAAGATTATTGATGTCCATAACTCCACTAAGTTTCTTCCCTTAGCTATAATTCAGTTTAGTTGGGGTGGAGTTACTGGCCCTAAGCAGGTGGTGGTATCACCTAGCTTACCTGTAGACTGTCTCTTAGGTAATGACCTAGAGGCCTCAGGTTGGGCTGATGTAGAGTTTTATGCCCATGCAGCCATGCTGGGCATCCCTGAGGAATTGTTCCCTCTCATTTTAAGTGAAATGAAAAAGCAAAGGAGAGAAGGCCTGAAAACTCAGGAACCCTCTCCATCAACAGGTAAAAAGGGTATCACAGTATCCCCTAACCACCCTACCATTCAGGATACCATTCCTGTGGTGGGAGAAACCTCTCCTGGGGTGGCACCTGTTCCAAGGGAATCATCAGTTGGCAAAACTGTACTCCCTGAGGTGGAAGTACCTCTCTGTGGGATAACTAACATTGGTGAGAAAAAGAGCACCATTTTAGTTAACATGGAGCATCCCTCCAACCCTCCCAGAGAAACTTTAGTGCAGAAACTCTGCACTGCCTCACAACACTTAGGACAGCATCCCTGCCCTAGTGTGGAGCTGATAGGACAGCATCCCTGCCCTGCTCCAACCCAAGAGAAACAGCATCCCTGTTCTCTCTTCCAGCCATATGGACAAAGTTTTTGCCCAGCTATGGCTTTTCTAAGACAGCATCCCTGTCTGGCATTTCCATCACTACAAATAGGTTCAGTGGACAATTCCCACTGCTCTAAACTAAAACTTACTGACAGAAACTCTGAAAATACATCTTCACATTGTTGCTTAGCTAAAAAACTTCAAACAGGGTGGTTTACATCCCCACAGGGAAGTAACCATATAGTGGATGATAAAGGGGGTAACCAGTCTATTGCAGAGCTACTCTCTACTTATCACCACTTAGACAATAAAGTCTCAACTGGCCAAGGTTAGCCTTATTGTCCTTCGTTTGGGGGGGGTTGTGTGAGAAAGTAGCCTCTTTCAAGCCTTGTTACCCCCACTTTTGGCCTGTTTGTGAGTGTATGTCAGGATGTTTGTCACTGTTTTCACTGTCTCACTGGGATCCTGATGGCTAGGCCCCAGTGCTCATAGTGAAAACACTATGGTTTCAGTATGTTTGTTATGTGTCACTGGGATCCTGCTGGTCAGGACCCCAGTGCTCATAGGGTTGTGGCCTATATGTATGTGTCACTGGGACCCTGTCACACAGGGCCCCAGTGCTCATAGGTGTGCATGTATGTGTTCCCTGTGTGGTGCCTAACTGTCTCACTGAGGCTCTGCTAACCAGAACCTCAGTGGTTATGCTCTCTCATTACTTTCAAATTGTCACTAACAGGCTAGTGACCAATTTTACCAATTTACATTGGCTTACTGGAACACCTTTATAAATCCCTAGTATATGGTACTGAGGTACCCAGGGTATTGGGGTTCCAGGAGATCCCTATGGGCTGCAGCATTTCTTTTGCCACCCATAGGGAGCTCTGACAATTCTTACACAGGCCTGCTACTGCAGCCTGAGTGAAATAACGCCACGTTATTTCACAGCCATTTTACACTGCACTTAAGTAACTTATAAGTCACCTATATGTCTAACCTTTACCTGGTAAAGGTTAGGTGCAAAGTTACTTAGTGTGAGGGCACCCTGGCACTAGCCAAGGTGCCCCCACATTGTTCAGAGCCAATTCACTGAACTTTGTGAGTGCGGGGACACCATTACACGCGTGCACTACATATAGGTCACTACCTATATGTAGCTTCACCATGGTAACTCCGAATATGGCCATGTAACATGTCTATGATCATGGAATTGCCCCCTCTATGCCATCCTGGCATTATTGGTACAATTCCATGATCCCAGTGGTCTGTAGCACAGACCCTGGTACTGCCAGACTGCCCTTCCTGGGGTTTCTCTGCAGCTGCTGCTGCTGCCAACCCCTCAGACAGGCAGCTGCCCTCCTGGGGTCCAGCCAGGCCTGGCCCAGGATGGCAGAACAAAGAACTTCCTCTGAGAGAGGGTGTGACACCCTCTCCCTTTGGAAAATGGTGTGAAGGCAGGGGAGGAGTAGCCTCCCCCAGCCTCTGGAAATGCTTTGTTGGGCACAGATGTGCCCAATTCTGCATAAGCCAGTCTACACCGGTTCAGGGACCCCTTAGCCCCTGCTCTGGCGCGAAACTGGACAAAGGAAAGGGGAGTGACCACTCCCCTGACCTGCACCTCCCCTGGGAGGTGTCCAGAGCTCCTCCAGTGTGCTCCAGACCTCTGCCATCTTGGAAACAGAGGTGCTGCTGGCACACTGGACTGCTCTGAGTGGCCAGTGCCACCAGGTGACGTCAGAGACTCCTGCTGATAGGCTCCTTCAGGTGTTAGTAGCCTTTCCTCTCTCCTAGGTAGCCAAACCCTCTTTTCTGGCTATTTAGGGTCTCTGTCTCTGGGGAAACTTCAGATAACGAATGCATGAGCTCAGCCGAGTTCCTCTGCATCTCTCTCTTCACCTTCTGATAAGGAATCGACCGCTGACCGCGCTGGAAGCCTGCAAACCTGCAACATAGTAGCAAAGACGACTACTGCAACTCTGTAACGCTGATCCTGCCGCCTTCTCGACTGTTTTCCTGCTTGTGCATGCTGTGGGGGTAGTCTGCCTCCTCTCTGCACCAGAAGCTCCGAAGAAATCTCCCGTGGGTCGACGGAATCTTCCCCCTGCAACCGCAGGCACCAAAAAGCTGCATTACCGGTCCCTTGGGTCTCCTCTCAGTACGACGAGCGAGGTCCCTCGAATCCAGCGACCCCGTCCAAGTGACCCCCACAGTCCAGTGACTCTTCAGCCCAAGTTTGGTGGAGGTAAGTCCTTGCCTCACCTCGCTGGGCTGCATTGCTGGGAACCGCGACTTTGCAAGCTACTCCAGCCCCTGTGCACTTCCGGCGGAAATCCTTCGTGCACAGCCAAGCCTGGGTCCACGGCACTCTAACCTGCATTGCACGACTTTCTAAGTTGGTCTCCGGCGACGTGGGACTCCTTTGTGCAACTTCGGCGAGCACCGTTTCACGCATCCTTGTAGTGCCTGTCTCTGGCACTTCTCCGGGTGCTACCTGCTTCAGTGAGGGCTCTTTGTCTTGCTCGACGTCCCCTCTCTCTGCAGGTCCAATTTGCGACCTCCTGGTCCCTCCTGGGCCCCAGCAGCGTCCAAAAACGCCAAACGCACGATTTGCGTGTAGCAAGGCTTGTTGGCGTCCATCCGGCGGGAAAACACTTCTGCACGACTCTCCAAGGCGTGGGGGATCCATCCTCCAAAGGGGAAGTCTCTAGCCCTTGTCGTTCCTGCAGTATTCACAGTTCTTCAGCCTAGTAAGAGCTTCTTTGCACCAACCGCTGGCATTTCTTGGGCATCTGCCCATCTCCGAGTTGCTTGTGACTTTTGGACTTGGTCCCCTTGTTCCACAGGTACCCTCAGTCAGGAATCCATCGTTGTTGCATTGCTGATTTGTGTTTCCTTGCATTTCCCCTCTAACACGACTATTTTGTCCTTAGGGGAACTTTAGTGCACTTTGCACTCACTTTTCAGGGTCTTGGGGAGGGTTATTTTTCTAACTCTCACTATTTTCTAATAGTCCCAGCGACCCTCTACAAGGTCACATAGGTTTGGGGTCCATTCGTGGTTCGCATTCCACTTTTGAAGTATATGGTTTGTGTTGCCCCTATCCCTATGTTTCCCCATTGCATCCTATTGTAACTATACATTGTTTGCACTGTTTTCTAAGACTATACTGCATATTTTTGCTATTGTGTATATATATCTTGTGTATATTTCCTATCCTCTCACTGAGGGTACACTCTAAGATACTTTGGCATATTGTCATAAAAATAAAGTACCTTTATTTTTAGTATAACTGTGTATTGTGTTTTCTTATGATATTGTGCATATGACACTAAGTGGTACTGTAGTAGCTTCACACGTCTCCTAGTTCAGCCTAAGCTGCTCTGCTAAGCTACCATTATCTATCAGCCTAAGCTGCTAGACACCCTATACACTAATAAGGGATAACTGGGCCTGGTGCAAGGTGCAAGTACCCCTTGGTACTCACTACAAGCCAGTCCAGCCTCCTACAGTAGGTCTGCTGTGGCCTGTGCCAGTGTGAGGGGAACCGACTGTCCCGAGGTCCCCGATGGGCCGGGCTGGTCATCAGGGTCCCGGGAGACAGAGCTGCTGTCATCACTGGGGGCCTCTTCTGGGGGTGGGATGGACATTTCTGGACCCTCCTGGGCGGTGTGGTGGCGTTCGGGTCCTGCAGGGGTATAAGAGTATGGTTATTGCTTCTGTGTGTGCCATAGTGTGCAATGGGTGGGTGG
Organism: Pleurodeles waltl; assembly: GCF_031143425.1. Classification (NCBI taxonomy): domain Eukaryota; kingdom Metazoa; phylum Chordata; class Amphibia; order Caudata; family Salamandridae; genus Pleurodeles; species Pleurodeles waltl. The sequence continues at coordinate 400,849,828 of NC_090450.1, read as the reverse complement.
CCGTGTACCCCAGTGCTGGCATTCCCTTGTGGGGGCTGTTGTGACGGTGGCTTGTGGGGGAGATGGGTATGTGCAGTGGGCATGCTTTGGTGATGGGTGTCCATGCTTTGTGGACGCATACAGGGCCATGTGTTGGGATGGGTGGGTTGTGATGGTGAGCCATTTGCAAGGAGTTGGTGTGATGGGGGTGGGGGTGAGGGTGGGGCTATGTTTTGACATGCAGGTGGGGTGGGGGGAATGAAGTAGTGAAGATTTGACTTACCAGAGTCCATTCCTCCAGCTACTCCTGCGAGGCCCTCAGGATGCAGGATGTGCAAGACTTGCTCCTCCCATGCTGTAAATTCTGGGGGAGTAGGTCGGGGTCCGCCGCCAGTCTTCTGCACCGCGATGTTGTGCCTTGATACCATGGAACGCACCTTCCCCCGTAGGTCGTTCCACCGCTTCCTGATATCGTCCCGATTTCGTGGATGCTGTCCCACAGCGTTGAACCTGTCCACTATTCTTTGCCATAGCTCCATCTTCCTGGCAATGGTGGTGTGCTGCACCTGTGTCCCGAAGAGCTGGGGCTCTACCCGAACTATTTCCTCCACCATGACCCTGAGTTCTGCGTCAGAAAACCTGGGGTGTCTTTGGGGTGCCATGGGGTGGTGTGGATGAGGTGTGGGGTGGTGTATGTGTTGTAGAGTGTGGTGAGTGTGGTGGTGTGTGGTGTTTTGTGCGTGGATGTTGTAGGAAAGTACCATCTTGCCTGGCATGTTACCCCCATTTTTCACTGTATATATGTTGTTTTAGTTGTATGTGTCACTGGGACCCTGGTAACCCAGGGCCCCAGTGCTCATAAGTGTGCCTGAATGTGTTACCTGTGTAGTGACTAACTGTCTCACTGAGGCTCTGCTAATCAGAACCTCAGTGGTTATGCTCTCTCATTTCTTTCCAAATTGTCACTAACAGGCTAGTGACCATTTTTACCAATTTACATTGGCTTACTGGAACACCCTTATAATTCCCTAGTATATGGTACTAAGGTACCCAGGGTATTGGGGTTCCAGGAGATCCCTATGGGCTGCAGCATTTCTTTTGCCACCCATAGGGAGCTCTGACAATTCTTACACAGGCCTGCCACTGCAGCCTGAGTGAAATAACGTCCACGTTATTTCACAGCCATTTTACACTGCACTTAAGTAACTTATAAGTCACCTATATATCTAACCTTTACCAGGTAAAGGTTAGGTGCAAAGTTACTTAGTGTGAGGGCACCCTGGCACTAGCCAAGGTGCCCCCACATTGTTCAGGGCCAATTCCCCAGACTTTGTGAGTGCGGGGACACCATTACACGCGTGCACTACATATACGTCACTACCTATATGTAGCTTCACAATGGTAACTCCGAATATGGCCATGTAACATGTCTAAGATCATGGAATTGCCCCCTCTATGCCATCCTGGCATTGTTGGTACAATTTCATGATCCCAGTGATCTGTAGCACAGACCCTGGTACTGCCAAACTGCCCTTCCTGGGGTTTCACTGCAGCTGCTGCTGCTGCCAACCCCTCAGACAGGCATCTGCCCTCCTGGGGTCCAGCCAGGCCTGGCCCAGGATGGCAGAACAAAGAACTTCCTCTGAGAGAGGGTGTGACACCCTCTCCCTTTGGAAAATGGTGTGAAGGCAGGGGAGGAGTAGCCTCCCCCAGCCTCTGGAAATGCTTTGTTGGGCACAGATGTGCCCAATTCTGCATAAGCCAGTCTACACCGGTTCAGGGACCCCTTAGCCCCTGCTCTGGCGTGAAACTGGACAAAGGAAAGGGGAGTGACCACTCCCCTGACCTGCACCTCCCCTGGGAGGTGTCCAGAGCTCCTCCAGTGTGCTCCAGACCTCTGCCATCTTGGAAACAGAGGTGCTGCTGGCACACTGGACTGCTCTGAGTGGCCAGTGCCACCAGGTGACGTCAGAGACTCCTTCTGATAGGCTCCTTCAGGTGTTAGTAGCCTATCCTCTCTCCTAGGTAGCCAAACCCTCTTTTCTGGCTATTTAGGGTCTCTGTCTCTGGGGAAACTGCAGATAACGAATGCATGAGCTCAGCCGAGTTCCTCTGCATCTCTCTCTGCACATTCTGATAAGGAATCGACTGCTGACCGCGCTGGAAGCCTGCAAACCTGCAACATAGTAGCAAAGACGACTACTGCAACTCTGTAACGCTGATCCTGCCGCCTTCTCGACTGTTTTCCTGCTTGTGCATGCTGTGGGGGTAGTCTGCCTCCTCTCTGCACCAGAAGCTCCGAAGAAATCTCCCGTGGGTCGACGGAATCTTCCCCCTGCAACCGCAGGCACCAAAAAGCTGCATTACCGGTCCCTTGGGTCTCCTCTCAGCACAACGAGCGAGGTCCCTCGAATCCAGCAACTCTGTCCAAGTGACCCCCACAGTCCAGTGACGCTTCAGTCCAAGTTTGGTGGAGGTAAGTCCTTGCCTCACCTCGCTGGGCTGCATTGCTGGGAATCGTGACTTTGCAGCTACTCCGGCCCCTGTGCACTTCCAGCAGAAATCCTTTGTGCCCAGCCAAGCCTGGGTCCACGGCACTCTAACCTGCATTGCACGACTTTCTAAGTTGGTCTCCGGCGACGTGGGACTACTTTGTGCAACTTCGGCGAGCACCGTTTCGCGCATCCTCGTAGTGCCTGTTTCTGGCACTTCTCCGGGTGCTACCGGCTTCAGAGAGGGCTGCTTGTCTTGCACGATGTCCCCTCTCTCTGCTGGTCTAATTTGCGACCTCCTGGTTCCTCCTGGGCCTCAGCAGCATCCAAAAATGCTAATCGCACGATTTGCAGCTAGCAAGGCTTGTTGGCGTTCTTTTGGCGGGAAAACACTTCTGCACGACTCTCCACGGCGAGAGGGATCCGTCCACCAAAGGGGAAGTCTCTAGCCCTTTTTGTTCTTGCAGAAACCTCAGCTTCTTCTGTCCAGTAGAAGCTTCTTTGCACCCGCAGCTGGCATTTCCTGGGCATTTGCCCATCTCCGACTTGCTTGTGACTTTTGGACTTGGTCCCCTTGTTCCACAGGTACCCTAGATTGGAAATCCACAGTTGTTGCATTGCTGGTTTGTGTCTTTCCTGCATTATTCCTCTAACACGACTACTTTGTCCTTAGGGGAACTTTAGTGCACTTTGTACTCACTTTTCAGGGTCTTGGGGAGGGTTATTTTTCTAACTCTCACTATTTTCTAATAGTCCCAGCGACCCTCTACAAGGTCACATAGGTTTGGGGTCCATTCGTGGTTCGCATTCCACTTTTGGAGTATATGGTTTGTGTTGCCCCTATCCCTATGTTTCCCCATTGCATCCTATTGTAACTATACATTGTTTGCACTGTTTTCTAAGACTATACTGCATATTTTTGCTATTGTGTATATATATCTTGTGTATATTTCCTATCCCCTCACTGAGGGTACACTCTAAGATACTTTGGCATATTGTCATAAAAATAAAGTACCTTTATTTTTAGTATAACTGTGTATTGTGTTTTCTTATGATATTGTGCATATGACACTAAGTGGTACTGTAGTAGCTTCACACGTCTCCTAGTTCAGCCTAAGCTGCTCTGCTAAGCTACCATTATCTATCAGCCTAAACTGCTAGACACCCTATACACTAATAAGGGATAACTGGGCCTGGTGCAAGGTGCAAGTACCCCTTGGTACTCACTACAAGCCAGTCCAGCCTCCTACAGATGTGGTGTGGGTGATGTTGTGATTTGCCTCTGTGTGATGGTGTACTCTATTCTGTGCTGTCTCTCTCTGGCCTTCAGTCGCAATTGTGGTCGTAAGGGTTTGTGGGTGATGTGGGTGTGTGTTTTATATTGTAATGGGTGTGTGGGAGTGGTGTGTGTATGTGTCTCAGGTGTGTGTATTTTGAATTGTCCAATGTGGCTGTGTTTTGTAAAGGTGTGTGTATTTTGAGAGTGGCGGTGTGTACTGCCAATGGAATACCGCGGTTGAAAGACCGCTGCGGGGATTTGTGGGTCGGAATAGCATGGGCGTATTTCTGTTGGCGTGACGGTGGAGGTTTGGTCATCGCCAGTTTTTCGCTGGCCGTTGGTGTGGCGGACTTTTGTTGTTGTTGGGTTTTTGGCGGTTTGCCAGTTGCGGGTCAGAATGACCGTGGCGGTTTACCGCGACCTCGGCGGTGTTATGGCGGTCTACTGACCGGCAGTAAGCGCCTTTTACCGCCGAGGTCAGAATGACCCCCAATATGTCTGTTTTCTTTTACCATCCAACAATTTAAAAGCGGCCATTAATTGTGCTTGCATTAGGTCCCATGACACAATTGCTACAGTTCTGGCCTCTCTCACATAGGATTCTCAATGAACCCCTCCAGTGGGCCTCACAGCCATTATCCAGCGAAGTAAGGTCTGAAGGAGGGAGCCCTAGCCCTTCAGGGAGTATACTTTCTTCTAGATCATGAGTTGACAAAAGCACATATCTGACATATCTTCCACTTGTGTTTCAAATGATAGATTGGTACAGAGATGGATGCCTACATTGCTACTTAGCTGGTGTTGAAGGATGTTGCATATACCCCAGCCAAAAGGCCATGAAGAAGATGCTTTGGGCATCAACAGCACCTTCGTTTTGGTACAATATAACTTACTCAGCAGTATGTTAAACTAAGGTAGTTGGTCAAAGTCTTTCCATCTTGTGTGAGTTTCACATTTTTACTTAGATGAGACAGGCCAAATATGATTTGGATGCAGTTTGCTTTCATAAACAGACTCCATGTTGGAATAGTAGCAAAGTGTCCCATGTGGAGATTAAAAAGCAGTGGGGACTGTATTGACCCTTTCTGGACAACATAGTTTAATTACTTACGAGTGAAATTAAATGTGATAACACAGTGATCGGCTGCCAAGTAAAACAAATGACATCATCCTTTTGATGACGACCACTTACCCCAACTTCAGCTAGGGTTTTTTTATGGATAGAATTCTGTATGGTATGAAAGGCTGGTGAAAAGTCTAAAAGTAATCGTGCCCAACAACCCCATTGTTGACCAGGTGGTGAAGGTCATCCAAATAGGATCACCAGTTCTGTACTGCGTCCTGCCCCAGTATCCACCTTAGAAAGGATCTAAAAGATTAGTGCCTTTAACACGGGCGGTTCCTCTGCTATGGTGGCTGAATGCCCTCCCCCCGCCATCAGCAGCAGCTGCAAAACATTTAAAAGAAAACAAGAATAAACTATGCTTATTATCATTTTCTTGTAAAAGAGACAGGACCACTGGTGATGACAGGGACGGAGGAGGAGTGCACAACACTCCCACTCAGAGCGCATGTATGTTTGGCCGGCTGTCTCGGGCCACCCAAACACATATGCGCACCAGGCTCTCTCCAACCTGGAGTGCCGGGTTGGAGACAGCAGGCAGGTACTCTCACTGTGCCTCAGAGCACCCTGACTAGCATGAAAGGAGGGTTAGGATAGGACGCAGGGCAGGCTGGGATCTATGCTTGCAGTGGAGGACCGAGGAGCGGATCGGAGTGGCAAGAAAGCTATGTTTAAAAAATAAAAAATGTTGTCGTCCTCTCCCCCCACCCGCCACACCGCCTCAACACTTATCCCTCCCACAAGTCTTTAACAAATTGCTGAAACTATTTTAAGAGTGGTTTTTCCAAACATTTGACAAGGAATGGCTGATGGGAGATTGGCCGAAAAGTGTCGAGAACTTGTGGGTCAAGAATGCTTTTTCAAAGAGGTTTCATAGTGCCAGTTTTCCTCACAAAAGGGGGACATATCTTATACTAAAGAATAGTTAAACTAGTGCGGCAGTTGACTTTTGAGAAAAGGGAAAAAAGTTTCATGATTTTAGCTGGTCATGATTCTAAAGTGTAGATGGTCAGATGTCATCTTTTAACAGTGGCATCAAGCTCGGCCCCATAAATTGCCTCATATTTGTATTAAATCAAAGTCACTGAGTTTTTATCATGTTTTATGGAGGAGTTATGTTAATGGGGGAGTTTTAGATATGATTGCTACAGTTTATGAATTAGGAAACATTATTCACTGCACTTGCACTTTATTGGTTGAGCCTGTATATTTTTCTTTTTTTTTAAAGCACTTGGGGGGTTTAAATTAGAATCTGGGAAGCCAGTAGATTTGACTGATTGGAGATTTTCCATCATTAGTTGAACAGAAATCTGTTATCAAAATGTGGCACTCTGCTTTGTTTAGTGCCAGTGTCCATTGCTGTGCCAAACTGGAGACACCATCTTGGTGAGTGCTATAGTTGGTTTCCTGTCACGCCAAAAGAATAATGCTGGGGCATGAACATGCCACTGGTGCGCCAAAGGCGCAGCAAAGGTCATCCCGTTTGTGCCAGTCCGCATCTGGCTGGGGCCAGGGGCCAGAACCCCTGGTTGTTCTCTATCGAGTTTTTTAACATACTCCTCCTATACCTTTTAAGCGTGAGTACTAATACTAGTTGATAACACTCCACTGATCCTATGAGTGTATCTTTGCCCTGTGATACATGTGATCATGACATTGGGTTACATACACCTTCGCAACAGAGTGTTCGAGAATCCTCTCTTGATAAGAATGAGCTGTGGCAGATGTATTTGATTAATTGCAGATCACTGCCAAGACATAAATTAGACCTGTATGCTCTCCTTGATGTGTATCAAGCGGAGGTCTTGTTTATTACTAAAACTTGGCTCCATGAAGAGTCCATGCCAGATGTAGTGGTGGCTCTTCCACTGGTATATACTATAGCTGGAGGTGACTGACCAGAGAAATTTGGTGGCGGACTGCTTTCATTTATAAGGAAATGTTGAGCGCTGTATTTACTCTTGCTATTGCTATTCTCCATCAACTTTATCCCTACTTTTACCTTTTCAGGGGTATTGACTTATCATCCTCCTGGCCCGGTCACCAAGTTTTCACAAGCTTTACCTTATATCTTGGCTGAACAGACTCTACATAATACTAATTTTACTTTTTTGGCATTTTGACCAGCTTAGGTGTGAGAGCGCAAGGAGCTTACTTCAGAACTTATCAGCTATCCAATCTGTACAGTTAGTGGTGTACCCAACACAGAAAGAGAGCCATCTTCTTGACCCAATTGTCACTAATCTACCAAACATGAGAGCAAAAACTCCCATCACAGTTTTATAGTCAAATTGCTATAGGGCCCCTTTGTACCTGGGTTGGGCACCCTTAGCTTAGCTTAGTTAGTTCCCCAGTTTGGGCCTTTTGTAACATACGCATTTTATTCACATTTTATTCCTCATTGTAGCAAAGCCTACTTTTAGCAATTATTTTATATATTTTATCAGATGCCTCTTATACAAAGGCAGAGTACACACTGCACATTTTATCAAGCCAATGTACAACTTGTAATCTGTACCTTTGTCCGAGGCTGCCATGTATGGTACATGATATGCCAATTTAGATTGCCAGCTCAGGGGCCAGCTCTATCCTCGAGACACATCATTATGTCAGGTCCTTTCTCTGAATTTTTGTAAGGGTTGTTATATAAACAACGCATAGGCCACCTTGCATCTCTTTCTGACCCTTCCCTCAATCACTGCTGTGAGCTTATATTTTGCTGACCGAAGTGCCACTGTCAGGTGGTTTATCTCCTTGGAGCCAGAACTACACTAAGATAATTTCTCCTCCACCTCCCACACCCGTGATTCTAGCTCTTTAATCTCCTCATATAGGTCTTCCTTTTAAAAACAGCCAGCCTAATCAATCTGCCCTTTAAAAAAGCTTTAAAGGAATCCCACACTATCCCCAGAGAGGTTGAATTTAAATTGATATGGAAAAACTCCTCAGTATCTAATAGAAGCTCCATTATCACCTTCCCATCCAATGACAGCATGCTATCTAGCGTCGACCAATGCTGCTCAGTTTTTCCAGCTAGTTTGATAACCAAACGTACTGCGGAATGATTTATCTGGTAGCCCCCACATGGGCCACATCCTGAACAAAGTCTTTTACCCTCCAATCGACCAAAACATAATCAATTCTTTACTGATGCCTATACTTTTTATTACTGAAGGTATACCCCTGTATGGACCCATCTTTTTGCTCTACACACCATGCAGCCCCAACTGATTCATCATAGATTTTATTTGTAATCACATCATCTCATTCATTCTTGACCTACTACCCGATGACCCATCCAACTCATGATTCAAGGCTACATTAAAGTCCCACATCATAATAATGGGATCAGAGAACTGCAATACATGTTGGAACATATCCGTCAGTGGACCGGTGTCATCAATATTTGGCCCATAATATCCTACTAAGGTATGTGCACAATCATATATTAGCAACTTCAAAATTACTTACTTCCCAGCCTTATCTACCAACCTGTCCCCAAACAAGAGGTTTGGATGGTTCTTAAGAACTATAGCACCTGTTTTTGTTGCCACATTCTGACTTGTATACACTACTTGTTGCATCCATCTTTGAGGCTTAAACACACCCATACATTTGGCCTGAGTCAGGTGCATTTCCTGTAGAACCACTACATTTGCTTGAAAGTCCCTCAGGTACTGTAAACACTTCCCCTGCCTACTTATTAGCCATAGCCTGTTGATATTCCAGGACAGGATCCTTACCATGTTAGCCATATCCATTTGCTTTGTCTCTCCCACAAGCAACCCCCTGTGACCCAAGGATCCATTCTGTAACCCAATGTAGCTTACAACCACCAGATCTCATTGATTCCTGAGAACATACATATTTTTTTTTTATCCACTTGCTCCTCACCCTGTGCCCACCCTCCTCCCCAAAGCAGAAGACAACCTACATCCTAGGAGAACCCTTCCAGCCCTTCCTCATGGCATGCCGGCTTCGAGGACCCCCTACTAAGTGCACTCACCACTTCATCTCAAACCAATAACTAACCAATGATCCAGTGAGAATTAAAGAAAAAACAGCTCCCAAAGCATCATCCCTTAACCAAAATCACCAAAAGAACTCAAGAAAGGGCAATTTTCTTTTAATTACCACCCTTCAATTCCATAATTAAGTAATCTACACCTTTACAGTGTCTAAAAGTATACATTTTATTATTGTGCATGATTCTCAGAGTGGCAGGAAACTTCAATTGAGCCACGGCTCCCAACTTCCTTAACATATATATTCTCTTTCTCAACTTCCATTGCCTGTTAAGCGTCATACTTGAGACATCAGATCTGATTTCAAAAGACACCCAGTCCACAGTTAATGTCTTCAACTTCAATGCAGATGTGAGGATATGTTTTTTGATAGAGTAAAAGGGGTCACAATGGACTATTTGAATATTCTTTGCGATAACCTCCTCTGATTCCTATACTTGAGCCTTCACTTTAATCAATCAAACCACAAGAGCTTTCAGGTCCTCACCCTCCAGCCCCTTGGGAATGTTGAGGATCCTCAAATTATTCCTACTCTGATTGTTTTCCAAAGTCTCCACTAGGCTCCCCTCATCGGATCTCTTCAGTTGTTGAATATCCTCTTTGTTTGCTTCCACTGTCAATCTTAGATCCCCCACCGATTCTTCTAAAATTTCTCTCCTTTTCGCAAGATCATCTAACTTCTCCCCTAAATTTTCACACAAGCCTCTTATCTCTTTTTGATTTACTTTAGAAGTTTCAAAACCGCTCCTGACTTCCAAGGACAGGGATCGTAACATAACTGTAACTGATTGGCTTGCTATAGCACCTTCAGGATCTTGTACCTGCAGTACTATCCTCTTCTGGGCCTGATTCAGGCCTTAACCTTCTTGGGTCTACAAAATCCAAACTCTCGTGAGGAAATTTTAATTTCTCGGGATGGGGACCATGGGGTTCTTTTTCAAAAACTCAGCTTCTCCTAGCTTATCCATCACTGAGCCCTGCTGCATGGTCTCCCCTCCACTACCACCACCATCCTCAATGCCATCTCCATAATTTCCCAGTGTATCCAATATCTGATATCTGCAGGGACTAAGCATATTCTGGAGTTCTCCTGGATCCACCTTGGCCTCCATAACTCTTTGTGCCTTCTGCGATCTATCTAGGAAGGTTTTCGTCACTCTCTTACTTAACATTAGAGTTTTGGTCAGGACCATAAGGTATGTCCGAGGCGAGTGGGTAACTCTGACCCTTTTATTTAGCACACTTGATAGCTTCTCCCCTCCAGAACTGACTCTCAGCTCGCATAACCTATTTTTAGAGCTCAAAGCAGGCTGCTTGGGTAAAGCCTTAGTGTATATTTTAGCTTTGTCTTTAATGTTGCTTCTTAATGCATAAACCAGGCTCCTTCTAAACTTATTCAATGTCGCAGCCTCTCATATTGCCTCCTCCTGACTGCTCCTGCCAGGTTTCTACCCTCATGTATTCTTACCCCTGAGGTTTCCCCTCTTTCCTTCTTCCCAGAGGATTCTGTGATCACTTGCCAGCATCCCTGCTCACAAATTCAGCAGATTCTGCAGACCTCCCCATATAGCGCTCCTCCTCCACAATTTGTCTCTTGCAGCTGCAGATTCTTGTGCTGCCTCTTCTTTCCCTTAAGGGAATTCTTGCTGCCACGATTCTTCTGCGTAATAGGCTGAGCGCTGCTCTCACCCAACGCTCTGACTGACGCTCACCTTGTGCCCACTCCACTGCACCTACTACATTAAGAATGTCTCCCAATGCTACGACTGCCCGCCGCTAATGACAGTGAGCCTCAATATCAGTAGCAGCCGATAACCCTTAACAGTGGAGGGTCGTCAAGCTGCAATCCAGTGGCAAGCACTGTAAAAAAAACACAAAGGGCCAAATTTATGAGGGCCTAGCGCCATTCTAAAGCCACATTAGCGTCATTTTTTTTATGCTAATGTGGTGGTGGAAGGCCATGAACACAGCTTCGTAGTTACAAAGTAGCACAATGCTTGCATTTTGTCACTTTGTAACCCCTTGCACCACATTATGCCTGCGCCTGGCATAATGTATGCAAGAAGGGTGTTCCAGCGCTGGGGGGGGGCAAAAAAATGGCACCAAGAAATCTGAGAGATTTCTTTTCATCTTTTTTATCTGCATTTTTAACGCCTGTTAAGAGCAGGCATTAAAAAAGAGTCTCCCATTGTTTTCAGTGGGCCTCTGGGTGCTTTGCAGGATTAGCGTGCATAAAAATTGGCGATGCTAGTCTCCCTGACTACCGCCATGGTGCACCGTATTAAAAATACTGCACACACATGGTGGTGTTAGAGGGCGCTAAGTGGTGTAAGAAAAGTCATGCTGGACTAGGTGCAGCACCACTTTTCATAAATCTCCCCACACTTCCTTTAGACTACAATTCCAAAGCTCTTTATTATGGCTCATTATTATGACGGGCAGTGACTGAGAGCTTTGGAATTAAAGCTGAAGGCAATGTGAGTTTATCACAGTGCCTGCAAGTGGGCAAATAAAACAAACAAAAATGTACTTACCCACTCTCCTCCTTCTGCTTCTGCTCCTCTTTGTTGTCCAGTCAGCACAACAGCACTTCCTGGAGCCTCAGGCAGCTCTCCTGTCCAAATACCAATGTTGCTTTCATGCTACAGATGAGCAGCATGATAGCAGTGCCAGGATTGGCTGGAGTGGACCTTCTCGATGCTCCAGAAGGCACAGGGGGCCTGTGCCTGATCTCCACCCCCGCTGTCTTAAACAGCTGAGTGGAGTGGTTTAAACTGCACATGTGATGCTGGCCGGCTCAAGACAACCGGCCAAACTGCCATGTGCAGTATAAACTTGGGGAGTGAGCATCACTCCCCAGCTGCCAGACAGCAGCAATGCCTCCCCCCAAAACACTGCTCGGACTGGGAGCAGTGAAAAACAAAATGGTATTTAATTTTATTACCATTTTATTTTTCACGTTTGCTGCACTGGCAACAAGGAGGCGATGCTCCTCTGCCCTAATTGGGGGGGGGGAGACTCTGCTCAGTATGCTACAGTAAGCACAATGAAAGAGAAACTAGTAGGAGGGGGGCTGCAGCCACCTCAACTCCTTTTACAAGTCTTCTAAATCACCGCTCACTGCCCAAACTTTCTCTCCCCACACATGCACATCAAAAGTGGCGAGTGCTCTTTAGCAGAGTGCTCCCCGTGGAGTGTTGCTAGGTGGCCACCATGTTATCCCTCATCCTTTATTAGCTCACTTTAAGTATGGGGAAAATTGTGAGAAGCTACTAGAATGGAAATCTAACTAGAAATACGATAAGTGAGCTACATAGCAAGAGAAGTGGGGCTATCTGGAAGAGTAGTAGAGAGATTGAGGATACCTTCTGGAGTTTTTTTGAGGAATTATAGTCAGAAGCTTTGGAGGTTTCAGAAGAGATGGTGAAGAGCTGGATTGCGAATTTAGATCTAGTTGTATTAAGCAATGAGGAGAACATATTACTTAATGGGTATATCAAGTGGTTTGAAGTTGAGAAGGCCTTAAGATCTAGTAAGGCAGCACAAGCACCTGTGCCAGTTAGTCTATCTCTAGAAGTTTATAGGGCACTGGGTGAGAGCATAATACCTATTGTGGTTAAGCTCTTTGGGGAAATTTTGGAGTCTGGTACCACATTACTACTGTCCTGGAATGAATCCATTGTTATGCTAAAGATAAAACCAGGAAAGTGCCCAAGGAGTTGTGACTCTTACATTCCAATATTGCTCTTAAATTGCGATTATAAGATCTACACGGAAATATTGACCAATAGATTGAGTGGTGTGATTGGCGGGCTCTTACATGAAGATCAAAAAGGTTTCATTAAGGGAAAGTACATGCATGAGCTGACAGAGGGATTAATTGGCTCCATAGAATTAGCAACATTGTGTATGGTACCTCTGGCAGAAGTTATGTTGGATGCCACAAACGTTTTTGATAGAGTGAACTGGGCATACTTACATACTTGTTTAATATTTTCAACTTTGGCGAGAAATTTTGTCAGGTATTACAAAAGATCTATCAGGATCTGTAGGAAAGTACCATCTTGCTTGGCATGTTACCCACATATTTCACTGTAGATATGTTGTTTTAGTCTATATGTCACTGGGACCCTGCCAGGCAGGGCCCCAGTGCTCATAAGTATGTGCCCTGTATGTGTTCCCTGTGTGATGCCTAACTGTCTCACTGAGGCTCTGCTAACCAGAACTTCAGTGATTATGCTCTCCCTGCTTTCCAAATTTGTCACTAACAGGCTAGTGACTAAATTTACCAATTCACATTGGCATACTGGTACACCCATATAATTCCCTAGTATATGGTACTGAGGTACCCAGGGTATTGGGGTTCCAGGAGATTCCTATGGGCTGCAGCAGTTCTTTTGCCACCCATAGGAAGCTCTGACAATTCTTACACAGGCCTGCCAGTGCAGCCTGCGTGAAATAACGTCCATGTTATTTCACAGCCATTTACCACTGCACTTAAGTAACTTTTAAGTCACCTATATGTCTAACCTTCACCTGGTGAAGGTTGGGTGCAAAGTTACTTAGTGTGTGGGCACCCTGGCACTAGCCAAGGTGCCCCCACATTTTTCAGGGCAAATTCCCCGGACTTTGTGAGTGCGGGGACACCATTACACACGTGCACTGTACATAGGCTACTACCTATGTACAGCGTCACAATGGTAACTCCGAACATGGCCATGTAACATGTCTAAGATCATGGTATTTTCACCCTAATGCCATTCTGGCATTGGGGGGACAATTTCATGATCCCCCGGCTCTCTAGCTTAGTACCCGGGTACTGCCAAACTGCCTTTCCGGAGTCTCCACTGCAGCTGCTGCTAGTGCCAACCCCTCAGACAGGTTTCTGCCCTCCTGGGGTCCAGGCAGCCCTGGCCCAGGAAGGCAGAACAAAGGATTTCCTCTGAGAGAGGGTGTAACATCCTCTCCCTTTGGAAATAGGTGTCAGGGCTGGGGAGGAATAGCCTCCCCCAGCCTCTGGAAATGCTTTGATGGGCACAGATGGTGCCCATCTCTGCATAAGCCAGTCTACACCGGTTCAGGGATCCCCCAGCCCTGCTCTGGCACAAAATTGGACAAAGGAAAGGGGAGTGACCACTCCCGTGACCTGCACCTCCCAGGGGAGGTGCCCAGAGCTCCTCCAGTGTGTCCCAGACCTCTACCATCTTGGAAACAGAGGTTGTTTGTGGCACACTGGACTGCTCTGAGTGGCCAGTGCTAGCAGGTGATGTCAGAGACTCCTTCTGATAGGCTCTTACCTCTCTTGGTAGACAATCCTCCTTCCTTGGTAGCCAAACCTCCTTTTCTGGCTATTTAGGGTCTCTGATTTGGGGAATTCTTCAGATAACGAATGCAAGAGCTCACCAGAGTTCCTCTGCATTTCCCTCTTCACCTTCTACCAAAGCATTGACCGCTGACTGCTCAGGATGCCTGCAGAACCGCAACAAAGTAGCAAGACGACTACTAGCAACCTTGTATCGCCTCATCCTACCGGCTTTCTCGACTGTTTCCAGGTGGTGCATGCTCTGGGGGTAGCCTGCCTCCTCCCTGCACCAGGAGCTCAGTAGAAATCTCCTGTGGGTCGACGGAATCTTCCCCCTGCAAGCACAGGCAACAAAAGACTGCATCACTGGTCCTCTGGGTCCCCTCTCAGCACGACGAACGTGGTCCCTGGAACTCAGCAACTCTCTCCAAGTGACTCCCACAGTCCAGTGACTCTTCAGTCCAAGTTTGGTGGAGGGAAGTCCTTGCCTCCCCACGCTAGACTGCATTGCTGGGTACCGCGTGATTTGCAGCTGCTCCGGCTCCTGTGCACTCTTCCAGGATTTCCTTCATGCACAGCCAAGCCTGGGTCCCCAACACTCCTTCCTGCAGTGCACAACCTTCTGAGTTGTCCTCTGGCGTTGTGGGATTCCTTTTTGTGACTTCGGGTGGACTCCGGTTCACTTTCCTTCCAAGTGCCTGTTCAGGTACTTCTGTGGGTGCTGCCTGCTTCTGTGAGGGATCCCTAAGTTGCTGGGTGCCCCTTCTGTTTTCTCCTCCAAGTGGCCACATCCTGGTCCCTCCTGGGCCACAGCAGCACCCAAAAACCTCTACCGCAACCCTTCCAGCTAGCAAGGCTTGCTCGTGGTCTTTTTGCGTGGGAACACCTCTGCATGCTTCATCGTGACGTGAGACATGCGCCTTCCAAAGAAGAAGTCCCTTGCAGAACTCCAAGCTTCTTCCATCCGGTGGCAGCTTCCGTGCACCCTCAGCTGGCATTTCCTGGGCTCCTGCCCACTCTCCACACTGTCGCGACTATTGGACTTGGTCCCCTTGTCTTACAGGTACTCAGGTCCGGAAATAGACTGTTGTTGCATTGCTGGTGTTTGTTCTTCCTGCAGAATCCCCCTATCACAACTTCTGTGCTCTCTGGGGGTAGTAGGTGAAATTTACACCTACCTTTCAGGATCTTGGGGTGGGCTATTTTACTAACCCTCACTGTTTTCTTACAGTCCCAGCGACCCTCTACAAGCTCACATAGGTCTGGGGTCCATTCTTGGTTCGTATTCCTCTTTTGGAGTATATGGTTTGTGTTGCCCCTATGCCTATGTGCTCCTATTGCAATCTTTTGTAATTCTACACTGTTTGCATTACTTTTCTTGCTATTACTTACCTAATTTTGGTTTGTGTACATATATCTTGTTTATATAACTTATCCTCATCCTGAGGGTACTCAATGAGATACTGTTGGCATATTGTCATAAAAATAAAGTACCTTTATCTTTACTAACTCTGTCTATTGTGTTTTCTTATTATATTGTGCATATGACACCAGTGGTATAGTAGGAGCTTTACATGTCTCCTAGTTCAGCCTAAGCTGCTTTGCCATAGCTACCTTCTATCAGTCTAAGCTGCTAGAAACACCTTTTCTACACTAATAAGGGATAACTGGCCCTGGCACATGGTGTAAGTACCTCTGGTACCCACTACAAGCCAGGCCAGCCTCCTACATTGCTTGTGCAGCGGTGGGATAAGTATTTGTAACTACTTACCACTTTGTCATTGTGTACTTTTCATAAGAGAATAATATAACAGTTCAGTGTATGTACACCTAACCAAAAAGTTTTGCTTTTCTCCTCTTAAACTTTTTAAAAAGTGCTAAAAAGTATTTTAAAACTTCTAAAAGTTTCCCAAAATTTTGAAAAAGTTTTTTTCTCTGTTCTTTAAAAAGTTCTGAAACTTTTTGTTCCTTCTCACTATTTGTAAGCCTTTTACTATCATGTCTGAAGTAGAGTCAGCTCTTAAAAAGGTCAATACTACTTATGACAATTTGAATTATAAGAGCCTAGGGAGTCTCTGCTTAGAGAGAGGTTTAGTGATAGGAAAGAACCCTACCAAAGAATTTCTATTTAACATGCTTATTGTGAATGATGAGTCCCAAGCAGGCACTTTAAATGAGAGGTAAATAGAAGGTTCCCAATCTGACTCAGGGGATCTCCTTGAGGGAGGTAGGGAGGGTTCTGATCAGGATTTGCCCTCTAACAAGACACCCAGTAATGTTGGTAGTAATGAGGTTCCCATCACAGTAGGGAAGTCTTTATTCCTAGAGGCCAAGTTGCTAGGGTTCAGTCAGTTAGGGACAGATCCCCCTCTGTTGTTTCCAATTTATCTTCTGTGTCCAAGCATTCCCAACCCACCCACCCTGAAGACAACATGTTAGAAAGGGAACTCAAAAAGTTGAGAGTTGAAGAGACCAGACTGAAGCTTAAACAGCAACAGCTGGCCTTAGATAGGGAATCCTTAGACCTGGAGAAGGAGAGACAGAGATTGGGGTTTGGATCCCATGGTGGCAGCAGCAGTATTCCTGATAGTAATCCTGTTAGAGAGCAACATTCCAGGAATCTGCACAAGATAGTCCCTCCTTACAAGGAGGGGGATGACATCAACAAGTGGTTTGCTACACTTGAGAGGGCCTGTATGGTACAGGGGTCCCTCAAAGGCAGCGGGCTGCTATATTGTGGCTATCTTTTACTGGAAAGGGTAGGGATAGGCTCCTTACTGTTAGAGAAAGTGATGCTAACAATTTTGCAGTTTTGAAGGATGCACTCTTGGATGGATTTGGCTTAACCACTGA
Source organism: Pleurodeles waltl (assembly GCF_031143425.1). NCBI lineage: Eukaryota > Metazoa > Chordata > Amphibia > Caudata > Salamandridae > Pleurodeles > Pleurodeles waltl. Next base: position 400,832,775 of record NC_090450.1, on the reverse strand, counting down.
ACAATACAGGATTAAGTTCAGAGACACCAGAAAAGAGTCCTCACAAGACTGGAAAGACGTTGTTGACTGTTCAGTGAAGGCCTTGGAGGGGTGGTTACATGGCAGTAGAGTTTCTGACTATGAAAGCCTGTATAATCTTATTCTGAGAGAGCATATTCTGAATAACTGTGTGTCTGACTTGTTACACCAATATCTAGTGCACTCAGAATTGACCTCTCCCCAAGAATTCGGAAAGAAGGCAGACAAATGGGTCAGAACAAGAGTGAACAGAAAAGTTCATACAGGGGGTGACAAAGATGGCAAGAAGAAGGATGGTAAGTCTTTTGACAAGAGTGGGGACAAAAGTAAAAATGAGTCTTCATCAGGCCGACAAAAATCCTCTGGTGGGGGTGGTGGGTCCAAATCCTCTTCAAATCAACCTAAAAAGCCTTGGTTTTATTTGTGTAAAGTCAAAGACCATTGGACAACTGATGCTAGTTGTCCAAAGAAAAACACCAAACCTCCCACTACCACAACCCCTACTGCAAATTCTAGTGCCCCTAGTAATAGCAGTGGTGGTGGGAGCAAACATACTAATAGCCAATCCAAGGGAGTAGCTGGGCTCACTTTTGGTAACTTAGTTGGGGTTGGTCTTGTTAGGGAGACCACAGAGTCTGTGTTTGTCTCTGAAGGTGCCATTGATTTGGCCACCTTGGTTGCTTGTCCACTTAATATGGATAGGTACAAGCAACTTCCCCTAATAAATGGTGTTCAGGTTCAGGCCTACAGGGACACATGTGCCAGTGTTACCATGGTGATAGAGAAACTGGTGCACCCTGAACAACACCTACTTGGTAATCAGTACCAAGTGACAGACGCTCATAACAACACTCTTAGCCACCCCATGGCTGTTGTGAATCTCAACTGGGGGGTGGGGGGGGTTACTGGTCCAAAGAAAGTTGTGGTTGCCTCAGATTTACCTGTAGACTGTCTACTAGGGAACGATTTAGAGACATCAGCTTGGGTAGAAGTGGAGTTGGAGGCTCATGCAGCAATGCTGGGCATTCCTGGGCATATTTTTGCTTTGACAAGGGCTCAGGCCAAAATCAAAAAGGACAGGGTGACTTGCATCCTGGAACAATGGACCAAGTGCTCCCTAAAGCTAGGGTTAATAAGGGTAAATCCCTACCCACTATCCCTCCCTCTACAGATGATTCAACTTCTGAGGAAGAAGAATTTCCCCCCTGTGCAGAACCTTCACCAGAGGAGCTGGCAGCAGACACTGCTGAGCTTTTGGGTGGAGGGGGGCCTGCCAGGGAGGAGCTGAGTGTGGCACAGCAAACCTGTCCCACATTACAGGGTCTCAGACAGCAAGCTGTCAAACAGCAAAATGGGGATGTCAGTGACTCACATAGAGTTTACTGGGAGGACAACCTCTTGTACACAGGGGCAAGGGACCCAAAACCTGGAGCAGCCAGGAGATTGTTCATTCCCCTGCAGTACAGAGAGTTCCTCCTAACTCTGGCACACGACATTCCCTTGGCTGGACATTTGGGTGAGATTAAAACATGGGAAAGGCTTGTCCCCTTGTTTCACTGGCCTAGGATGTCAGAGGACACAAAAGACTTTTGTAAGTCCTGTGTGACCTGCCAAGCCAGTGGCAAGACTGGTGGCACTCCAAAGGCTCCCCTTATTCCACTGCCTGTGGTTGGGGTTCCCTTTGAAAGGATAGGGATTGACATAGTTGGCTCCCTTGACCCTCCTACTGCTTCACGCAATAGGTTTATCTTGGTGGTTGTGGACCATGCCACAAGATATCCTGAAGCAATTCCTCTAAGGACCACTACAGCACCTGCAGTGGCAAAAGCCCTCCTGGGAATCTTTTCCAGGGTGGGTTTCCCTAAAGAGGTTGTATCAGACAGGGGTAGCAACTTCATGTTTGCATACTTGAAAGCAACGTGGAAGGAATGTGGTGTAACCTACAAATTCACCACTCCTTATCATTCACAGACTCATGGACTGGTAGATAGGTTTAATAAAACTCTCAAAGGTATGATAATGGGACTCCCTGAAAAACTCAGGAGGCGATGGGATTTCCTGTTACCTTGCCTGCTTTTTGCTTACAGGGGGGTACCCCAGAAAGGAGTGGGCTTCAGCCCCTTTGAACTCCTCTTTGGACACCCTGTAAGAGGTCCACTAACACTTGTGAAGGAGGGTTGGGAACAACATTTAAAAGCTCCCAAACAGGACATAGTGGACTATGCACTTGGCCTAAGATGCAGAATGGCCGAGTACATGAAAAAGGCCAGTAAAAACCTTCGGCCAGCCAAGAGCTCCAGAAGCAATGGCATGACCAGAAGGCTGTTCTGATCCAGTACCAACCAGGACAGAAGGTGTGGGCATTGGAGCCTGTGGCCCCAAGAGCACTCCAGGACAAATGGAGTAGACCCCATCTAATTGTTGAGAAAAAGGGTGAGGTTACCTATCTGGTAGACCTGGGCACTTCCAGGAGACCCCTTAGGGTGATTCATGTCAACCGCCTAAAACCCTACTATGACAGGGCTGATCTCACCCTGCTCATGGCAACAGATGAGGGACAGGAAGAAGAGAGTGACCCTCTCCCTGATCCCTTTTCCACCACTGAAAACGATGCTTTAGTGGAGGGAGTAGTTTTGGAAGATTGTCTGACTGCAGAACAGAAAGACAACTGCATAAATCTCCTTGGACAATTTTCTGAACTCTTTTCAACTGTGCCAGGCACCACATCTTGGTGTGAACACACAATTGATACTGGAGACAGCTTGCCTGTCAAAAGTAAAATCTACAGGCAGCCTGACCATGTCAGGGATTGCATAAAACAAGAGGTTCAGAAAATGCTTGATCTGGGAGTGGTTGAAGCTTCTGAAAGCCCATGGGCGAGTCCTGTGGTTCTTGTACCAAAGCCTCACTCAAAAGATGGAAGAAGGGAGATGAGGTTTTGTGTAGATTACAGTGGTCTCAATCAGGTAACAGAAACTGATGCTCACCCTATACCCAGGGCAGATGAGCTCATAGATATACTGACATCTGCCAAGTATCTAAGCACCTTTGATTTGACTGCAGGGTAATGGCAGATCAAATTAGCTGAGGATGCTAAACCTAAAACTGCATTTTCAACTATAGGAGGGCACTACCAAATTACAGTGATGCCCTTTGGTTTGAAAAATGCATCTGCCACTTTTCAGAGGTTGGTGAACACAGTCCTGCAAGGGTTGGAGGCTTTTAGTGCAGCATATCTAGATGATATAGCTGTCTTTAGCTCCACCTGGGATGGGCACCTGGTCCACCTTTGGAAAGTTTTGGAGGCCCTGCAAAAGACAGGCCTCACTATCAAGGCCTCAAAGTGCCGGATAGTGCATGGAAAGGTGGTTTATCTGGGACACCTGGTAGGTGGAGAACAGATTGCACCTCAACAGGGGAAAATCCAGACAATCATGGATTGGGTTCCCCCTACAACACAGACCCAGGTGAGAGCCTTCTTAGGCCTCACTGGGTATTACAGGAGATTCATTAAAAACTATGGCTCCATAGCAGCCCCTCTTAATGATCTCACAAGTAAGAGGATGCCTAAAAATGTATTGTGGACAGCTAGCTGTCAGAAAGCGTTTGAGGAGCTCAAACAGGCCATGTGCTCTGCACCTGTCCTAAAAAGCCCATGTTACTCCAAGAAATTCATTGTTCAAACTGATGCATCTGAATTAGGGATAGGGGCAGTCTTATCACAACTGAAATCTGAGGGCCAGGATCAACCAGTTGCCTTTATCAGCAGAAGGTTGACCTCTAGAGAAAAGCATTGGTCTGCCATAGAGAGGGAGGCCTTTGCTGTGGTCTGGGCACTGAAGAAGTTGAGGCCATACCTGTTTGGCACTCACCTTATTGTTCAGACAGACCACAAACCTCTACTTTGGCTAAAACAAATGAAAGGTAAAAATCCTAAATTGTTGAGGTGGTCCATATCTCTACAGGGAATGGACTATACAGTGGAACATAGACCTGGGAATACCCACTCCAATGCAGATGGACTCTCCAGATATTTCCACTTAGACAATGAAGACTCATCCGGTCATGGCTAGTCTTATTGTCCTTCGTTTGCGGGGGGGTTGTGTAGGAAAGTACCATCTTGCCTGGCATGTTACCCCCATATTTCACTGTATGTATGTTGTTTTAGTCTATGTGTCACTGGGACCCTGCCAGGCAGGGCCCCAGTGCTCATAAGTATGTGCCCTGTATGTGTTCCCTGTGTGATGCGTAACTGTCTCACTGAGGCTCTGCTAACGAGAACCTCAGTGGTTATGCTCTCTCTGCTTTCCAAATTTGTCAATAACAGGCTAGTGACTAAATTTACTGTAGGAAAGTACCATCTTGCCTGGCATGTTACCCCCATTTTTCACTGTATATATGTTGTTTTAGTTGTATGTGTCACTGGGACCCTGGTAACCCAGGGCCCCAGTGCTCATAAGTGTGCCTGAATGTGTTACCTGTGTAGTGACTAACTGTCTCACTGAGGCTCTGCTAATCAGAACCTCAATGGTTATGCTCTCTCATTTCTTTCCAAATTGTCACTAACAGGCTAGTGACCATTTTTACCAATTTACATTGGCTTACTGGAACACCCTTATAATTCCCTAGTATATGGTACTGAGGTACCCAGGGTATTGGGGTTCCAGGAGATCCCTATGGGCTGCAGCATTTCTTTTGCCACCCATAGGGAGCTCTGACAATTCTTACACAGGCCTGCCACTGCAGCCTGAGTGAAATAACGTCCACGTTATTTCACAGCCATTTTACACTGCACTTAAGTAACTTATAAGTCACCTATATCTCTAACCTTTACCTGGTAAAGGTTAGGTGCAAAGTTACTTAGTGTGAGGGCACCCTGGCACTAGCCAAGGTGCCCCCACATTGTTCAGAGCCAATTCCCTGAACTTTGTGAGTGCGGGGACACCATTACACGCGTGCACTACATATAGGTCACTACCTATATGTAGCTTCACAATGGTAACTCCGAATATGGCCATGTAACATGTCTATGATCATGGAATTGCCCCCTCTATGCCATCCTGGCATAGTTGGCACAATCCCATGATCCCAGTGGTCTGTAGCACAGACCCTGGTACTACCAAACTGCCTTTCCTGGGGTTTCATTGCAGCTGCTGCTGCTGCCAACCCCTCAGACAGGCATCTGCCCTCCTGGGGTCCAGCCAGGCCTGGCCCAGGATGGCAGAACAAAGAACTTCCTCTGAGAGAGGGTGTGACACCCTCTCCCTTTGGAAAATGGTGTGAAGGCAGGGGAGGAGTAGCCTCCCCCAGCCTCTGGAAATGCTTTGTTGGGCACAGATGTGCCCAATTCTGCATAAGCCAGTCTACACCGGTTCATGGGACCCCTTAGCCCTGCTCTTGCGCGAAACTGGACAAAGGAAAGGGGAGTGACCACTCCCCTGACCTGCACCTCCCGTGGGAGGTGTCCAGAGCTCCTCCAGTGTGCTCCAGACCTCTGCCATCTTGGAAACAGAGGTGCTGCTGGCACACTGGACTGCTCTGAGTGGCCAGTGCCATCAGGTGACGTCAGAGACTCCTAGTGATAGGCTCCTTCAGGTGTTGCTAGCCTATCCTCTCTCCTAGGTAGCCAAACCCTCTTTTCTGGCTATTTAGGGTCTCTGTCTCTGGGGAAACTTTAGATAACGAATGCAAGAGCTCAGCCGAGTTCCTCTGCATCTCTCTCTTCACCTTCTGATAAGGAATCGACTGCTGACCGCGCTGGAAGCCTGCAAAACTGCAACATAGTAGCAAAGACGACTACTGCAACTCTGTAACGCTGATCCTGCCGCCTTCTCGACTGTTTTCCTGCTTGTGCATGCTGTGGGGGTAGTCTGCCTCCTCTCTGCACCAGAAGCTCCGAAGAAATCTCCCGTTTGTCGACGGAATCTTCCCCCTGCAACCGCAGGCACCAAAAAGCTGCATTACCGGTCCCTTGGGTCTCCTCTCAGCACGACGAGCGAGGTCCCTCGAATCCAGCAACTCTGTCCAAGTGACCCCCACAGTCCAGTGACTCTTCAGTCCAAGTTTGGTGGAGGTAAGTCCTTGCCTCACGTCGGTGGGCTGCATCGCTGGGAACCGCGACTTTTGCAGCTACTCCAGCCCCTGTGCACTTCCGGCGGAAATCCTTTGTGCACAGCCAAGCCTCGGTCCACGGCACTCTAACCTGCATTGCACGACTTTCTAAGTTGGTCTCCGGCGACGTGGGACTCCTTTGTGCAACTTCGGCGAGCACCGTTTCACGCATCCTCGTAGTGCCCGTTTCTGGCACTTCTCAGGGTGCTACCTGCTTCAGAGAGGGCTCTTTGTCTTGCTCGATGTCCCCTCTCTCTGCTGGTCGAATTTGCGACCTCCTGGTCCCTCCTGGGCCTCAGCAGCGTCCAAAAACGCCAACCACACGATTTGCAGCTAGCAAGGCTTGTTGGCGTCCTTTCGGCGGGAAAACACTTCTGCACGACTCTCCACGGCGAGAGGGATCCGTCCACCAAAGGGGAAGTCTCTAGCCCTTTTCGTTCCTGCAGAAACCGCAGCTTCTTCTGTTCAGTAGAAGCTTCTTTGCACCCACAGCTGGCATTTCCTAAGGCATCTGCCCATCTCCGACTTGCTTGTGACTTTTGGACTTGGTCCCCTTGTTCCACAGGTACCCTAGATTGGAAATCCACAGTTGTTGCATTGTTGGTTTGTGTCTTTCCTGCATTATTCCTCTAACACGACTTCTTTGTCCTTAGGGGAACTTTAGTGCACTTTGCACTCACTTTTCAGGGTCTTGGGGAGGGTTATTTTTCTAACTCTCACTATTTTCTAATAGTCCCAGCGACCCTCTACAAGGTCACATAGGTTTGGGGTCCATTCGTGGTTCGCATTCCACTTTTGGAGTATATGGTTTGTGTTGCCCCTATCCCTATGTTTCCCCATTGCATCCTATTGTAACTATACATTGTTTGCACTGTTTTCTAAGACTATACTGCATATTTTTGCTATTGTGTATATATATCTTGTGTATATTTCCTATCCTCTCACTGAGGGTACACTCTAAGATACTTTGGCATATTGTCATAAAAATAAAGTACCTTTATTTTTAGTATAACTGTGTATTGTGTTTTCTTATGATATTTGGCAATGACACTTGTGGTACTGTAGTAGCTTCACACGTCTCCTAGTTCAGCCTAAGCTGCTCTGCTAAGCTACCATTATCTATCAGTCTAAGCTGCTAGACACCCTATACACTAATAAGGGATAACTGGGCCTGGTGCAAGGTGCAAGTACCCCTTGGTACTCACTACAAGCCAGTCCAGCCTCCTACATTGGTTGTGCAGCGGTGGGATAAGTGCTTTGAGACTACTTACCACTCTTGTCATTGTACTTTTCATAAGAGAAAAATATACAAAACAAGGTCAGTGTATATATACATAGCCAAAAAGTTTTGCATTTCCTCTTTTCACTCTTCTCTAAGTGCTGAAAAGTACTTCTAAACTTTCAAAAAGTTCTTAAAAGTTTAAAAAGTTTTTTTCTGTCTTTCTAAAAAGTTCTGAAAACTTTTTTCTCTTTTTCTATCACTTAAACTCTCTCTAAAAATGTCTGGCACAGGCCAAAATGTTGATCTGTCCAAACTTGCATATGACCACCTTAGCTGGAAAGGAGCAAGGAGTCTCTGTGTAGAGAGAGGTTTGAGTGTAGGGAAGAATCCTTCTTTGGAATTATTGCTTAACATGCTTAGAGAACAAGATAAGGCCATAGGGGCTACATCTGTTGAAAAAGTAGCAAATGGTTCCCAATCTGATCCAGGGACTCCCCCAGGAAAAGATTCAGGAAAGAAACTTCCTAGCCTGCCCATTACTAGACAGTCTAGCATAGTTGGTAATGATGGAGAGCCTCACCATAGAAATAGTGTTGTCTCACATCATAGCAAAAGCATTTATTCTCACCATACTGGTAGTGATGTTTCTGTTAGCCAAGCTGTTAGGGTGGCTTCTGTAAGGGACAGGTCTCCTTCTGTTCATTCTTCTGTGTCTAAGAATGTCCCTCCCACCAACCCTGATGACAGAATGTTAGAGAGGGAACTCAATAAGTTGAGAGTGGAACAAACCAGACTGAAGCTTAAAAAGCAACAGCTGGATTTGGATAGACAGTCTTTTGAACTAGAGAAAGAAAGACAGAAGTTGGGTTTAGATACCCATGGTGGCAGCAGCAGTATTCCCCATAGTCATCCTGCAAAAGAGCATGATTCCAGGAATCTGCATAAGATAGTTCCCCCTTATAAGGAGGGGGATGACATTAACAAGTGGTTTGCTGCACTTGAGAGGGCCTGTGTTGTACAGGATGTCCCTCAAAGGCAGTGGGCTGCTATCCTATGGCTATCATTTAGTGGAAAAGGTAGGGATAGGCTCCTTACTGTGAAAGAAAATGATGCTAATAATTTCCAAGTTCTTAAGAATGCACTCCTGGATGGTTATGGCTTAACCACTGAACAGTACAGGATAAAGTTCAGAGAGACCAAAAAGGAGTCTTCACAAGACTGGGTTGATTTCATTGACCATTCAGTGAAGGCCTTGGAGGGGTGGTTACATGGCAGTAAAGTTACTGATTATGACAGCCTGTATAACTTGATACTGAGAGAGCATATTCTTAATAATTGTGTGTCTGATTTGTTGCACAAGTACTTGGTGGACTCTGATCTGACCTCTCCCCAAGAATTGGGAAAGAAGGCAGACAAATGGGTCAGAACAAGGGTGAACAGAAAAGTTCATACAGGGGGTGACAAAGATGGCAACAAAAAGAAGGATGGTAAGTCTTCTGACAAGGGTGGGGACAAATCTAAAAATGAGTCTTCATCAGGCCCACAAAAACACTCTGGTGGGGGTGGTGGGCCCAAATCCTCTTTTAATCAGAACAAGGAAAAGAAACCATGGTGCTATTTATGTAAAATAAAAGGCCATTGGACAACAGATCCCAGTTGTCCAAAGAAAAGCACCAATGCTCCTACCACTACAACCCCTACTGCTACCCCTAGTGTCCCTACTAATAGCAGTGGTGGTGTGGGAGCAAACCTACTAATAGCCAATCCAAGGGAGTAGTCGGGCTCACTATTGGTAACTTAGTTGGTGTTGGCCTTGTTAGGGAGGCCACAGAGGCTGTGTTAGTCTCTGAGGGGGCTATTGATTTAGCCACCTTAGTTGCTTGTCCCCTTAATATGGATAAGTACAAGCAGCTACCCCTAATAAATGGTGTTGAGATTCAGGCCTACAGGGACACTGGTGCCAGTGTGACCATGGTCATAGAGAAACTGGTCCACCCTGAACAACACCTACTTGGTCATCAGTACCAAGTAACCGATGCTCACAACAACACACTTAGCCACCCCATGGCTGTTGTTAATCTCAACTGGGGGGGGGGGGTTACTGGTCCAAAGAAAGTTGTGGTAGCCTCAGATATACCTGTAGACTGTCTATTAGGGAATGATTTGGAGACATCAGCGTGGTCAGATGTGGAGTTGGAGGCCCATGCAGCAATGCTGGGCATCCCAGGGCATGTTTTTGCTTTGACAAGGGCTCAGGCCAAAAAGCAAAAAGGACAGGGAAGCTTGGATCCTGGAACAATGGACCAAGTGCTCCCTAAAGCTAGGGCTAGTAGAAGCAAACCACTTCCTACTATCCCTCCCTCTACAGTGGATTCAACTTCTGAGGAAGAAGAATTCCCTCCCTGTGCAGAACCTACACCAGAGGAGCTGGAAGCAGACACTGCTGAGCTTTTGGGTGAAGGGGGGCCTGCCAGAGAGGAGCTGAGTGTGGTACAGCAAACCTGTCCCACATTAGAGGGTCTCAGACAGCAAGCTGTCAAACAGGCTAATGGGGATGTCAGTGACTCTCACAGAGTTTACTGGGAGGACAACCTCTTGTACACTGAGCATAGGGATCCTAAACCTGGAGCTGCCAGGAGATTAGTGATTCCTCAGGAGTACAGAAAGTTCCTCCTAACACTGGCACATGACATTCCCTTAGCTGGGCATCTAGGACAAATGAAAACTTGGGACAGGCTTGTTCCCCTGTTTCATTGGCCTAGAATGTCTGAGGACACAAAGGAATTTTGTAAGTCCTGTGAAACCTGTCAAGCCAGTGGCAAGACAGGTGGCACCCCAAAGGCACCCCTTATCCCACTGCCTGTGGTTGGGGTTCCCTTTGAAAGGGTAGGGGTTGACATAGTTGGCCCCCTTGACCCTCCTACTGCTTCAGGCAATAGATTTATCTTGGTGGTAGTGGACCATGCCACAAGATATCCTGAAGCTATTCCTTTAAGGACCACTACAGCACCTGCAGTGGCAAAGGCCCTCCTGGGAATATTTTCCAGGGTGGGCTTCCCAAAGGAAGTAGTATCAGACAGGGGAAGCAATTTCATGTCTGCATACTTAAAGGCCATGTGGAAGGAGTGTGGTGTAACGTACAAGTTCACAACACCCTATCATCCACAAACAAATGGACTGGTGGAGAGATTTAATAAAACTCTCAAAGGCATGATTATGGGTCTCCCTGAAAAACTCAGCAGGAGATGGGATATCCTTCTACCATGCCTCCTTTTTGCCTACAGGGAGGTACCCCAGAAAGGAGTGGGCTTCAGCCCCTTTGAACTTCTTTTTGGACACCGTGTTAGGGGTCCACTCACACTTGTAAAGGAGGGTTGGGAACAACCTGTAAAAGCTCCTAAGCAGGATATTGTGGATTATGTACTTGGCCTCAGATCAAGGATGGCTGAGTACATGAAAAAGGCCAGTAAAAACCTTCAGGCCAGCCAAGAGCTCCAGAAGCAATGGCATGATCAGAAGGCTGTTTTGGTTCAGTACCAACCAGGGCAGAAAGTGTGGGTCTTGGAGCCTGTGGCCCCAAGAGCACTCCAAGATAAATGGAGTGGACCCCACACAATTGTTGAAAAGAAGGGAGAAGTCACCTATTTAGTTGACTTAGGCACTGCCAGGAGTCCCCTTAGGGTGCTCCATGTCAACCGCCTGAAACCCTACTATGACAGGGCTGATCTCACCCTGCTCATGGCAACTGATGAGGGACAGGAAGAAGACAGTGATCCTCTACCTGATCTCTTCTCTTCCACAGAACAAGATGCTCTTGTGGAAGGTGTAGTTTTGGCTGATTGTCTTACTGCTGAGCAGAAAGACAATTGCATAAATCTCCTAGATCATTTCTCTGAACTCTTCTCTACTGTGCCAGGTACCACTTCTTGGTGTGAGCACACTATAGATACTGGAGACAGTTTACCTGTCAAAAGTAAGATCTATAGGCAGCCTGACCATGTCAGGGACTGCATAAAGCAAGAGGTCCAGAAAATGTTAGAACTGGGAGTGGTTGAGCACTCTGACAGTCCATGGGCTTCTCCTGTGGTACTGGTACCAAAATCCCATTCCAAAGATGGAAAGAAGGAAATGCGGTTTTGTGTAGACTATAGAGGTCTCAACTTGGTAACCAAAACTGATGCTCACCCTATACCCAGGGCAGATGAGCTCATAGATACACTGGCATCTGCCAAGTATCTAAGCACTTTTGACTTGAGTGCAGGGTATTGGCAGATCAAATTGTCAGAAGATGCTAAACCTAAGACTGCATTTTCTACCATTGGAGGACATTACCAGTTTACTGTAATGCCTTTTGGTTTGAAAAATGCACCTGCCACTTTTCAGAGGTTGGTGAACACAGTCCTGCAAGGGCTGGAAGCTTTCAGTGCAGCATATTTGGACGATATAGCTGTCTTTAGCTCCAGCTGGGATGATCACCTGGTCCACCTATGGAAAGTTTTGGAGGCCCTGCAAAAGGCAGGCCTCACTATCAAGGCTTCAAAGTGCCAGATAGGGCAGGGTAAGGTGGTTTATCTGGGACACCTTGTTGGTGGGGAACAGATTGCACCACTTCAGGGGAAAATCCAAACAATTATTGATTGGGTTCCCCCTACCACTCAGACTCAGGTGAGAGCCTTCCTAGGCCTCACTGGGTATTACAGGAGGTTCATTAAGAACTATGGCTCCATTGCAGCCCCTCTTAATGACCTCACATCCAAGAAAATGCCTAAAAAGGTATTATGGACAGCAAACTGTCAGAAAGCTTTTGAGGAGCTGAAGCAGGCCATGTGCTCTGCACCTGTCCTGAAAAGCCCTTGTTACTCTAAAAAATTCTATGTCCAAACTGATGCATCTGAATTAGGAGTAGGGGCAGTCCTATCACAACTTAATTCTGAGGGCCAGGATCAACCTGTTGCTTTTATTAGTAGGAGGTTGACCCCTAGAGAAAAGCGTTGGTCTGCCATTGAGAGGGAGGCCTTTAATGTGGTCTGGGCTCTGAAGAAGTTGAGGCCATACCTGTTTGGCACTCACTTCATTGTTCAGACAGACCACAAACCTCTACTTTGGCTAAAACAAATGAAAGGTGAAAATCCTAAATTGTTGAGGTGGTCCATATCCCTACAGGGAATGGACTATACAGTGGAACATAGACCTGGGAGTAGCCACTCCAATGCAGATGGACTCTCCAGATATTTCCACTTAGACAATGAAGACTCATCAGGTCATGGCTAGTCTTATTGTCCTTCGTTTGGGGTTGGGTTGTGTAGGAAAGTACCATCTTGCCTGGCATGTTACCCCCATTTTTCACTGTATATATGTTGTTTGAGTTGTATGTGTCACTGGGACCCTGGTAACCCAGGGCCCCAGTGCTCATAAGTGTGCCTGAATGTGTTACCTGTGTAGTGACTAACTGTCTCACTGAGGCTCTGCTAATCAGAACCTCAGTGGTTATGCTCTCTCATTTCTTTCCAAATTGTCACTAACAGGCTAGTGACCATTTTTACCAATTTACATTGGCTTACTGGAACACCCTTATAATTCCCTAGTATATGGTACTGAGGTACCCAGGGTATTGGGGTTCCAGGAGATCCCTTTGGGCTGCTGCATTTCTTTTGCCACCCATAGGGAGCTCTGACAATTCTTACACAGGCCTGCCACTGCAGCCTGAGTGAAATAACGTCCACGTTATTTCACAGCCATTTTACACTGCACTTAAGTAACTTATAAGTCACCTATATGTCTAACCTTTACCTGGTAAAGGTTAGGTGCAAAGTTACTTAGTGTGAGGGCACCCTGGCACTAGCCAAGGTGCCCCCACATTGTTCAGAGCCAATTCCCTGAACTTTGTGAGTGCGGGGACACCATTACACGCGTGCACTACATATAGGTCACTACCTATATGTAGCTTCACAATGGTAACTCCGAATATGGCCATGTAACATGTCTATGATCATGGAATTGCCCCCTCTATGCCATCCTGGCATAGTTGGCACAATCCCATGATCCCAGTGGTCTGTAGCACAGACCCTGGTACTGCCAAACTGCCCTTCCTTGGGTTTCACTGCAGCTGCTGCTGCTGCCAACCCCTCAGACAGGCATCTGCCCTCCTGGGGTCCAGCCAGGCCTGGCCCAGGATGGCAGAACAAAGAACTTCCTCTGAGAGAGGGTGTGACACCCTCTCCCTTTGGAAAATGGTGTGAAGGCAGGGGAGGAGTAGCCTCCCCCAGCCTCTGGAAATGCTTTGTTGGGCACAGATGTGCCCAATTCTGCATAAGCCAGTCTACACCGGTTCAGGGGACCCCTTAGCCCTGCTCTGGCGCGAAACTGGACAAAGGAAAGGGGAGTGACCACTCCCCTGACCTGCACCTCCCCTGGGAGGTGTCCAGAGCTCCTCCAGTGTGCTCCAGACCTCTGCCATCTTGGAAACAGAGGTGCTGCTGGCACACTGGACTGCTCTGAGTGGCCAGTGCCACCAGGTGACGTCAGAGACTCCTTGTGATAGGCTCCTTCAGGTGTTGCTAGCCTATCCTCCCTCCTAGGAAGCCAAACCCTCTTTTCTGGCTATTTAGGGTCTCTGTCTCTGGGGAAACTTTAGATAACGAATGCAAGAGCTCAGCCGAGTTCCTCTGCATCTCTCTCTTCACCTTCTGATAAGGAATCGACTGCTGACCGCGCTGGAAGCCTGCAAAACTGCAACATAGTAGCAAAGACGACTACTGCAACTCTGTAACGCTGATCCTGCCGCCTTCTCAACTGTTTTCCTGCTTGTGCATGCTGTGGGGGTCGTCTGCCTCCTCTCTGCACCAGAAGCTCCGAAGAAATCTCCCGTGGGTCGACGGAATCTTCCCCCTGCAACCGCAGGCACCAAAAAGCTACATTACCGGTCCCTTGGGTCTCCTCTCAGCACGACGAGCGAGGTCCCTCGAATCCAGCAACTCTGTCCAAGTGACCCCCACAGTCCAGTGACTCTTCAGTCGAAGTTTGGTGGAGGTAAGTCCTTGCCTCACCTCGCTGGGCTGCATCGCTGGGAACCGCGACTTTTGCAGCTACTCCGGCCCCTGTGCACTTCCGGCGGAAATCCTTTGTGCACAGCCAAGCCTTGATCCACGGTACTCTAACCTGCATTACACGACTTTCTAAGTTGGTCTCCGGCGACGTGGGACTCCTTTGTGCAACTTCGGCGAGCACCGTTTCACGCATCCTCGTAGTGCCTGTTTCTGGGACTTCTCCGGGTGCTACCTGCTTCAGAGAGGGCTCCTTGTCTTGCCCGACGTCCCCTCTCTCTGCTGGTCCAATTTGCGACCTCCTGGTCCCTCCTGGGCCTCATCAGCTTCCAAAAACGCCAACCGCACGATTTGCAGCTAGCAAGGCTTGTTGGCGTCCTTTCGGCGGGAAACCCCTTCTGCACAACTCTCCACGGCGAGGGGGATCCGTCCACCAAAGGGGAAGTCTCTAGCCCTTTTCGTTCCTGCAGAAACCGCAGCTTCTTCTGTTCAGTAGAAGCTTCTTTGCACCCGCAGCTGGCATTTCCTGGGCATCTGCCCATCTCCGACTTGCTTGTGACTTTTGGACTTGGTCCCCTTGTTCCACAGGTACCCTAGATTGGAAATCCACAGTTGTTGCATTGTTGGTTTGTGTCTTTCCTGCATTATTCCTCTAACACAACTTCTTTGTCCTTAGGGGAACTTTAGTGCACTTTGCACTCACTTTTCAGGGTCTTGGGGAGGGTTATTTTTCTAACTCTCACTATTTTCTAATAGTCCCAGCGACCCTCTACAAGGTCACATAGGTTTGGGGTCCATTTGTGGTTCGCATTCTACTTTTGGAGTATATGGTTTGTGTTGCCCCTATACCTATGTGCTCCTATTGCAATCTACTGTAATTCTACACTGTTTGCATTACTTTTCTTGCTATTACTTACCCAATTTTGGTTTGTGTACATATATCTTGTGTATATATCTTATCCTCATACTGAGGGTACTCACTGAGATACTTTTGGCATATTGTCATAAAAATAAAGTACCTTTATTTTTAGTATATCTGTGTATTGTGTTTTCTTATGATATTGTGCATATGACACCCGTGGTATAGTAGGAGCTTTACATGTCTCCTAGTTCAGCCTAAGCTGCTTTGCCATAGCTACCTTCTATCAGCCTAAGCTGCTAGAAACACCTCTTCTACACTAATAAGGGATAACTGGACCTGGCACAAGGTGTAAGTACCTCTGGTACCCACCACAAGCCAGGCCAGCCTCCTACAGTAGTAGGTCCATTTTCCACACTAGTTGGCTGTAAGTCACCCTGCACTTTGCCAAGATTCCTAGTTGGGAAACCATCCATCGGCCGAGTATGGTTATAAAAGAAACCCAAAGGGAGCATACCAATCTTTCCCTTCATCTGGAATACCAATCGTTGTGTCAAGAGGACCATTGGGGGAGACCTGGGTATCTACAATTTACAATAATGCATCCCCATTTCCTTCCTTAAACCGAGGCCCGACCCAGTCAATCCTTCTGACAAACAAAATATCCCTAAAATTCCTACAAACAAAATCACAGATTTTACTCAACCAGTGACAAATCTTTTTTTTGTTGGTCCGTAGATTTGCTTATTCCCGGCGCTAAGGAAGGTATGTCTAGTAGCACCACCACATAAGGGGCTCTAAACAGACAAGTGGAGAGCCTTTCTCCAAATACAGATTTTGGTCCTTACACCTTTCTTGCGACATCTCCACATTCTCCATGTGCCTGCTTCCAATTGCCTTTCCGACTCTCAGCCTACAATTTTAGGCCCAGCATCATGCACGGAGAGACAAAGAAAACAGAATGGTCACGCCCATGCGAACCGCGTGGTGCAGGTTGTACAATATTTACAATATTTGCAACGTAAGAACGCATATTGAACTCTTGAACGTGAAAAATATAGCACAAACAGGCTCGCTGAGCAACTCTGCCCACTGGAAGAAATTCCATTGAGTTTGCAGAGTTTTTTAATAACTTCACAGAATTCTGTGTAGTGGGACTCTGTGCGCTCTGCCCACCCCTAATATAGAGATTGTAAATAGAAGTGATTGCAACCACAATGTGCTATCCTTGTCCCTGAAAAATAATTATTTCCTTGACCAGTGTGTCCCAAGTGAGTCATTGGATGCTTCAATTTTCTATACTAACAACAGGAAACATGTTAAATGGCCTTCTACATACCACCTTTGCAGATGAGCTAGAACCATATATTGATCTTGCCGGGCAGGACAGACCAATAATGGACATTGACCATTGCCTGTTTGATTCCTTGACAGGATATTTTAATAAGGGGACAAAAGCACCCCCCAACAGAAGGAAACAGCCTGGTATGATAGTAGCTACAGACAAGCAAGCTAGGGCCAAACTGATAAAGGCAGTAAGAAGTGGTGACAATGAGCCATTGCAGAGGGGAGGAAAGTATACATTACTATCCAAGAAGCAAGTAAAAGGGAATGGGAGTAGTCACTCTTTGGAGAGCTAGGTGATGGATGAAGAAATAAAGAGAATAGGCTATTTTGGCCTCCCCTGCTGCATACAAGCACAAAAGCAACCATGAACAAGGAGTTTTATTTACATCCACGACTTGGTTTAAATACTTTCTAACCTTTATGCAAGCCATAGTGATTACATAAATTGTGCCATGGGTTATGTGGACAAAAATCCTTTGGTCGGCTTGAACCATCTTTTCCAATCTGCTTTCCCTTAGGGACAACCTAGATTCTATGAACTCTTTAGGTATTGAGAAAGCCCCTGGCTTGGATAAGATGCCTTAGGATCTTTATCACTTACAGCCTGATGTGTGCGGTCCGTAAGTGAATCTGCTATCAAAACAATCTCAGTAGGTGCCGTATATTCTGAGTCTTAAAATGGGACAGAGGTCATTCCAATCCATATGAAAGGGGACTGAGATGATCTCAGGTATTATAGACCAATTAGCTTCATAGACAATCTGCAAAAAAATGCTCGAGGGACAAAAACTGCCCAAACCCAGGGCTAGATTGAGGAATCATGTCTTATCGCACCTACCGGCTGGGTTCAGACCTCACACAAGCACAATTGCTTAAATGCTACATCATTCTCTTACAATGAACTAGGATAGTCCTTCGGGAAGCTCTAAAACACAGCTACATTTGGATTGCTGATAGCAAAAACTCCCCAGCTCAACAAAAGAAAAATTGGGTCAATACACTTATATCAAAGAAATCCAATATCAGCATCACCTCCCACCAACATGATAAAGCGAAGAGATGGCTAGTCACCGTAGAGAAAAAAGAAAATACTACATTTTACATTGTTAGTATGTATGCCCGTAACAATAATGCCCTCAAATTCTGGACATCCCTAAACAAAGTCATTACTGACCTAACCTAAGGCATAAGTATAATACTAGGAGGTAATTTTAACCTTCCATTAAGTGTCACGCTTGATGGAATCTCCAATGTAAAGTTCAGTGCATACAGATCACATTCACAACTAATCATTCTCTGCAGAATTTACAAACTTAAAAATGTCTAGAGTATTCACTACTTAACAGCTAGTAACTACACATTCTTTCCTCACCACCACAATTCATTTTCTAGAATTAATTACGTACTTAGTCAATGGTCATATTTTACAGTACACATCCAGCGCTATAAAAGAACCAATTGTTGTCTCTGATCATGCATGCATGTCTCTTGATTTGGACCTCTTTGTCTCTGAACAGATTCCAAGATGGTAGAGAACGAAAAACATCCTGGTGGACATCACAACTATTATTTAATAAATCCAAGGGGATATCAGTCTTTATGTTGAAGAAAATAAAATTGATGAAACTTGGCCAGAAGTATTTTTGAATGCCCTAAAATCGTCTATGAGAGACTTCACTATCAATCTAATGGCAGCAATAATGAAAGTGATCAAGCTCAGCTTTACATTTTTAGAGTCTAAAATTAAGAATCCAAAAATTCAACCAAACCGTACTAAAGGATCTGATGTGCTCTCTGAACTTAAAAATCTAACATTAACAATATGAACATCATAAAATACTTAGCGAAAGAGCTCTTGAATGGGTCTCCACCAAGAAAATAGCAAAAAACATTGAGAAAAATAAAACGAGAGGTTTCTTGCTAACAAACGCCAACTCAGCACTGACAAGACCAATATCTCCTACATAAGAAACAAGTCAGGATTTTTTGCAACCTGTTCAAGAGATATTATGAAGGATTTCTGGGAATTCTAAATACATGTATACAACCCTCCCCCAAAGAAATTAATCTCAATAGCTAGTAGGCATACCCAAATAAAACTTTCCCTTCCCACACTAGAAAAGAACCACTGGGAAGAAATGAATAAGCCTATCTCACAATCAGAAATCTTAAATGCTATACTAAAAATTGGGAAAGCTCCTAGTCCCCACACGGACTTCCTAGCAAATTATATGGAGCTTTTGTACATTAACTCCTGAGGCCCTCATATATTCCTTTCCTTCATTTTGCAAGAATAAGCACTGCTCTAGACTCAGCTGTTAAAGCAATTATTGTAAATGCTAAGGAAGGTAAAAACCACCTAGATACTAAAGGCTACCAGACAATTTCAACCATCAACCTGGATTGCAAACTGCATGCTAATGCCCTAGTAACCAGATTGGAAAAAAATCATCTCACACAGTCTGAATTTCTTAAAGGCAAAATGGCCTCCAATGTTTGCCATGTCTTAGTAAGAGACAACACATTAAACTCCCTGTCACAGCCATAACTTTGGACACAAGAAAAGCTTTTAATAGAGTTTCATGGCCCTTTGTTAAGTCCGTTCTGAATACGTTTGTTCTGGATTACAGTTTTATCAAAATGGCCTTGGCCCTCTACTCTAATCCAGAAGGTTAATTTAGAATTAAGGCTTGCCTTTCTAAACCTTTAATATTAAGATGGAGAACAAGGCAGGGCTGTCCCTGTCTCTTCTTCTTTTCCTTTTTTACCACTGAGCCACTTCCGGCCTCAATAAGATCCATTAATAACATAAAAGGTATTTGTAGGAAAGTACCATCTTTCCTGGCATGTTACCCCCATTTTTCACTGTATATATGTTGTTTTAGTTGTATGTGTCACTGGGACCCTGGTAACCCAGGGCCCCAGTGCTCATAAGTGTGCCTGAATGTGTTACCTGTGTAGTGACTAACTGTCTCACTGAGGCTCTGCTAATCAGAACCTCAGTGGTTATGCTCTCTCATTTCTTTCCAAATTGTCACTAACAGGCTAGTGACCATTTTTACCAATTTACACTGGCTTACTGGAACACCCTTATAATTCCCTAGTATATGGTACTGAGGTACCCAGGGTATTGGGGTTCCAGGAGATCCCTATGGGCTGCAGCATTTCTTTTGCCACCCATAGGGAGCTCTGACAATTCTTACACAGGCCTGCCACTGCAGCCTGAGTGAAATAAAGTCCACGCTATTTCACAGCCATTTTACACTGCACTTAAGTAACTTATAAGTCACCTATATGTCTAACCTTTACCTGGTAAAGGTTAGGTGCAAAGTTACTTAGTGTGAGGGCACCCTGGCACTAGCCAAGGTGCCCCCACATTGTTCAGAGCCAATTCCCTGAACTTTGTGAGTGCGGGGACACCATTACACGTGTGCACTACATATAGGTCACTACCTATATGTAGCTTCACAATGGTAACTCCGAATATGGCCATGTAACATGTCTATGATCATGGAATTGCCCCCTCTATGCCATCCTGGCATAGTTGGCACAATCCCATGATCCCAGTGGTCTGTAGCACAGACCCTGGTACTGCCAAACTGCCCTTCCTGGGGTTTCACTGCAGCTGCTGCTGCTGCCAACCCCTCAGACAGGCATCTGCCCTCCTGGGGTCCAGCCAGGCCTGGCCCAGGATGGCAGAACAAAGAACTTCCTCTGAGAGAGGGTGTGACACCCTCTCCCTTTGGAAAATGGTGTGAAGGCAGGGGAGGAGTAGCCTCCCCCAGCCTCTGGAAATGCTTTCTTGGGCACAGATGTGCCCAATTCTGCATAAGCCAGTCTACACCGGTTCAGGGACCCCTTAGCCCCTGCTCTGGCGCGAAACTGGACAAAGGAAAGGGGAGTGACCACTCCCCTGACCTGCACCTCCCCTGGGAGGTGTCCAGAGCTCCTCCAGTGTGCTCCAGACCTCTGCCATCTTGGAAACAGAGGTGCTGCTGGCACACTGGACTGCTCTGAGTGGCCAGTGCCACCAGGTGACGTCAGAGACTCCTGCTGATAGGCTCCTTCAGGTGTTAGTAGCCTATCCTCTCTCCTAGGTAGCCAAACCCTCTTTTCTGGCTATTTAGGGTCTCTGTCTCTGGGGAAACTTTAGATAACGAATGCATGAGCTCAGCCGAGTTCCTCTGCATCTCTCTCTTCACCTTCTGATAAGGAAACGACTGCTGACCGCGCTGGAAGCCTGCAAACCTGCAACATAGTAGCAAAGACGACTACTGCAACTCTGTAACGCTGATCCTGCCGCCTTCTCGACTGTTTTCCTGCTTGTGCATGCTGTGGGGGTAGCCTGCCTCCTCTCTGCACCAGAAGCTCCGAAGAAATCTCCCGTGGGTCGACGGAATCTTCCCCCTGCAACCGCAGGCACCAAAAAGCTGCATTACCGGTCCCTTGGGTCTCCTCTCAGCACGACGAGCGAGGTCCCTTGAATCCAGCGACTCTGTCCAAGTGACCCCCACAGTCCAGTGACTCTTCAGCCCAAGTTTGGTGGAGGTAAGTCCTTGCCTCACCTCGCTGGGCTGCATTGCTGGGAACCGCGACTTTGCAGCTACTCCGGCCCCTGTGCACTTCCGGCGGAAATCCTTTGTGCACAGCCAAGCCTGGGTCCACGGCACTCTAACCTGCATTGCACGACTTTCTAAGTTGGTCCACTAAAGGGGAAGTCTCTAGCCCTTTTCGTTCCTGCAGAAACCTCAGCTTCTTCTTGCCAGTCGAAGCTTCTTTGCACCCGCAGCTGGCATTTCCTGGGCATCTGCCCATCTCCGACTTGCTTGTGACTTTTGGACTTGGTCCCCTTGTTCCACAGGTACCCTAGATTGGAAATCCACAGTTGTTGGATTGCTGGTTTGTGTCTTTCCTGCATTATTCCTCTAACACGACTACTTTGTCCTTAGGGGAACTTTAGTGCACTTTGCACTCACTTTTCAGGGTCTTGGGGAGGGTTATTTTTCTAACTCTCACTATTTTCTAATAGTCCCAGCGACCCTCTACAAGGTCACATAGGTTTGGGGTCCATTCGTGGTTCGCATTCCACTTTTGGAGTATATGGTTTGTGTTGCCCCTATCCCTATGTTTCCCCATTGCATCCTATTGTAACTATACATTGTTTGCACTGTTTTCTAAGACTATACTGCATATTTTTGCTATTGTGTATATATATCTTGTGTATATTTCCTATCCTCTCACTGAGGGTACACTCTAAGATACTTTGGCATATTGTCATAAAAATAAAGTACCTTTATTTTTTGTATAACTGTGTATTGTGTTTTCTTATGATATTGTGCATATGACACTAGTTGGTACTGTAGTAGCTTCACACGTCTCCTAGTTCTGCCTAAGCTGCTCTGCTAAGCTACCATTATCTATCAGCCTAAGCTGCTAGACACCCTATACACTAATAAGGGATAACTGGGCCTGGTGCAAGGTGCAAGTACCCCTTGGTACTCACTACAAGCCAGTCCAGCCTCCTACATTGGTTGTGCAGTGGTGGGATAAGTGCTTGACACTACTTACCACTCTTGTCATTGTACTTTTCATAAGAGAAAAATATACAAAACAAGGTCAGTGTATATACACATAGCCAAAAAGTTTTGCATTTTCCTCTTTTCACTCTTTTCTAAGTGCTGAAAAGTACTCCTAAACTTTCAAAAAGTTCTTAAAAGTTAAAAAAGTTTTTTTTCTGTCTTTCCAAAAAGTTCTGAAAACTTTTTTCTCTTTTTCTATCACTTTAACTCTCTCTAAAAAATGTCTGGCACAGGCCAAAGTGTTGATCTGTCCAAACTTGCATATGACAACCTTAGCTGGAAAAGAGCAAGGAGTCTCTGTATAGAGAGAGGTTTGAGTGTAGGGAAGAATCCTTCCTTGGAACTGTTACTTAACATGCTTAGAGAACAGGATAAGGCCATAGGTGCCTCATCTGTTGAAAAAGTACCTAATAGTTCTCAATCTGATTCAGGGACTCCCCCAGGAAAAGATTCAGGAAAGAAACTTCCTAGCCTGCCCATTACTAGACAATCTAGCATAGATGGTAATGATGATGAGCCACACCAAATAAATAGTGTTGTCTCACATCATAGCAAAAGCATTTATTCTCACCATACGGGTAGTAATGTTTCTGTAAACCAAGCTGTTAAGTTGGCTTCTGTAAGGGACAGGTCTCCTTCTGTGCATTCCCATCATAGCTCTGTTTCTAGAAATGTCCCTCCCACCAACCCTGATGACAGAATGTTAGAGAGGGAACTCAATAAGTTGAGGGTGGAACAAACCAGACTGAAGCTTAAAAAGCAACAGCTGGATTTGGATAGACAGTCTTTTGAATTAGAGAAGGAAAGACAGAAGTTGGGTTTAGATACCCATGGTGGCAGCAGCAGTATTCCCCATAGTCATCCTGCAAAAGAGCATGATTCCAGGAATCTGCACAAGATAGTTCCCCCTTATAAGGAGGGGGATGACATTAACAAGTGGTTTGCTGCACTTGAGAGGGCCTGTGTTGTACAGGATGTCCCTCAAAGGCAGTGGGCTGCTATCCTATGGCTATCATTTAGTGGAAAAGGTAGGGATAGGCTCCTTACTGTGAAAGAAAATGATGCTAATAATTTCCAAGTTCTTAAGAATGCACTCCTGGATGGTTATGGCTTAACCACTGAACAGTACAGGATAAAGTTCAGAGAGACCAAAAAGGAGTCTTCACAAGACTGGGTTGATTTCATTGACCAGGCAGTGAAGGCCCTGGAGGGGTGGTTACATGGCAGTAAAGTTACTGATTATGACAGCCTGTATAACTTGATCCTGAGAGAGCATATTCTTAATAATTGTGTGTCTGATTTGTTGCACCAGTACTTGGTGGACTCTGATCTGACCTCTCCCCAAGAATTGGGAAAGAAGGCAGACAAATGGGTCAGAACAAGAGTGAACAGAAAAGTTCATACAGGGGGTGACAAAGATGGCAACAAAAAGAAGGATGGTAAGTCTTCTGACAAGGGTGGGGACAAATCTAAAAATGAGTCTTCATCAGGCCCACAAAAACACTCTGGTGGGGGTGGTGGGTCCAAATCCTCCTTTAATCAGAACAAGGAAAAGAAACCATGGTGCTATTTATGTAAAATAAAAGGTCATTGGACAACAGATCCCAGTTGTCCAAAGAAAGGCACCACTGCTCCTACCACTACAACCCCTACTGCTACACCTAGTGTCCCTACTAATAGCAGTGGTGGTGGGAGCAAACCTACTAATAACCAATCCAAGGGAGTAGCTGGGCTCACTTTTGGTAACTTAGTTGGGGTTGGTCTGATTAGGGAGACCACAGAGGCTACTTTAGTCTCTGAAGGGGCTATTAATTTAGCCACTTTGCTTGCTTGCCCCCATAACTTGGAGAAGTACAAGCAACTAACCCTAATAAATGGTGTTGAGGTCCAGGCCTACAGGGACACAGGTGCCAGTGTCACAATGGTGATTGAGAAACTGGTGCACCCTGAACAACACATACTTGGACACCAGTACCAAGTAACCGATGCTCACAACATAACACAAAGCCACCCCATGGCTGTTGTAAATCTCAACTGGGGGGGGGTAACTGGTCCAAAGAAAGTTGTGGTAGCTTCAGATTTACCTGTAGACTGTCTATTAGGGAATGATTTGGAGACATCAGCTTGGTCAGATGTGGAGTTGGAGGCCCATGCAGCAATGCTGGGCATCCCAGGGCATATTTTTGCTTTGACAAGGGCTCAGGCCAAAAAGCAAAAAGGACAGGGAAGCTTGGATCCTGGAACAATGGACCAAGTGCTCCCTAAAGCTAGGGCTAGTAGAAGCAAACCACTTCCTACTATCCCTCCCTCTACAGTGGATTCTACTTCTGAGGAAGAAGAATTCCCTCCCTGTGCAGAACCTACACCAGAGGAGCTGGAAGCAGACACTGCTGAGCTTTTGGGTGAAGGGGGGCCTGCCAGAGAGGAGCTGAGTGTGGCACAGCAAACCTGTCCCACATTAGAGGGTCTCAGACAGCAAGCTGTCAAACAGGCTAATGGGGATGTCAGTGACTCTCACAGAGTTTACTGGGAGGACAACCTCTTGTACACTGAGCATAGGGATCCTAAACCTGGAGCTGCCAGGAGATTAGTGATTCCTCAGGAGTACAGAAAGTTCCTCCTAACACTGGCACATGACATTCCCCTAGCTGGGCACCTGGGTCAAATGAAAACTTGGGACAGATTGGTTCCATTGTTTCATTGGCCTAGGATGTCTGAGGACACAAAGGAATTTTGTAAGTCCTGTGAAACCTGTCAAGCCAGTGGCAAGACAGGTGGCACCCCAAAGGCACCCCTTATCCCACTGCCTGTGGTTGGGGTTCCCTTTGAAAGGGTAGGGGTTGACATAGTTGGCCCCCTTGACCCTCCTACTGCTTCAGGCAATAGGTTTATCTTAGTGGTAGTGGACCATGCCACAAGATATCCTGAAGCAATTCCTTTAAGGACCACTACAGCTCCTGCAGTGGCAAAGGCCCTCCTGGGAATATTTTCCAGGGTGGGCTTCCCAAAGGAAGTAGTATCAGACAGAGGAAGCAATTTCATGTCTGCATACTTAAAGGCCATGTGGAAGGAGTGTGGTGTAACGTACAAGTTCACAACACCCTATCATCCACAAACAAATGGACTGGTGGAGAGATTTAATAAAACTCTCAAAGGCATGATTATGGGTCTCCCTGAAAAACTCCGCAGGAGATGGGATATCCTTCTACCATGCCTCCTTTTTGCCTACAGGGAGGTACCCCGGAAAGGAGTGGGCTTCAGCCCCTTTGAACTTCTTTTTGGACACCCTGTTAGGGGTCCACTCACACTTGTAAAGGAGGGTTGGGAACAACCTTTAAAAGCTCCTAAGCAGGATATTGTGGATTATGTACTTGGCCTCAGATCAAGGATGGCTGAGTACATGAAAAAGGCCAGTAAAAACCTTCAGGCCAGCCAAGAGCTCCAGAAGCAATGGCATGATCAGAAGGCTGTTTTGGTTCAGTACCAACCAGGGCAGAAAGTGTGGGTCTTGGAGCCTGTGGCCCCAAGAGCACTCCAAGATAAATGGAGTGGTCCCCACACAATTGTTGAAAAGAAGGGAGAAGTCACCTATTTAGTTGACTTAGGCACTGCCAGGAGTCCCCTTAGGGTGCTCCATGTCAACCGCCTGAAACCCTACTATGACAGGGCTGATCTCACCCTGCTCATGGCAACTGATGAGGGACAGGAAGAAGACAGTGATCCTCTACCTGATCTCTTCTCTTCCACAGAACAAGATGCTCTTGTGGAAGGTGTAGTTTTGGCTGATTGTCTTACTGCTGAGCAGAAAGATAATTGCATAAATCTCCTAGGACAATTTTCAGAACTCTTCTCTACTGTGCCAGGCACCACTTCTTGGTGTGAGCACACTATAGATACTGGAGACAGTTTACCTGTCAAAAGTAAGATCTATAGGCAGCCTGACCATGTCAGGGACTGCATAAAGCAAGAAGTTCAGAAAATGTTGGAACTAGGAGTGGTTGAGCACTCTGACAGTCCATGGGCTTCTCCTGTGGTACTGGTACCAAAACCCAATTCTAAAGATGGAAAGAAGGAAATGCGGTTTTGTGTAGACTATAGAGGTCTCAACTTGGTAACCAAAACTGATGCTCACCCTATACCCAGGGCAGATGAGCTTATAGATACACTGGCATCTGCCAAGTATCTAAGCACTTTTGATTTGACTGCAGGGTATTGGCAGATCAAATTGTCAGAAGATGCTAAACCTAAGACTGCATTTTCTACCATTGGAGGACATTACCAGTTTACTGTAATGCCTTTTGGTTTGAAAAATGCACCTGCCACTTTTCAGAGGTTGGTGAACACAGTCCTGCAAGGGCTGGAAGCTTTCAGTGCAGCATATTTGGACGATATAGCTGTCTTTAGCTCCAGCTGGGATGATCACCTGGTCCACCTATGGAACGTTTTGGAGGCCCTGCAAAAGGCAGGCCTCACTATCAAGGCTTCAAAGTGCCAGATAGGGCAGGGTAAGGTGGTTTATCTGGGACACCTTGTTGGTGGGGAACAGATTGCACCACTTCAGGGGAAAATCCAAACTATTATTGATTGGGTTCCCCCTACCACTCAGACTCAGGTGAGAGCCTTCCTAGGCCTCACTGGGTATTACAGGAGGTTCATTAAGAACTATGGCTCCATTGCAGCCCCTCTTAATGACCTCACATCCAAGAAAATGCCTAAAAAGGTATTATGGACAGCAAACTGTCAGAAAGCTTTTGAGGAGCTGAAGCAGGCCATGTGCTCTGCACCTGTCCTGAAAAGCCCTTGTTACTCTAAAAAATTCTATGTCCAAACTGATGCATCTGAATTAGGAGTAGGGGCAGTCCTATCACAACTTAATTCTGAGGGCCAGGATCAACCTGTTGCTTTTATTAGTAGAAGGTTGACCCCTAGAGAAAAGCGTTGGTCTGCCATTGAGAGGGAGGCCTTTGCTGTGGTCTGGGCTCTGAAGAAGTTGAGGCCATACCTGTTTGGCACTCACTTCATTGTTCAGACAGACCACAAACCTCTACTTTGGCTAAAACAAATGAAAGGTGAAAATCCTAAATTGTTGAGGTGGTCCATATCCCTACAGGGAATGGACTATACAGTGGAACATAGACCTGGGAGTAGCCACTCCAATGCAGATGGACTCTCCAGATATTTCCACTTAGACAATGAAGACTCATCAGGTCATGGCTAGTCTTATTGTCCTTCGTTTGGGGGGGGGGGGGGTTGTGTAGGAAAGTACCATCTTGCCTGGCATGTTACCCCCATTTTTCACTGTATATATGTTGTTTTAGTTGTATGTGTCACTGGGACCCTGGTAACCCAGGGCCCCAGTGCTCATAAGTGTGCCTGAATGTGTTACCTGTGTAGTGACTAACTGTCTCACTGAGGCTCTGCTAATCAGAACCTCAGTGGTTATGCTCTCTCATTTCTTTCCAAATTGTCACTAACAGGCTAGTGACCATTTTTACCAATTTACACTGGCTTACTGGAACACCCTTATAATTCCCTAGTATATGGTACTGAGGTACCCAGGGTATTGGGGTTCCAGGAGATCCCTATGGGCTGCAGCATTTCTTTTGCCACCCATAGGGAGCTCTGACAATTCTTACACAGGCCTGCCACTGCAGCCTGAGTGAAATAACGTCCACGTTATTTCACAGCCATTTTACACTGCACTTAAGTAACTTATAAGTCACCTATATGTCTAACCTTTACCTGGTAAAGGTTAGGTGCAAAGTTACTTAGTGTGAGGGCACCCTGGCACTAGCCAAGGTGCCCCCACATTGTTCAGAGCCAATTCCCTGAACTTTGTGAGTGCGGGGACACCATTACACGTGTGCACTACATATAGGTCACTACCTATATGTAGCTTCACAATGGTAACTCCGAATATGGCCATGTAACATGTCTATGATCATGGAATTGCCCCCTCTATGCCATCCTGGCATAGTTGGCACAATCCCATGATCCCAGTGGTCTGTAGCACAGACCCTGGTACTGCCAAACTGCCCTTCCTGGGGTTTCACTGCAGCTGCTGCTGCTGCCAACCCCTCAGACAGGCATCTGCCCTCCTGGGGTCCAGCCAGGCCTGGTCCAGGATGGCAGAACAAAGAACTTCCTCTGAGAGAGGGTGTGACACCCTCTCCCTTTGGAAAATGGTGTGAAGGCAGGGGAGGAGTAGCCTCCCCCAGCCTCTGGAAATGCTTTCTTGGGCACAGATGTGCCCAATTCTGCATAAGCCAGTCTACACCGGTTCAGGGACCCCTTAGCCCCTGCTCTGGCGTGAAACTGGACAAAGGAAAGGGGAGTGACCACTCCCCTGACCTGCACCTCCCCTGGGAGGTGTCCAGAGCTCCTCCAGTGTGCTCCAGACCTCTGCCATCTTGGAAACAGAGGTGCTGCTGGCACACTGGACTGCTCTGAGTGGCCAGTGCCACCAGGTGACGTCAGAGACTCCTGCTGATAGGCTCCTTCAGGTGTTAGTAGCCTATCCTCTCTCCTAGGTAGCCAAACCCTCTTTTCTGGCTATTTAGGGTCTCTGTCTCTGGGGAAACTTTAGATAACGAATGCATGAGCTCAGCCGAGTTCCTCTGCATCTCTCTCTTCACCTTCTGATAAGGAAACGACTGCTGACCACGCTGGAAGCCTGCAAACCTGCAACATAGTAGCAAAGATGACTACTGCAACTCTGTAACGCTGATCCTGCCGCCTTCTCGATTGTTTTCCTGCTTGTGCATGCTGTGGGGGTAGCCTGCCTCCTCTCTGCACCAGAAGCTCCGAAGAAATCTCCCGTGGGTCGACGGAATCTTCCCCCTGCAACCGCAGGCACCAAAAAGCTGCATTACCAGTCCCTTGGGTCTCCTCTCAGCACGATGAGCGAGGTCCCTCGAATCCAGCGACTCTGTCCAAGTGACCCCCACAGTCCAGTGACTCTTCAGCCCAAGTTTGGTGGAGGTAAGTCCTTGCCTCACCTCGCTGGGCTGCATTGCTGGGAACGGCGACTTTGCAGCTACTCCGGCCCCTGTGCACTTCCGGCGGAAATCCTTTGTGCACAGCCAAGCCTGGGTCCACGGCACTCTAACCTGCATTGCACGACTTTCTAAGTTGGTCTCCGGCGACGTGGGACTCCTTTGTGCAACTTTGGCAAGCACCGTTTCACGCATCCTTGTAGTGCCTGTTTCTGGCACTTCTCCGGGAGCTACCTGCTTTAGTTAGGGTTCTTTGTCTTGCTCGACGTCCCCTCTCTCTTCAGGTCCAATTTGCGACCTCCTGGTCCCTCCTGGGCCCCAGTAGCGTCCAAAAACGCCAAACGCACGATTTGCAACTAGCAAGGCTTGTTGGCGTCCTTTGGGCGGGAAAATACTTCTGCACAACTTTCCAAGGCGAGAGGGATCCGTCCACCAAAGGGGAAGTCTCTAGCCCTTTTCGTTCCTGCAGAAACCTCAGCTTCTTCTGTCCAGTCGAAGCTTCTTTGCACCCGCAGCTGGCATTTCCTGGGCATCTGCCCATCTCCGACTTGCTTGTGACTTTTGGACTTGGTCCCCTTGTTCCACAGGTACCCTAGATTGGAAATCCACAGTTGTTGCATTGCTGGTTTGTGTCTTTCCTGCATTATTCCTCTAACACGACTACTTTGTCCTTAGGGGAACTTTAGTGCACTTTGCACTCACTTTTCAGGGTCTTGGGGAGGGTTATTTTTCTAACTCTCACTATTTTCTAATAGTCCCAGCGACCCTCTACAAGGTCACATAGGTTTGGGGTCCATTCGTGGTTCGCATTCCACTTTTGGAGTATATGGTTTGTGTTGCCCCTATCCCTATGTTTCCCCATTGCATCCTATTGTAACTATACATTGTTTGCACTGTTTTCTAAGACTATACTGCATATTTTTGCTATTGTGTATATATATCTTGTGTATATTTCCTATCCTCTCACTGAGGGTACACTCTAAGATACTTTGGCATATTGTCATCAAAATAAAGTACCTTTATTTTTAGTATAACTGTGTATTGTGTTTTCTTATGATATTGTGCATATGACACTAGGTGGTACTGTAGTAGCTTCACACGTCTCCTAGTTCAGCCTAAGCTGCTCTGCTAAGCTACCATTATCTATCAGCCTAAGCTGCTAGACACCCTATACACTAATAAGGGATAACTGGGCCTGGTGCAAGGTGCAAGTACCCCTTGGTACTCACTACAAGCCAGTCCAGCCTCCTACAGTATTCCCTTCACCGCTGGCCCAAGAAACGTGGGTGTCTACGCAAATTATGTCCTGCTATTTATGAAAGAGGCAGAAAAGGGACTCCTGCACATCACAGATGTGCTCACTGAGTTTTCAGAGGTCTTGTGGTACAAAGAAAAACACTTACGTTTTCACCCTGAATATTTACTGTATCGCAACAGTCATATCTGATACGGGACCGAAATTGTTAAAATCTACAATAAAATATCTCATTATATGCTTCAAAAAGACTTTAAAGATACACTGGTCAATAATGAAAATAAAACTATTGTTGAGATCAAGAACTTATATCACAATGGTCCCCGAATTGTATCACATAGTAGGGCAGGTTCGAGGCCATCAAGATGATGCTCACTTCCATAATTAACTTCCCACTTAGTATGCTCCGACCCCGTTTCTCTGAATCCTTCTAGTGATAAGGATAAGGAAATAAATGATAAACTAATATCTGAATTTTTTTGGTTTACAAAAAAAATCGAGAATGTCCCTCAAAAATCCTAGGCTGCATAAAACCAAAGGTGGTGTCAGACTACCTAACTATACAAGATATCAATTTGCCTTTCTGGCCAGACAAGGGGCTTGGTGGTTCTCTTCAGATGTACAGAAGTCTTCAGTATGGCTACCTGTTTAATCAGAGCTTCTGAAGCATCTGCCCTTGCAATCACTTCTCACAAATAAAAGTTTATCTTTTTTGAAAGTTGAACACTCTTACACTATTATCGGCTCACTGACAGAATATCAGAAACTAAAATATTGTGTGGACCGAATATCATGTGAAAAATATTGAGGACCAAAATATCAACATGGTATGTTGAAATAGGTAAGTATAGATTTAGTATTCCAGACATCTGAGGGCCGTGAAGATATATATACTGTATTGTCAAGGTACATATATGTGGAGTTGTATTACCTTTAAAATATTTTCGCCCTCAATATTCTTGACACAATACTGTTGTTTCCAATATTCTGCCTAAACATCCTATTAGTACACTGGAAGCCCTACACAAGCTAGGCAAGAAGCTTCAACTCCAAATGCCTAAATATATTCTTGCTTCCTTATTGCATAACAAATACATATAGACTGTCAGAAATGCAATTTTATGTGAAAATGGGGCTTATAAAGGCATAAACCAAATTAAATATCTGGGATCCAAGGACAACGCAACATCTTTTGCATCACTGCAGCTTCCTACAGTCCTTTCAATATTGATTTTTACAATTTTCCAAAAATTATGGTTGAGTAAAGAAAATATGGCCAGCCCATATACCAGATCTCCCAGTATTGCTAGATATGGTTACAAGTTCAGGCCATATCACTTCAGAAATATACTAATTTCTCTCATCCTCAACACCACACCTTAGTTGTAGAACCATTTCTATGTAGAACATCAAGCATGCCATTTCTTTCCAAATTGTTCTTAGTAGTCACTGGGGGGGAAATATGGTCCACTCTTTTCAAATGCAAGATCGCAGCAGCAATTGCACAATGCACATATTGGATACTACCCAGCCCCACTTGGACTGCAAGTAAACTCATCAAACTAGGTCTTACAGACTCACAACTTTGTAAGACTGGACCAGGAGATCTAATACACATGATACTTAATAACATACATGTACGCCCTTTTTGGAACCAAATACTCAGCCTGATTGGGGGATATCCTCAGTACTCCATTAACCATCAACTCTGCAACAGCCTGGCTTACATAGGCCTTCCTTATAATTTGCAGATGACTTCCTACTTATCGATCGCATGATTGCCTTGGATACAAGAATAATCCTCTCTGAATGTAAAAGTGCTGTTTATATATGTTTCCACACTGCTGGGTGTGACTATGCTACACTAGTGGTGCAGACAAAACATGCTTTCACAAGTCTCACAATCTCTCTTGCTCAAGGAAACTCTGGAACTCCCTGGATGTGTATCTACAAAAAAACAAACCACCATAATCAGTTCATAGCCCAGCATTCTGAAGCAGGCGCACCTGGAAAACACTGCTGTGACATTCTCCCTGTGTTCCTCACGATTCTATATAATTTGTTCAGCCCAGATTCCAGATCCCTCTCTCATATCTGTATCACTTCACTTTCCCTTTCTCTTTTTGCTACCTGTCATGTTGTCACTTTTCTCCTCTCCTTTCCTCTAAAGCCATAAAATGGTACTTCAGTTTGGTATTTGGAAATTAGTATGTGTCTGCTACATGTGTCATTGTATATTGCAGAACCATTTATAGCTATATGTTCTATACTTTGTATCCGATTCTTCATGACTGATCACAACATAATAATAATAATAATAATAACACTTATTATTATTATTATTATTATTATTATTATTACCTTTTAAACACTATGGTCCTGCTTTAGAGAGGCACACAAAAGGAGGAAATAGGCTATAATTGACCTGCTACATAGGTATCTCCTTTTTAGATTAATAAGGTAATAAAACATTACAGCAAAAATATACCACGAGGATTACCACTAGCCAAAGGTTTATGGTAAACACTCACAACATAACTACAGAATAACCTCCAATATTGTTATTACCTCAATTTAGGTGTCAGAATTACTAAATGCAGGGGTAAAATCTCAGGTCCAGAGTACTGAACAATATTAATTCGCATTGGTACCAGGGCCCAGAGCCCAGAGGCTAGAGAGGCCTATTCAATGCAATTATTATTGTCTTTTATGACTCAAACAGTAATCAGAGGGTCCATTTTCCTTTCTTGCCGTGGGCCATTGTCACCATTGCTATTCCCCTGGCGTTGTATATTTGTACTCTGCTTATTTGAAGAAAAAGATTACATGGGAGATCAAATTGATAATCATTTGGGGTAGCGTCAAGGGCCATTAAATTTCACAAGCATTAATATTAAACATTGACAACCTTTCGAGAATTTAATTCATGTGAGACTTGGTAAAATAACAGTCACCTACAGCCGTATTTTTAACATTTTGACAGCCTGAGATCTAGTGGCGTACACATGAGTAGGACTCAATAGCACAACAATCTGTCCTTGAAGGAGTTTAGGGCACAGTTTTTCCAAAATAGCGTGAGAACAGTAGATTTACAACTAGGAGTGGTGGTCTTTGCTTGAGTCCTCAGCACTGAGTTGCAGGCAGTACAAAGGCATATCGCCAGCAAAGAGAATCAAAAATACCTAAATTGTGTTAATGGAATGTCCTCCCCTGGAGCACAAGATCTTCTTTTTGTTGAGCGTTAACAACAGGTGTGCAGTTGAGAATCTGTACTGAGGACAGCAATGCCTCTTCAAAGAGATTGTGCTTTTGTTGACCAAAGGTAACCTTTGAAAAATGTCACTCAGATAGTCACTCTGATGTGGCATTCTAAGTTCCGAATGCATTCTTTGGAATGTGAGGGTCTCCAAGGTGACAGCAGCAGTTGGAGCAGAGAGAGGAAGAAGAGACTGGGGAGAGACGCATCTGTAGGCTAAGGTGTTTATTATTATTAACAAAGCTTATGCAAATAAAGACGGAGTTTCTCTTTCAAAGAGGCTGCGACCTATCCTCCTTTCACTGGCGACGAGTATGGTGAAGCTTCTGGTGGAGTTATAATCATAACATTGAACACCTCAAGTACTTTGGGTACAGTTCGACCTTCGTTAACGGTTGGTGACTGTTTTGTTTTGCCAAGCTACTGTATCTGGAGCCAGCTTATTTTAATGTTTGGCCTGGTGTATGTCATTTTTGGGCCGGGCTATCTGGCGTGCTCAACACTCAACCGGCGCTGCACGCGCTGAGAGTGGATCACGTGCGCTGCATTCTACCATCTAGATATGTCGCTGTACTCCCGGCGCACACAACATCTAACTGGCACTACACGCGCTGAGAGTGGATCACGTGCACTGCTCGCGCTGAGAGTGGATCACGTGCGCCGCACAGCGTCTGCTCAGGCATCGCCGCCTGCTGTACTCCCTGTCCCCACTCATTGTACCGCTTCTTACAGGCCAAACACGCACGGCTCCCTCTGGAACAAAGTGGAGCTTAGATCTTATCTCTGCCGCCGCTACAAAGTAGCTCCGGTGCATCGTATACTTCCTGCACTATCCTGTACTTCCTGTACGCGACAGTGCGTGTCAAGCCTCGTTTTCACACGGGAAGACACGGCGGCCATCTTGCTGAGTTGGGAAGCACATAAATGGAAGTAGAAGCTGCTGGTGACCATCTCACGTTACGTTGGGATAGTAACAAATATATATATTTTTTTTCTACGGCAGCCATCTTACAGTGCTAAAAAATCATCTCAACAGTTGTTGTCAACATTCTCTCTACTTGTCAACCAATAACTTTTCTCGCAGTGTTTTAATTTTGTGCCAATATTATTACACTCTACAAGATCTTCAACATGCAGAATGTTACATGTCTGCCATTTATTTTGTCTTCTCCTGAAGAACCACATATTCCTTGGAAGAAATGGAAAAGTTTTTTTTCGCACTATGCCATGGTTTGTGGAACCTCTTTAAGTGCAGAACAGAATATGTCTCTTTTATTACACTGTTTAGGTCCTGAAGGACAAGAAGTGTTTGAGAATCTACCTGAAGTTACGGTTGAAGAGGCTAGTGATCTCAATGACTTTGAAATATGTATAAAAAAACTTGACTTGCGCTACCTACCGAAGATTTCCACAGTTCTAGAGAGGTATCATTTTGGGAAAAGATTTTAAAGACCAGGGGAATCTGTAGAAGAATATATTACAGCACTTCGCTTCAACTTGTGGTTTTGGTAGCAGCAAAGATGAGAGGTTGAGGGATCAATTTATGTTGGGCTGCAACATTGATAAAGCAAAGGAATCCTTTTGGACTAAGGATAATCCGTCACTTTATGAGGTGATATCCTTTGCCAAAACACATGAACATAGCTTAGCTTGTCTTGATGAAATTTAAAAAAAATGAGTTTGCAGGGAAAAGAGGATGAAATTCATCTTGTCAATCAAGGAGGTTGCATTCAGGTTAAGTCAAACTCCCAGAAATCTGTAAAAGGTAGTTGTGACAACTCAGGAATCAAGAAGAGTGTGCAGGGTAGATGTTACTAGCGTGGTGAGTTTGGCGATTATGCCAATTTTAAAGGTTGTATAGGTTGGAAGGTTTTTTGCAAATCCTGTGGAAAAAAGGGGCATGTTGCTTCATGTTGTAAAACATTTTTTTTTAAAAAGGGGGTTCAGGAAATAACGTTAGAGGATGATGATTCTCCAACAGAATTTGTGTTACAAATAAAAAATGGAGTAAGTGGCCCAGTGGAGGTTGTATACTTTGAAGGAGTAGGGGCCAGATGTAACAAAAAGAAAATTTGCGAGTTGCAAATTGCGAGTCCATGCGACTCGCAATTTGCAACTCGCAAATTGGTATGCAGTACGGTGCCTCAGACATCGTCTGCGAGTCGCTATGGGGTCGCAATGACCCACCTCATTAATATTAATGAGGTGGGTCGCAAATTGCGGCCCCATAGCGAGTCTAGGCACTCGCAAACATGGAGGCCTGCTGTCGTCAGCAGACCTCCATGTTCGTGACTGCTTTCTCAATAAAGCAGTTTTTTTATTTTTATTGTAGCCCGTTTTCCTTAAAGGAAAACGAGCTGCACTTAAAAAAAAACCGAAACCTTTAGTTTCGGTATTTTTTCAGGGCAGGTAATGGTCCCTTGGACCACTACCTGCCCTGAAAAAATAGTATTGGGTCCATTCGCAAAGGAGAAGGGGTCCCATGGGGACCCCTTCTAATTTGCAAGTGGGTTACCATCCACTTGAAGTGGATGGTAACTGCGACACCCTTTGCGACCGCATATGCGGTCGCAAATGGTATTGCATGCCACTCCGAATCGCAAATAGGAAGGGAACACCCCTTCCTATTTGCGATTCTGAAATGCATATTGCGAGTCGGTCCCGACTCGCAATATGCATTTCTGCATAGCAAAGAGGCATTTGCGACGCGCAAACGGCGATTTTCGGCGTTTGCGACGCGCAAATCCTTTGCTACATCTGGCCCTAAGTGTCCCTATGATGTTTGATTCAGGAGCGAAGATCACATTAATCTCTAAGAGTATCTTTGATAAACATTTAAGATCCTCTGTAAAATTATTCAGAGCGGACATTTCTCCTAAAGGATATGGTCGTGAACCTATCAAGTTGTTGGGTTATTTTATAGGTTCCATGAAATACATGGATAGATTTACAGCTGGCAAGATATATATCTCCATCAGAGGAGATTCTCTCATTAGTTGGTCTCACCAGAAGGATTTAAGAGTTTATCTTGATCCAAATGAGACCCCGTCAGTTAGACTGAAAGATCATGGCTGTGTCACTACAGTGGAAAATGTCAGACCTTTTTATGAGCAGGAATTCTCTGATCTCTTTCAGTCTAAGCTTGGCTGTTTAAAGGGCTACGTTCATGAAATCAAGATAAAAAAACGTGTTACTTCTGTGGTCAGCAAGGTGAGAGGTGTTCCTTTGATGGTGAAGGAGAAAATGAGAGTGGAGTTAGAAAGGCTAGAACAAGATGGAATAATTGAGAGGTTGAAGCCACTGAGTGGTTGGCCCAGTTGTGATGGCCGTAAAAGCTAATGGTGAGCCGAGATTGTGTGTTGACTTGAGGGAGCTGAATAAATGTGTCATTATAGATCATTATCCCTTGCCTAATATAAATGAAATGTTAGCTCTTCTTGGTGATGCAAAATGTTTTTCATCCATTGACTTGACCTCTGCTTATCATCAGATTAAGTTACACAACAATTCACAAGACTTGACAGCTTTCATAACACCTTTTGGCACTTACAAGTTTGTCCGGGTGCCTTTTGGTTTGGTCTCTGCGGCTGCGGTATTCCAACGTGCCATGGAGAGAGTTCTTGAAGGAATACAAGGCATCGAGATATACCAAGATGACATTTTAGTACATGGGAAAAATGTAGCTGAACATAACTTTAGAGTTCGGCAAGTTCTCCAGAGACTAAGGGAAAGTGGTTTAACATTGAAAGCTTAAAAATGTAGATTCAATCTTGATGAAGTTGATTATTTGGGTCACAAGATCTCTTCTCATGGTATTGAGCCAAAAGAAAACCTAGTTAACGTAATTGATAATCTTGCTTGGCCAGCTTCAAAAGAAGTGGTAATGAAGTTTTTAGGAATGGCTGAATTTTATAGTAAGTTTGTGGACAACTTTGCTGGAAAAACCATAGCCATTAGAGGGTTAGTTAGAAAAGGTGTTACATTTCGTTGGGACAAAGCATGTGATGATGAATTTAAGAATGTGAAATACAACCTGAAGTGTGCTCCATGTTTATAGAGTTTTGAACCAGGCCGACAAACTATTATTATGTCTTATGCTAGCACCAAAGGTCTCTGTGCTGTTTTACTGCAAATTCACAATGGTGGGGGAAAACAATATTCTTCATTTCAAGGTGTTTAAAGGGTGCATGATTAAATTATTCTGTGATCGAGAAGGAGGCACTAGCTGTGTATTGGTCAGTGAATAAGCTAAGGAAATTTGTTTGGGGTAGTAAATTCTTTGTGAGAACTGACCACAAACCCTTGAAATACATTTTTGAGAAAAAAGGCCTAGATGCTATTTCAGGAAGGATTAGGAAATGGGTAGTGACTCTACGAGAATTTTGTTTTGAAGTTCAATATGTACCTGGAGCTCAAAATCTTATTGCAGATTGCTTGTCTAGGCTTGTGAATGAAGTTTCAGATTCTGAGGATCAGCTTGTTGGAAGTTTTGATGACTTTGATGTTTGTATGATCAGGGAAGGTATAATTAGAGAGAGTGAGTGGATGACTGAACTTAGGAGTGATATGGTTATGCAGGAGGTTCTTGAGAAAATCAAAGATGGATGGGCTGGCCCTGAGAAGCAAGATCAACACTTGTGTGGCTTTTGGAGAGTCAGGGATGAATTGTCCTCTCAGGGAGGTTTATTATTGAGAGGGACTAAACTGATTCCTCCAGAGAAGCTAAGGAAGGAACTTATATTAATAGCTCACGAAAGTCATCCCAGAATTTCTAAGACTAAGGAGAGATTAAGGCTCACATATTGGTGGCCGGGAATGGAAGTCCAAATTGAGCGGAGTGTTAGAGAGTGTGTAGAGTGTTCCAGAGCTGATAAGACATTGATGTGTATAACTCAACCTATGGAAGTGAGGGAACTACCAAGTGAACCGTGGCAGGAAGTTTCATTAGACATTTTGGGGCATATCAGATATTCCAGCACAGACAAGTATGTGATAGTTTTGATGGACATGTATTCAAGGTGTCCGGAAATTGGAATTACATCATCTGTAGAAACACGGGTAGTCATAGACTTTCTCCATCAGATCTTTGATAGGGAAGGGTTTCCATCTTCCATTCTTACTGACAATGGGGTACAACTTATGTCTCAAGACATGGAAAGGTTTCTCAGTGATAGAGGAATTATACATAAGAAAGCCTCTCTCTATCATCCTGAGACAAATGGTATGGTGGAGAGGTTAATCAGAGTTTTAAAAGAAACGATTCAACTAGCTTTAGTCAATAACAAATGCTGGAAGGAGGAAATTTTGAATAAAATTAAGAGCTACAGGTTAACTCCTCACACGAGCAGGGGTCTTACGCCGTTTGAGTTGTTTAGATGCAGGAAACCCAACACACAAGTGTGTCCTTCATGAGTAAATGATAAAATGGGTTTAGAACCAGATGTTGGAAGTAAGGTGGAACTTAAGATGGACAGAGAAATTAGAAAGGCTTTTGAAAGAAAAGCCAACTTTGACAGGAGGAAAGCTGTAAAAAAAATTGTAATTTGTGTGGGTGATCTTGTCAAAGTGAGAAATCCCCGTTTTGGTCTGACCAGGAGTTTTTCTAAATTTTCTTCCCCTCTCAAAGTGATAAAAGTTATGAGGAATGCTGTGAAGACTGAGGATCACAAAATATGAAACATTGGGAGAGTGGTAAAAATCACTGGAGATGGGAAGGGTGAATCGGTGGGAAGTTGTAAAAAAAAGGGGTGAACAAGAGGTTGGCGGTGTAAAACTGAGAAAGAGCTTCAGGTCCATTAGACGTCCTAAATTCTTAGAAGACTTTGTTTAAACATAATTAGGGGTGAGCCCCACATTTCACATGTGTCAATGTAAATGTTTGTATTACTTCTTTTGTTAAGAAAAGATGTAGATTCTCAAATGTTTTAGGACTTTAGGTAACAATATTTAGAATTGTTTATTCATCTCTGTAACTGTATTTATAACTTGGATTATCTGTTTGTTTCTTCAACGGAATGTGCTTTACAAATGTGTTTTGATTTTGTTGATAAAGGAAGATGTGTGGCATTCTAAGTTCAGAATGCATTCTTTGGAATGTGAGGGTCTCCAAGGTGACAGCAGCAGTTGGAGCAGAGAGAGTAAGAAGGAGACTGGGGAGAGACGCATCAGTAGGCTGAGGTGTTTATTATTATTAACAGAAGCTTATGAAAATAAAAACGGATTTTCTCTTTCAAAGAGGCTGCAACCTATCTTCCTTTCATCTGACTTGTAGCTTTCATTGAGTAGGCTGTGACCATTACCTTCTTAAAGTGTATAGTGACATTAGTATCTATTTATGCTCCCATCAAGCTCCTGCGACTGCTGCTTAGCAGCTCCATCGGAATATTCTTAATATGGCAGTGCAAGGCTTCATCTCTTGTTTCATCTGCTGGTCGGCCAACGTCTTTGGGGTACAGAGAGAAGGTTTGGTGTCTTCCCATCAAAACATCTTGAAAGGTTTGATGTTTTGGGTGATCTTGATGATGGTGAATTTGAAGGTGACAACCGCTTTCCCGTCAGTAACTGGAGATGACAACGGTGAGGGCACTTCAAGTATTTCCAAAAGATGATCAACACCCCCTCCTCATCAAGATCATCTCCTAGGGGAGGGATTTCGTCTTGGGCTGTGAAGGACATGTTGACTTAATTCAGCTGGCAGGAGAGGGGGGCAGAACCTGAAACGCAAGCGCTTGAAAGCATGTCGCGCACCCCTGCAACGCGGGAACCTTGTCGTGCTGTTGTGCTGCCCTGTTGTCTGGGGACTCCGTGTCCCAGGAATCAGCTGCCAGTAGAGGGGGCGGAGCCTGAAACGCGAGCGCTTGAAAGCGCGTCACGCACCCCCGCAACGCGGGATGCACCTGGGCCGCACCGGGCGAACCCCGGGTCAAATGCGGGCCCGTCTGCGCCCGTCAGAAACCGGAAGAGGCCGGGCAGGGCAACACCTCTTGATTTTAAGGTAAATTCTTTCTGGTCTGACATTATACTTGTTTCTGGATATATCTATCGGTTCCTTTCAATATTAGCTACAAAATGGGGAAGCGTAAAGCACAAGGGAGTCCTGTGACAGCAGTTACATCATCCAAAATCCCTAAATCCCGTAAAAACTTAAAGAGATTTTCCAACTGTGCCACCAACGAAATTGATACTTTAATCGAAGAGGTGGAGCCTATGATCACTCAGTGCCCCCTTTTCATCCTTTTGCAGGCCTAGAGCATCCAAAAGGGCCAACCCAGCTAGCTGCATGGACCACGCCCTAAACTCGATAACTGCAGAGTGGTTGGATGATGCAACTGATCTAGGGGCTAAAAGACAAAGTCTCACACAAACAGTAGATGTGGGTGCTGCTGATGGAATTATTACAGTGCATGACATACCCTGTTCCAATCGCTTTTCTGCATTAGGAGACCTTGATCAATACCCAGAGAAAGATTGTGCGGATCCCAATTTCCAAATGTTGACCAGTCAGGTTATGGGTGGGAATTTCCAGATAGAAGTGGTCACCCTAATCATGAACCTAAAACAAGAGTAAAGGACCTAAAACGGACCCTGTCTGAGGCTCTCACCTTACTTCGTCCGGAGGTAAAGAAGAGGGGCGAGGAGATTCTGTATGAAAAAAGCTTCAAGTCCACTCTACCTACTGCTAAAGATTGGAGCAAGGAATCCGGCGTGGGGCCCGATAAACTATTGACCAAAACAGGACCATCATTGGGAACTGCAAAAGCCCCAGAGCACCTAGCTGTAGCATCCATTCTTTGCGGTCTAGCTCCGGTATAGGAGAGCCACAGAATACCTTTGTTAGGCAACCTATAGGGACAAATGACAACTACAAAAGCGACCATTCAATCTATATGTACAACATCCCGAAATTAGCAGCAAACACGTACGAAGATTGTCTGTCGTTAAGAAACAAGGCCACTGTAGGAAAGTACCATCTTGCCTGGCATTTTACCCCCATATTTCACTGTATATATGTTGTTTTAGTGTATATGTGTAGGAGGCTGGACTGGCTTGTAGTGAGTACCAAGGGGTACTTGCACCTTGCACCAGGCCCAGGTATACCTTATTAGTGTAGAGGGGTGTCTAGCAGCTTAGGCTGATAGAAAAGGTAGCTTAGCAGAGCAGCTTAGGCTGAACTAGGAGACGAGTGAAGCTCCTACAGTACCACTAGTGTCATATGCACAATATCATAAGAAAACACAATACACAGTTATACTAAAAATAAAGGTACTTTATTTTTATGACAATATGCCAAAGTATCTTAGAGTGTACCCTCAGTGAGAGGATAGGAAATATATACAAGATATATATACACAATAGCAAAAATATGCAGTATAGTCTTAGAAAACAGTGCAAACAATGTATAGTTACAATAGGATGCAATGGGGAAACATAGGGATAGGGGCAACACAAACCATATACTCCAAAAGTGGAATGCGAACCACAAATGGACCCCAAACCTATGTGACCTTGTAGAGGGTCGCTGGGACTATTAGAAAATAGTGAGAGTTAGAAAAATAACCCTCCCCAAGACCCTGAAAAGTGAGTGCAAAGTGCACTAAAGTTCCCCTAAGGACAAAGAAGTCGTGTTAGAGGAATAATGCAGGAAAGACACAAACCAACAATGCAATAACTGTGGATTTCCAATCTAGGGTACCTGTGGAACAAGGGGACCAAGTCCAAAAGTCACAAGCAAGTCGGAGAGGGGCAGATGCCCAGGAAATGCCAGCTGCGGGTGCAAAGAAGCTTCTACTGGACAGAAGAAGCTGAGGTTTCTGCAGGAACAAAAGGGCTAGAGACTTCCCCTTTGGTGAACGGATCTCTCTCGCCGTGGAGAGTCGTGCAGAAGTCTTTTCCCGCCGAAAGAACGCCAACAAGCCTTGCTAGCTGCAAATCGTGCGGTTAGCGTTTTTGGACGCTGCTGAGGCCCAGGAGGGACCAGGAGGTCGCAAATTGGACCAGCAGAGAGAGAGGACGTCGAGCAAGACAAGGAGTCCTCTCTGAAGCAGGTAGCACCCGGAGAAGTGCCAGAAACAGGCACTACAAGGATGCGTGTAACAGTGCTCGCCGAAGTCGCACAAAGGAGTCCCACGTCGCCGGAGACCAACTTAGAAAGTCGTGCAATGCAGGTTAGAGTGCCGTGGACCCAGGCTTGGCTGTGCACAAAGGATTTCCGCCGGAAGTGCACAGGGGCCGGAGTAGCTGCAAAGTCGCGGTTCCCAGCAATGCAGCCCAGCGAGGTGAGGCAAGGACTTACCTCCACCAAACTTGGGCTGAAGAGTCACTGGACTGTGGGGTCACTTGGACAGAGTCGCTGGATTCAAGGGACCTTGCTCGTCGTGCTGAGAGGAGATCCAAGGGACCGGTAATGCAGCTTTTTGGTGCCTGCGGTTGCAGGGGGAAGATTCCGTCGACCCACGGGAGATTTCTTCGGAGCTTCTGGTGCAGAGAGGAGGCAGGCTACCCCCACAGCATGCACAAGCAGGAAAACAGTCGAGAAGGCGGCAGGATCAGCGTTACAGAGTTGCAGTAGTCGTCTTTGCTACTATGTTGCAGGTTTGCAGGCTTCCAGCGCGGTCAGCAGTCGATTCCTTATCAGAAGGTGAAGAGAGAGATGCAGAGGAACTCGGATGAGCTCTTGCATTCGTTATCTGAAGATTCCCCAGAGACAGAGACCCTAAATAGCCAGAAAAGAGGGTTTGGCTACCTAGGAGAGAGGATAGGCTAGTAACACCTGAAGGAGCCTATCAGCAGGAGTCTCTGACGTCACCTGGTGGCACTGGCCACTCAGAGCAGTCCAGTGTGCCAGCAGCACCTCTGTTTCCAAGATGGCAGAGGTCTGGAGCACACTGGAGGAGCTCTGGACACCTCCCAGGGGAGGTGCAGGTCCGGGGAGTGGTCACTCCCCTTTCCTTTGTCCAGTTTCGCGCCAGAGCAGGGCTAAGGGGTCCCCTGAACCGGTGTAGACTGGCTTATGCAGAATTGGGCACATCTGTGCCCAACAAAGCATTTCCAGAGGCTGGGGGAGGCTACTCCTCCCCTGCCTTCACACCATTTTCCAAAGGGAGAGGGTGTCACACCCTCTCTCAGAGGAAGTTCTTTGTTCTGCCATCCTGGGCCAGGCCTGGCTGGACCCCAGGAGGGCAGATGCCTGTCTGAGGGGTTGGCAGCAGCAGCAGCTGCAGTGAAACCCCAGGAAGGGCAGTTTGGCAGTACCAGGGTCTGTGCTACAGACCACTGGGATCATGGGATTGTGCCAACTATGCCAGGATGGCATAGAGGGGGCAATTTCATGATCATAGACATGTTACATGGCCATATTCGGAGTTACCATTGTGAAGCTACATATAGGTAGTGACCTATATGTAGTGCACGCGTGTAATGGTGTCCC
The DNA here is from genome assembly GCF_031143425.1 of Pleurodeles waltl. NCBI lineage: Eukaryota > Metazoa > Chordata > Amphibia > Caudata > Salamandridae > Pleurodeles > Pleurodeles waltl. Next base: position 400,788,664 of record NC_090450.1, on the reverse strand, counting down.
CGCACTCACAAAGTCCAGGGAATTGGCTCTGAACAATGTGGGGGCACCTTGGCTAGTGCCAGGGTGCCCTCACACTAAGTAACTTTGCACCTAACCTTTACCAGGTAAAGGTTAGACATATAGGTGACTTATAAGTTACTGAAGTGCAGTGTAAAATGGCTGTGAAATAACGTGGACGTTATTTCACTCAGGCTGCAGTGGCAGGCCTGTGTAAGAATTGTCAGAGCTCCCTATGGGTGGCAAAAGAAATGCTGCAGCCCATAGGGATCTCCTGGAACCCCAATACCCTGGGTACCTCAGTACCATATACTAGGGAATTATAAGGGTGTTCCAGTAAGCCAATGTAAATTGGTAAAAATGGTCACTAGCCTGTTAGTGACAATTTGGAAAGAAATGAGAGAGCATAACCACTGAGGTTCTGATTAGCAGAGCCTCAGTAAGACAGTTAGTCACTACACAGGTAACACATTCAGGCACACTTATGAGCACTGGGGCCCTGGGTTACCAGGGTCCCAGTGACACATACAACTAAAACAACATATATACAGTGAAAAATGGGGGTAACATGCCAGGCAAGATGGTACTTTCCTCCACAACCCCCCCCCAAACGAAGGACAATAAGACTAGCCATGACCTGATGAGTCTTCATTGTCTAAGTGGAAATATCTGGAGAGTCCATCTGCATTGGAGTGGCTACTCCCAGGTCTATGTTCCACTGTATAGTCCATTCCCTGTAGGGATATGGACCACCTCAACAATTTAGGATTTTCACCTTTCATTTGTTTTAGCCAAAGTAGAGGTTTGTGGTCTGTCTGAACAATGAAGTGAGTGCCAAACAGGTATGGCCTCAACTTCTTCAGAGCCCAGACCACAGCAAAGGCCTCCCTCTCAATGGCAGACCAACGCTTTTCTCTAGGGGTCAACCTCCTACTAATAAAAGCAACAGGTTGATCCTGGCCCTCAGAATTAAGTTGTGATAGGACTGCCCCTACTCCTAATTCAGATGCATCAGTTTGGACATAGAATTTTTTAGAGTAACAAGGGCTTTTCAGGACAGGTGCAGAGCACATGGCCTGCTTCAGCTCCTCAAAAGCTTTCTGACAGTTTGCTGTCCATAATACCTTTTTAGGCATTTTCTTGGATGTGAGGTCATTAAGAGGGGCTGCAATGGAGCCATAGTTCTTAATGAACCTCCTGTAATACCCAGTGAGGCCTAGGAAGGCTCTCACCTGAGTCTGAGTGGTAGGGGGAACCCAATCAATAATTGTTTGGATTTTCCCCTGAAGTGGTGCAATCTGTTCCCCACCAACAAGGTGTCCCAGATAAACCACCTTACCCTGCCCTATCTGGCACTTTGAAGCCTTGATAGTGAGGCCTGCCTTTTGCAGGGCCTCCAAAACTTTCCATAGGTGCACCAGGTGATCATCCCAGCTGGAGCTAAAGACAGCTATATCGTCCAAATATGCTGCACTGAAAGCTTCCAGCCCTTGCAGGACTGTGTTCACCAACCTCTGAAAAGTGGCAGGTGCATTTTTCAAACCAAAAGGCATTACAGTAAACTGGTAATGTCCTCCAATGGTAGAAAATGCAGTCTTAGGTTTAGCATCTTCTGATAATTTGATCTGCCAATACCCTGAAGTCAAATCAAAAGTGCTTAGATACTTAGCAGATGCCAGTGTATCTATGAGCTCATCTGCCCTGGGTATAGGGTGAGCATCAGTTTTGGTTACCAAGTTGAGACCTCTATAGTCTACACAAAACCGCATTTCCTTCTTTCCATCTTTGGAATGGGGTTTTGGTACCAGTACCACAGGAGAAGCCCATGGACTGTCAGAGTGCTCAACCACTCCCAGTTCTAACATTTTCTGGACCTCTTGCTTTATGCAGTCCCTGACATGGTCAGGCTGCCTATAGATCTTACTTTTGACAGGTAAACTGTTTCCAGTATCTATAGTGTGCTCACACCAAGAAGTGGTACCTGGCACAGTAGAGAAGAGTTCAGAGAATTGATCTAGGAGATTTATGCAATTATCTTTCTGCTCAGCAGTAAGACAATCAGCCAAAACTACACCTTCCACAAGAGCATCTTGTTCTGTGGAAGAGAAGAGATCAGGTAGAGGATCACTGTCTTCTTCCTGTCCCTCATCAGTTGCCATGAGCAGGGTGAGATCAGCCCTGTCATAGTAGGGTTTCAGGCGGTTGACATGGAGCACCCTAAGGGGACTCCTGGCAGTGCCTCAGTAAACTAAATAGGTGACTTCTCCCTTCTTTTCAACAATTGTGTGGGGACCACTCCATTTATCTTGGAGTGCTCTTGGGGCCACAGGCTCCAAGACCCACACTTTCTGCCCTGGTTGGTACTGAACCAAAACAGCCTTCTGATCATGCCATTGCTTCTGGAGCTCTTGGCTGGCCTGAAGGTTTTTACTGGCCTTTTTCATGTACTCAGCCATCCTTGATCTGAGGCCAAGTACATAATCCACAATATCCTGCTTAGGAGCTTTTAAAGGTTGTTCCCAACCCTCCTTTACAAGTGTGAGTGGACCCCTAACAGGGTGTCCAAAAAGAAGTTAAAAGGGGCTGAAACCCACTCCTTTCTGGGGTACCTCCCTGTAGGCAAAAAGGAGGCATGGTAGAAGGATATCCCATCTCCTGCGGAGTTTTTCAGGGAGACCCATAATCATGCCTTTGAGAGTTTTATTAAATCTCTCCACCAGTCCATTTGTTTGTGGATGATAGGGTGTTGTGAACTTGTACGTTACACCACTCTCCTTCCACATGGCCTTTAAGTATGCAGACATGAAATTGCTTCCTCTGTCTGATACCACTTCCTTTGGGAAGCCCACCCTGGAAAATATTCCCCGGAGGGCCTTTGCCACTGCAGGTGCTGTAGTGGTCCTTAAAGGAATAGCTTCAGGATATCTTGTGGCATGGTCCACTACCACCAAGATAAACCTATTGCCTGAAGCAGTAGGAGGGTCAAGGGGGCCAACTATGTCAACCCCTACCCTTTCAAAGGGAACCCCAACCACAGGCAGTGGGATAAGGGGTGCCTTTGGGGTGCCACCTGTCTTGCCACTGGCTTGACAGGTTTCACAGGACTTACAAAATTCCTTTGTGTCCTCAGACATTCTAGGCCAATGAAACAGGGGAACAAGCCTGTCCCAAGTTTTCACTTGTCCTAGATGCCCAGCTAAGGGAATGTCATGTGCCAGTGTTAGGAGGAACTTTCTGTACTCCTGAGGGATCACTAATCTCCTGGCAGCTCCAGGTTTAGGATTCCTATGCTCAGTGTACAAGAGGTTGTCCTCCCAGTAAACTCTGTGAGAGTCACTGACATCCCCATTAGCCTGTTTGACAGCTTGCTGTCTGAGACCCTCTAATGTGGGACAGGTTTGCTGTGCCACACTCAGCTCCTCTCTGGCAGGCCCCCCTTCACCCAAAAGCTCAGCAGTGTCTGCTTCCAGCTCCTCTGGTGTAGGTTCTGCACAGGGAGGGAATTCTTCTTCCTCAGAAGTAGAATCCACTGTAGAGGGAGGGATAGTATGAAGTGGTTTGCTTCTACTAGCCCTAGCTTTAGGGAGCACTTGGTCCATTGTTCCAGGATCCAAGCTTCCCTGTCCTTTTTGCTTTTTGGCCTGAGCCCTTGTCAAAGCAAAAATATGCCCTGGGATGCCCAGCATTGCTGCATTGGCCTCCAAATCCACATCTGACCAAGCTGATGTCTCAAAATCATTCCCTAATAGACAGTCTACAGGTAAATCTGAAGCTACCACAACTTTCTTTGGACCAGTAACCCCCCCCCCAGTTGAGATTTACAACAGCCATTGGGTGGCTAAGTGTGTTGTTGTGAGCATCAGTTACTTGGTACTGGTGACCAAGTAGGTGTTGTTCAGGGTGGACCAGTTTCTCTATGACCATAGTCACACTGGCTCCAGTGTCCCTGTAGGCCTGAACCTCAACACCATTTATTAGGGGTAGCTGCTTGTACTTATCCATATTAAGGGGACAAGCAACTAAGGTGGCTAAATCAATAGCCCCCTCAGAGACTAACACAGCCTCTGTGGCCTCCCTAACAAGGCCAACCCCAACTAAATTACCAAAAGTGAGCCCAGCTACTCCCTTGGATTGGCTATTAGTAGGTTTGCTCCCACCACCACTGCTATTAGTAGGGATACTAGGTGTAGCAGTAGGGGTTGTAGTGGTAGGAGCAGTGGTGCCTTTCTTTGGACAACTGGGATCTGTTGTCCAATGGCCTTTTGTTTTACATAAATAGCACCATGGTTTATTTTCCTTGTTCTGATTAAAGGAGGATTTGGACCCACCACCCCCACCAGAGTGTTTTTGTGGGCCTGATGAAGACTCATTTTTAGATTTGTCCCCACCCTTGTCTGAAGACTTACCATCCTTCTTTTTGTTGCCATCTTTGTCACCCCCTGTATGAACTTTTCTGTTCACTCTTGTTCTGACCCATTTGTCTGCCTTCTTTCCCAATTCTTGGGGAGAGGTCAGATCAGAGTCCACCAAGTACTGGTGCAACAAATCAGACACACAATTATTAAGAATATGCTCTCTCAGGATTAAGTTATACAGGCTGTCATAATCAGTAACTTTACTGCCATGTAACCACCCCTCCAAGGCCTTCACTGAATGGTCAATGAAATCAACCCAGTCTTGTGAAGACTCCTTTTTGGTCTCTCTGAACTTTATCCTGTACTGTTCAGTGGTTAAGCCATAACCATCCAGGAGTGCATTCTTAAGAACTTGGAAATTATTAGCATCATTTTCTTTCACAGTAAGGAGCCTATCCCTACCTTTTCCACTAAATGATAGCCATAGGATAGCAGCCCACTGCCTTTGAGGGACATCCTGTACAACACAGGCCCTCTCAAGTGCAGCAAACCACTTGTTAATGTCATCCCCCTCCTTCTAAGGGGGAACTATCTTGTGCAGATTCCTGGAATCATGCTCTTTTGCAGGATGACTATGGGGAATACTGCTGCTGCCACCATGGGTTTCTAAACCCAACTTCTGTCTTTCCTTCTCTAGTTCAAAAGACTGTCTATCCAAATCCAGCTGTTGCTTTTTAAGCTTCAGTCTGGTTTGTTCCACCCTCAACTTATTGAGTTCCCTCTCTAACATTCTGTTATCAGGGTTGGTGGGAGGGACATTCTTAGAAACAGAGGTATGATGGGAATGAACAGAAGGAGACCTGTCCCTTACAGAAGCCACCCTAACAGCTTGGCTAACAGAAACATTACTACCAGTATGGTGAGAATAAATGCTTTTGCTATGATGTGAGACAACACTATTTGTATGGTGTGGCTCATCATCATTACCAACTATGCTAGACTGTCTAGTAATGGGCAGGCTAGGAAGTTTCTTTCCTGAATCTTTTCCTGGGGGAGTCCCTGAATCAGATTGGGAACTATTAGGTACTTTTTCAACAGATGAGGCACCTATGGCCTTATCCTGTTCTCTAAGCATGTTAAGTAACAGTTCCAAGGAAGGATTCTTCCCTACACTCAAACCTCTCTCTATACAGAGACTCCTTGCTCTTTGCCAGCTAAGGTTGTCATATGCAAGTTTGGACAGATCAACATTTTGGCCTGTGCCAGACATTTTTAGAGAGAGTTAAAGTGATAGTAAAAGATAAAAAGTTTGTCAGAGCTTTTAGAAAGACAGAGAAAAAACCTTTTTAAACTTTTTAGAACTTTTTAGAAAGTTAGAAGTACTTTTCAGCACTTAGAAAAGAGTGAAAAGAGGAAATGCAAAACTTTTTGGCTATGTGTATATACACTGACCTTGTTTTGTATATTTTTCTCTTATGAAAAGTACAATGACAAGAGTGGTAAGTAGTCTCAAAGCACTTATCCCACCACTGCACAACCAATGTAGGAGGCTGGACTGGCTTGTAGTGAGTACCAAGGGGTACTTGCACCTTGCACCAGGCCCAGTTATCCCTTATTAGTGTATAGGGTGTCTAGCAGCTTAGGCTGATAGATAATGGTAGCTTAGCAGAGCAGCTTAGGCTGAACTAGGAGACGTGTGAAGCTACTACAGTACCACTTAGTGTCATATGCACAATATCATAAGAAAACACAATACACAGTTATACTAAAAATAAAGGTACTTTATTTTTATGACAATATGCCAAAGAATCTTAGAGTGTACCCTCAGTGAGAGGATAGGAAATATACACAAGATATATATACACAATAGCAAAAATATGCAGTATAGTCTTAGAAAACAGTGCAAACAATGTATAGTTACAATAGGATGCAATGGGGAAACATAGGGATAGGGGCAACACAAACCATATACTCCAAAAGTGGAATGCGAACCACGAATGGACCCCAAACCTATGTGACCTTGTAGAGGGTCGCTGGGACTATTAGAAAATAGTGAGAGTTAGAAAAATAACCCTCCCCAAGACCCTGAAAAGTGAGTGCAAAGTGCACTAAAGTTCCCCTAAGGACAAAGAAGTCGTGTTAGAGGAATAATGGAGGAAAGACACAAACCAGCAATGCAACAACTGTGGATTTCCAATCTAGGGTACCTGTGGAACAAGGGGACCAAGTCCAAAAGTCACAAGCAAGTCGGAGATGGGCAGATGCCCAGGAAATGCCAGCTGCGGGTGCAAAGAAGCTTCTACTGGACAGAAGAAGCTGAGGTTTCTGCAGGAATGAAAAGGGCTAGAGACTTCACCTTTGGTGGACGGATCCGTCTCGCCGTGGAGAGTCGTGCAGAAGTGTTTTCCTGCCGAAAGAACACCAACAAGCCTTACTAGCTGCAAATCGTGCTGTTAGCGTTTTTGGACGCTGCTGAGGCCCAGGAGGGACCAGGAGGTCGCAAATTGGACCAGCAGAGAGAGGGGACGTCGAGCAAGACAAGGAGTCCTCTCTGAAGCAGGTAGCACCCGGAGAAGTGCCAGAAACAGCCACTACAAGGATGCGTGTAACAGTGCTCACCGAAGTCGCACAAAGGAGTCCCACGTCGCCGGAGACCAACTTAGAAAGTCGTGCAATGCAGGTTAGAGTGCCGTGGACCCAGGCTTGGCTGTGCACAAAGGATTTCCGCCGGAAGTGCACAGGGGCCGGAGTAGCTGCAAAGTCGCGGTTCCCAGCAATGCAGCCCAGCGAGGTGAGGCAAGGACTTACCTCCACCAAACTTGGGCTGAAGAGTCACTGGACTGTGGGGGTCACTTGGACAGAGTCGCTGGATTCGAGGGACCTCGCTCGTCGTGCTGAGAGGAGACCCAAGGGACCGGTAATGCAGCTTTTTGGTGCCTGCGGTTGCAGGGGGAAGATTCCGTCGACCCACGGGAGATTTCTTCGGAGCTTCTGGTGCAGAGAGGAGGCAGGCTACCCCCACAGCATGCACAAGCAGGAAAACAGTCGAGAAGGCGGCAGGATCAGCGTTACAGAGTTGCAGTAGTCGTCTTTGCTACTATGTTGCAGGTTTGCAGGCTTCCAGCGCGGTCAGCAGTCGATTCCTTATCAGAAGGTGAAGAGAGAGATGCAGAGGAACTCGGATGAGCTCTTGCATTCGTTATCTGAAGTTTCCCCAGAGACAGAGACCCTAAATAGCCAGAAAAGAGGGTTTGGCTACCTAGGAGAGAGGATAGGCTAGTAACACCTGAAGGAGCCTATCAGCAGGAGTCTCTGACGTCACCTGGTGGCACTGGCCACTCAGAGCAGTCCAGTGTGCCAGCAGCACCTCTGTTTCCAAGATGGCAGAGGTCTGGAGCACACTGGAGGAGCTCTGGACACCTCCCAGGGGAGGTGCAGGTCAGGGGAGTGGTCACTCCCCTTTCCTTTGTCCAGTTTCGCGCCAGAGCAGGGCTAAGGGGTCCCCTGAACCGGTGTAGACTGGCTTATGCAGAATTGGGCACATCTGTGCCCAACAAAGCATTTCCAGAGGCTGGGGGAGGCTACTCCTCCCCTGCCTTCACACCATTTTCCAAAGGGAGAGGGTGTCACACCCTCTCTCAGAGGAAGTTCTTTGTTCTGCCATCCTGGGCCAGGCCTGGCTGGACCCCAGGAGGGCAGATGCCTGTCTGAGGGGTTGGCAGCAGCAGCAGCTGCAGTGAAACCCCAGGAAGGGCAGTTTGGCAGTACCAGGGTCTGTGCTACAGACCACTGGGATCATGGGATTGTGCCAACTATGCCAGGATGGCATAGAGGGGGCAATTCCATGATCATAGACATGTTACATGGCCATATTCGGAGTTACCATTGTGAAGCTACATATAGGTAGTGACCTATATGTAGTGCACGCGTGTAATGGTGTCCCCGCACTCACAAAGTCCAGGGAATTGGCTCTGAACAATGTGGGGGCACCTTGGCTAGTGCCAGGGTGCCCTCACACTAAGTAACTTTGCACCTAACCTTTACCAGGTAAAGGTTAGACATATAGGTGACTTATAAGTTACTTAAGTGCAGTGTAAAATGGCTGTGAAATAACGTGGACGTTATTTCACTCAGGCTGCAGTGGCAGGCCTGTGTAAGAATTGTCAGAGCTCCCTATGGGTGGCAAAAGAAATGCTGCAGCCCATAGGGATCTCTTGGAACCCCAATACCCTGGGTACCTCAGTACCATATACTAGGGAATTATAAGGGTGTTCCAGTAAGCCAATGTAAATTGGTAAAAATGGTCACTAGCCTGTTAGTGACAATTTGGAAAGAAATGAGAGAGCATAACCACTGAGGTTCTGATTAGCAGAGCCTCAGTGAGACAGTTAGTCACTACACAGGTAACACATTCAGGCACACTTATGAGCACTGGGGCCCTGGGTTACCAGGGTCCCAGTGACACATACAACTAAAACAACATATATACAGTGAAAAATGGGGGTAACATGCCAGGCAAGATGGTACTTTCCTACAGTGACCATTCCCCTGACCTGCACCTCCCAGGAAGGCTGCCCAGAGCTCCTCCAGCGTGCCCCAGACCTCTGCCATCTTGGATTCAGAGATGTGCTGGCACACTGGACTGCTCTGAGTGGCCAGGGTCAGCAGGTGATGTCAGAGACTCCTTCTGATAGGCTCTTACCTGTGTTACTAGCCTATCCTCCTTCCTAAGTAGCCAAACCTCCTTTTCTGGCTATTTAGGGTCTCTGCTTTGGGGAATTCTTCAGATACCGAGTGCAAGAGCTCACCAGAGTTCCTCTGCACTTCTCTCTTCACCTTCTGCCAAAGGATCGACCGCTGACTGCTCAGGATGCCTGCAAAACCGCAACAAAGTAGCAAAGGCGACTACTGCAACCTTGTATTGCTTATCCTGCCGCCTTCTCGACTGTTTCCTGGTGGTGCATGCTCTGGGGGTAGCCTGCCTCCTCTTGCACCAGGAGCTCTGAAGAAATCTTCTGTGGGACGACGGAATGTTCCCCCTGCAACCGCAGGCAACAAAAGACTGCCTCACCGGTCCTCTGGGTCCCCTCTCAGCACAACGAGCGTGGTCCATGGAACTCAGCAACTCTCTCCAAGTGACTCCCACAGTCCAGTGACTCTTCAGTCCAAGTTTGGTGGAGGTAAGTCCTTGCCTCCCCACGCTAGACTGCATTGCTGGGTACTGCGTGATTTGCAGCTGCTCCGGCTCCTGTGCACTCTTCCAGGATTTCCTTTGTGCACAGCCAAGCTTGGGTCCCCGACACTCTAACCTGCAGTGCACAACCTTCTGAGTTGTCCTCCGGCGTCGTGGGACTCCCTTTTCTGACTTCAGGTGGACTCCAGTTCACTCCTCTTCCAAGTGCCTGTTCCGGTACTTCTGTGGGTGCTGCCTGCTTCTGTGAGGGCTCCCTGACTTGCTGGGCGTCCCCTCTGTCTCCTCATCCAAGTGGCGACATCCTGGCCTCTCCTGGGCCACAGCAGCATCCAAAACCCCTAACTGTGACCCTTGCAGCTAGCAAGGCTTGTTTGCAGTCTTTCTGCGTGGGAACACCTCTGCAAGCTTCTTCGCGACGTGGGACATCCATCCTCCAAAGGGGAAGTTCCTAGTTCTCTTCGTTCTTGCAGAATTCACAGCTTCTACCATCCGGTGGCAGCTTCTTTGCACCCTCAGCTGGCATTTCCTGGGCTCCTGCACACTCTCGACATTGTCGCGACTCTTGGACTTGGTCCCCTTGTTTCACAGGTACTCAGGTCTGGAAATCCACTGTTGTTGCATTGCTGGTGTTGGTCTTCCTTGCAGAAACCCCTGTCACGACTTCTGTGTTCTCTGGGGATTATAGGTGCACTTTACACCTACTTTTCAGGGTCTTGGGGTGGGCTATTTTTCTAACCCTCACTGTTTTGTTACAGTCACAGTGACCCTCTACAAGCTCACATAGGTTTGGGGTCCATTCGTGGTTCGCATTCCACTTTTGGAGTATATGGTTTGTGTTGCCCCTATACCTATGTGCTCCTATTGCAATCTACTGTAACTTTACATTGCTTGCATTACTTCCTTTTGCTATTACTGCATATTTTTGGTATTGTGTACATATATCTTGTGTATATTTGGCATCCTCATACTGAGGGTACTCACTGAGATACTTTTGGCATATTGTCATAAAAATAAAGTACCTTTATTTTTAGTATATCTGTGTATTGTGTTTTCTTATGATATTGTGCATATGACACCAGTGGTATAGTAGGAGCTTTGCATGTCTCCTAGTTCAGCCTAAGCTGCTCTGCTATAGCTACCTTCTATCAGCCTAAGCTGCTAGAAACACCTCTTCTACACTAATAAGGGATAACTGGACCTGGTACAGAGTGTAAGTACCCCTTGGCACCCACTACAAGCCAGGCCAGCCTCCTACAGCCACCCACTGGATAAGGCATGTCAGGCAATGTGGCTCCATTATCCACTCAGATATCACTTTTGTTAAGCGCCATATAGGCAAGCAAGGCCACCTGGATACTGTTGAGCTAGTTCTAGTCACCCCTGACCTGGTTGAAGGCCTGATATCCCTGGAGGCCCGGAACCCATTAAGCAATGGAGCGAATATTGTTCTTCAAACAAACTGTCCCTCTGGGGATACCCTAGCTAAGAAATCATCTGCTACCCCCGAAAGTGGGGTTGTTATTACAGGCTCTGTCCAGCTATTTTCTCCTATTCCAACAGTCCCTTCTGCGGAGAATCCCTGGAGGGAGTGTGAGACCCAGGGCAAGCGGCCAAAATCTCCAAACAAAATGCCAAGTTCTAATCTATCAGACATTGATTGACTGAGAGAAGCAATAGCCCCACGAATATTATTCCATTGTACGAGGGTGGGAACTTATGTAGGAACTTGGAGGGTAGTTCGCAGGAGTCCATCGTGGGGAATGCCGCTCAGTACGGGAAGCCAGGGATAATAGATGACTTAGCAACGTGCCCTTAGTTCCTTGCTATAAGGTTGGCAATGTCATCCATCCTAGACCTAGGCCTCTTCACTCTTCTTTAATTTCCTGGAATATAGCGGGTTTACGGAACAAAATCCGGATCGAGGTTCTTTTATTGACTTCTGTAGTCTTTGGCTTTTCCAGGAAACATGGGCTACTACTAATGTATACAGACAAGGGTATATTTCATTCTGTGAAGAGGCCATTCCTTCAACAGCGAGGAGGGCAGGAGGGGGTCTTATTACGTGGGTAAAGATTTCCGAGGTAGGGAAAGTGAAGAAAATCTTTGTGAATTCACCTAATATTTTGGCGGTTTCATTTAAATCAAAAATAGGTCCACCTTTTTGTGTGTTAACCTATACAATAGACCAGGTCTCTCTAGTAAAATCTCAGAAACTATATCCCTGCTAAATACACTTGTGGCTGATCCAATACCCTCGCATTTTGTTATCATAGCCGGCGACTTTAACGCTTCCCTAGAGCCCAATTCCCTATTTACAGAGTTAATCCAGGAAGAGGACGCCACATGGGGAATTCCACCCTTTTCCATGGCGAGCAACCAGCCTAAATCTGGCCCAAGGGTGTTGCAGATTATTGGGCTAATGCTGCTACATGGCCTACGGCCAGGGAATGGGCATTTTCCTTCAGATATTCCAGCACGTTCTACTTTTTCTAGAGGGTCCCATAGCAGCCTGATTGACTATCTGCTTATTGATGCCAGGAACTGGCATGAAATTAAGGACCTTAAAGTGGAAGACCAATGCTATAGTGATCACTTCCCCATTTTGTTAGAGTGGGTTAGGTGGTTTTGGGTTTTGGGCCAAATAACCAAGATCAGAGTGTCACGCCCTCCCTGGAGGTGACTAGCAATCAGCAAATATTAAGATGGGAGGTTTTCACAAAGAAAGGAGCCCTAGTAGTTCAAATGTCTGATTTGGTTTCTAGGCATACAGTTGCTCTTTTATCCAACCCCTATTCCACTGATCAAATCATGGCCAAACACATTGAGCTCTTTGCTTCCCTGAAGGCCGTTTTTATTAGGAAAAATAGAGGAAGCGCGAGACGGAGAGCGCTTAAATTAAATCCATGGTTTAACAATGCCTGCAGGACGGCTAAGCATGGCCTTTTGGAAGCAGTTAGACAACAGGATAGACCTGCCATAATGATGGCAAGGCGTGACTATGCTGCTGCAATTAAGTTTAGTAAGACCCAGTGGGTAGAGGATATATGGCAAGATTTGCTGGTAGCAGCCAAGGATTCAGATGCTAAGCGATTATGGTCCCTGGTTTCCCAAGAAGGACGAAATCTGAGCTCTAGGCCTGATTGCCACATCCCTGCAAAGACTTGGATCTCTTATTTTACTAAACTCTACAGCCAGGATTTTGCTTCTTCAGCGGACATAGAGGTTGCATATACAGATAAGTTTGATGGGGCAGGTGTTATTGCACTGTTTACTAGGAAAGAAACAGAGGCAGCTATTATGGCCCAAAAATTAGGGAAGGCTCCTGGACTAGACGGGATCCCATCTGACCTGCATAAGTCTGATTTGATACTATGCGGACCTTATATTAATAGAGTCTCAAATGCTATTCTGGAGAGCAAAATCTTTCCCCACTCGTGGAAGGGTGCAATAATTGTCCCGATCTACAAAAAAGGGGACAAATCGGCTCCGTGAAATTATAGACCGATCAGCCTTTTAGTTAATCTCCAGAAAATCTTTTCCTTCCAGGTTTTGGGTAGGCTTAGAGCCTGGATGGAAAATAATGGGGCCTTAATCCGGTGGGCTGTAGGCAAGGGACAGCCACGCTGGACCAGGTCTTCCGCTTTCTTACAATCAAATGGAAGGTGGTGGACCTGGATGGTGGTAGGCTGTTTGTCGCCTTTGTTGATCTCAGATCTGCTTTTGATCTTGTACCCCGTCCCAAACTATGGTAGACCCTAAAAATTGGAGTCCCGGGCCCCTTGTTGAATTTGATTAGGGAGCTGTACTCAGTGAGTTTTGCTAGAGTAAGGTGGGGGAATGATGGAGAGCTATCTGACAAGTTTCCCATACAGAAAGGTGTTAGGCAGGGATGTGTTTTGGCTCCAACTCTTTTCTTACTCTTTATATATGCCTGTTTCCCATACTTATTTGATAGCTTAAATGATGCCCCACGATTAGGTGGTATCATGACACCGTGTTTGCTGTTTGCTGATGATACCTTGCTTTTATCCCAAACCGCCTCTGGATTATCTAGGCTTCTGGAGAAATTCTTGGGGTTTTGTAAGGATTATGGCTTACAAATAAACTGCACCAAAACAAAATGCATGGTATTTGGCAACCCAAAATTTAGAGCAAAGAAGAATATAGCGCTGGATGGTGAGGTTCTTGAACGTGTTAGTGATTTGGATTATCTTGGAATTAGACTAGAAAATTCCCACAAATGGACATCACATCTGACAAAGGGTATTATGTCCCTTAAACAAAAGATAGGGGGCGTTTTGAGATTTGCTGCCAAAACGCCGCCTTTCCTATCACATCTGCAGTGGATATTTATAAAGTGCAGGCTAGAGCGGGTGCTTTGTATGGTGCTGAGCTGTGGGGCCATAGTAAACTCGGCAATATAGAAAGAGCAGAGAACCTCTTTATCAAGGCCCTGCTAAAAGTTCCCTCGAGTTCTCCTACATTGCCTATCTGAATGGATTTAAATTTGTATTCTATCGCTGATATTGCTGCCTTGAGACCACTGCAATATTGGATTCGGATTTGGACCACTGCAGCGCTAGATCCTTATAGGATATGGCTAGGAGCGCTTTTAAGAGACTCTCAGGTTGGAAAAATCCCATGGTGGCATTATGTAAAAAGAGGTTTCTCAAACTTGGGCTGTGCTCCTATTGGACGGATCCTTTGCATCGTCCAAAAAACACCTCACAGATTTTGAAAGATGCATACTGGGTGATTGTACAAACATCAACCCTAGCAGCTGTTCCGTTGGGTAGTATGACGGACAGCTTTTTATCATTTAAGTGTCTTTATGAGTTTGAGCACTTTTTTGATATCATTTTACATCCTGCTGCACGTGCACTTAACCTAAGATTCAGATTAGGATCTCTACCAGTGCGCGATCTTACTTCCAGATGGAAGCAAACTGTTAGTTTGTTAGATCTTTGCCCGATGGGGTGTAATACTAGGGAAACAATTAGCCATCTTTTATTCTACTACCCCGCATATAAAAAGCAAAGGGCCCACTGGATGAGACCTCTTTGTAACTCCACAGGAATTAGGGATCGCCATTCGGCTCTCAGAATTTGTAGTACCAGTACCCACGGGCCGGTGGTGTGTGCTGTGGCCAAGTTTTTAGCAATCATATGGCATATTAGAGCAAGCTTTTTGATACAACATTTACTTAAGGATAGCAACTGTGTTTTTAATTGATTTAATATTGTTATTTTTAGATTTTGGCTATATATTTGTATTATACTAGACTTCTTTTTAATAGGGGGAAAAATGTTAAGGTCTTTGGAACGTAATTTATTCGCTCAATTTTTATTGTGTTATTTGCTTGATCTAGAATATAAGCTTGGTCAAATATTTTACCCCATAGGCTCATGAATATTAAGAAAAACTAAGCCACATGTGTTCCTTTATAGAGCAATTTGGTGTCTGATTTGCATGCCCTGGGCTTTGGTCAATGCAATTTTTTTTCTTTTTATCTTAAGGATTTTAGTATTGTATTTTTATATGTTGTATTGAGAATTATGATGTTATGTGTGTATTTGTATTGCTATCATGGTAGCTGCTGCCAAACTAAAGCTCAAATGATGATGATGATGATGATTGGGTGATCATGGCTTCACTTGACTGCGCTGAGGACATCAGGCCATCCTTCAGTAATCACGTCTCAAGGGACAACTTGGAAGTTGCTCTGAAATACTTGCATTTGAAGGCAAAATACCTCGTCCTTGATGTCACAGTGAGAGACATCACATTTTCTACGCTGCTCATCTTCTCATTATTGTATTTGGTTGTCCTTTAATTTCAAGAGGCATGTGATAAACAAAGTGCAGGCATGGCATGCCAACATACCCTCAATTAGAAAGCAAATTAGCATGGAGGCCAGGGGGACATTTATTAAATTATAAGAGAGGGGGAGAAAGAGAGACTGATACCTTAGGTGGAACTGGAAGGAAGCCTGGCTTGGTCAGGGTATTCTGGAGCAATCTCTTGAACATATTGATTCTACATTTGGCCTAAAACCACCTGGAAATGATTTAGCATGTTGGAGGTGAAGGGTCTTCTGATAACGTTGGAATTCATAAACTTAAAGTTTTTGCCGATTGTCAGGGATCCCATGTGCAGGATGCTTTTTTATACTGTTTCTATATCACCATTTGGATAGAGGTAGAAGAAATCACTTCTTCCTGACAGTATTTGAAGAACTCATCAAACTAGAAGCTCTCTTCAATGCACTGTGGCCTGACACACCAGGCATAAATCTATGTCTTCCTCTAGCATTATGTCAACCTATGAACATCATACCCTTCACTTCAGTTGGTTCCTTTGTCATCACATTCCATTGTTGCCTCACATTGGCTATCTGCCCTATTTGTGTTAACAAAGATGTTGGTATTATTATGTGTGTGGCCCTTAATAGTAGGCCATCCTCTGTGAGCACCAGGCTCATATTCATGTGTCAGTTACCTCCTTTAGTAGTGTGTGTTTGCCTAGAAGCTTAGACTTCCATCATTTCTCACCATGAGAGTTTATCAGTTGCCTGGAAGCAGCCATCCTTTTCCATGGAACATATCAATGCTTCCAGGTATGAGGCTTTAGGACATGCAAGTGAACCACTTTTCCTCCACATATTCTCACTGAGTTGCAGGTGACTGATGCCTTGACAGTCAGTCTTCTGTGGTGTTTGAAAAGAAATGATTTTCTTCTATGATTCTTGATTTTCCATTGAATCTGAGGTTTGTGATCTGTGGCCACTTAGAATGGGTGTAAATGTAGGTAGATGTGAAGTACTGTTACATCCACAAAATCACAAAGCTTAACCTTTAATCTGCAAGTATCTCTCTTTCATAGGAGCCAGAGACCATCCGGTGCAGCCCGTGAGTAGTAATTGCCATAGTCAGTCTTCCTGTAGGAGTATCATACTAACCCACACAGAATAGAACATGCCACCAGGTGCCTGATGTTTCATGATTAATCTTCCACAATATGTTACCATACCAAATATGGTACAGTGGTACCTTAATAACTTATCATAATTGAACAGCCAGACCATTTATTTACTATAGGTGACTAGAGATGGCACTGGTCACCTGTAATAGGGAAATTAGAGACAGGTTTTTACACAGTGATTGTAGGGTTCCATAATAATAATATTATGTACTGCTCTCATTTAGAGCCATTAGCATGGCTATCAAGTTTTGAAATCTGGCATTCAGCACTATGAAATAGTAACAGTAAGAAACAAAACTCAGTTCCGACAGTTGCGATATCACAAGAAGTTGCACTCACTTACTCATTGATAGTCCTCCTTGCCTCGGTTTCCAAAGACCTGAGTGAAGCAGCAGAATGGCCACTGCTGATCTTACCCTCCTCATCCACTGATCTAAGAGATGTCAATATGTGGGGAAGGCGTGCATGTAGCATTCTGCTTGTGCCATCTGCTCCATTTCATGTCTGCCACAGGTCTCCTCTGCAGACCCCAACTGAAAAAAAAAAACATGTGCACTGATGGATGGCTCTGACCGAACCAATATAAATGCCAGCTCTCTGATCTCAATGTAACAGTGAGGAGCACATCTTTGAACAGAGAGAGGAAGTTGCTGGCGCAAAGAAACTATTTAAAATGTATTAATGAATGATTACGAGTTTGAGTAATGAAAGTTCATAGAGAAATTAGTTGTAGAGAAAATAATGTGCACGTTTGAAATTGTGACTACGGTGATTAGCAGCCATTTGTACGAAGTCATGCTAAAATAACCAAGAGATATGTGAAGTTATGAAAATGTGAAAGAATAATGTAGTAATATGTCATATTAGAAGTTAACTTAGCTGAGGTTAAGGCCTAGCTTTTCCAGGCCTCACAAGAAGAGCTGAGAAACTAACGTGCTGCAGAGAAGTTGAAGTATTCCTGACCCTGAACCACCCGATGTAAAATAATTTTCTGCAATGTACCGACGGACAGGAGATGATGAAGACAATTTGATACAATTTTGTGTAGAGTAGGCTAAATGTACTTTCCCAGGACTTGAACAATGGAAGCACTGACTGAAGAGGAACATGCAACATTTTTGATACCTGAAGAGCTGGATGATGAGGACATCGTATAGTGGACCAATCTGCGTGCTGAGAAAAGACTGATATTAAAATGTATAGATTTGATAAATTAATGTTATTGGTTAAAGTCATATCTGCTGACTGACTGCTGACTGACTGACCAATTGAAAATTAGGGGGATGGACTGGGAGACCCTAATAAAAAGTCATGACAAGGGACTAAGACTTCAGATGCGGGAGAATAGGAGTGAGACGTTGATGATGTCAGGAAACGTGGTTCGAGATTCTGTCACTGGGCTCACACTCTGAGAGCCTGATGCGTTGCTGATCTATTGATGACCTGAAGACGAGGACTGACTTTGTTGCTGATCCATTCCGTGGATAAGTAGCTAGGACACTGATTGATTAACTTGTGCCTTTTCTTCTAGGTACCAACTGCGCTGTTTTATAGTTTTCCTCGTAGCAAGATGTTTTTCCAAATTCATGTTTTCTAAATTATTTAGCATGAAGTCCAACATGCTGATGCTAATCTGGGTTAGGTAGACTTTCTGGGGTGACGTTTGACAGTAACAAATGACTGACGAACTGAGTGCTGAACTCTACTATTAATGTCATTGTATTCATCTTTATTGGCTTATGTTGAAGTATCCTAGCATGCGGTTTTCTCAGTTGCAATTAGTTTATGGTATTGATGGCAATTAATGAACTAATTCTTTGTGGATCAAAGAAAGTTCAAGCTATCTTGATGACTTAGTATTGTAACTAATAGGGAAATAAAAATTGTTGAGACACTTTATGGAGTTGTGGTTATTCATTAATCGAAGTTTATAGTTGTTTTGATTTTAGTGTTATTAATTGGTTTTGCTGAATATTGATATCATTAGTTACTACATGATTAGGACATTCCATACGATCCAAAAGGTTAATAGACCTATACGCATCACCTTGTAAGTTTACTTACTAAGAACCAGACGCGCTAGCAAAGGGAAGATATAGAGATTGATGTGGGTTGGTGGCAGGAGGCCAAGTATTATTTTCAATTTGGGCATGTGGGAATGTAGTTGCAGAAGGTGATGGTGTGGATGGTAGGAGGACATGTGTTTGTTTTCATTTTGGGTAGGGGTGGATGGTGTATACTGATGGCTGTAGTTCATGTATTATTTTTCATATTTGGGAGGGTACAGGTAAGGCTGAAGGTGGTGTGAGTGGGTTGCAGGATGCCATGTATGCTGTTCTCATTTTAAGTGTTGAGCGACAACTCAAGCTTCATTTTCCTTTTCAATTTGATATGACTCCGCTACAGTCAGTGAAAAAACATCCCTGGTATCGACTGTTACCCAGCCATAGTTTTATAAATGTTTCAAAGACAGAAGTAAGCCAGCCTTTGAAATGCTTACTATAGACAAAGTTATTTTTGACACCTGCTGCATTGAAATCTCTTGGTAGTCTTGCTTTTTGCTAGTAGAAGTAAATCCGACTATTATGAAATGCATCTCAACCTCGATTCACAGGTATCTTCTCATGAAACCTTTTGAAATGGCTAACATTTCCCTATAAAATTAAATCCGTCTTCCATCAAGAAACCAACTGAAATTGCACATCCTTTATTAAACCTGTCGATGTTGTTATAGAACAAAGTAATTGATTCTTTAAAAAATTGTAGAAATGAAAGTAAAGTTTCAGCTCTGGATGCATAGTCATGTGCTAGTATCATGAATGGGTGTCATACAATATTTCCATATTTTTCCTTTAGAAACATAGGGCCAGATGTATGAAAAAAAAATTCACTCGCAAACGGTGCGAATCGCAAAAATCGGCCGTTTGCGAGTGGTCTGCGATGCATGAAAGGCATTCGCAGACCAAAAATAAGAAATTGCAAAAATTGCGATTTTGTGCGTTGCGACCTGGTTTTGCGAGTCGCAGTTTGCGATTCGGTATTTCCAGTAGGAAATTGCGAGGCGCAAATTGCGAGTCGCAAAATCCAAGTCGCAAATAGATGCATCAAAAAATCGCAAATTGTGATTATTTGCAGAATGGCATTTGGTACATGCAGAATACCACTAAGTGAAACCAGGTGGTAACCAGGTGCAACCTATATAAAGAGGCCCAGAATGCCACAGATTCTTTTCCACAATTGCTGCACTCCACGTCATGGCGAGGAGGATGAGGATCTTGGCAGGTTTGAGGAGAGGGAGGAGGAGACAGGAGAGCACTTTCAGAGTGCGCATTACACTTTTTAACCTGACAGAGGAGGAAATATATGAGAGGTATAGGTTGAACTCAGCCGTGATACTTGATAGCTGAGCTACAACCCATACTGCAGCGCAGAACACTAAGGACTCACAGCATACCCACCCATGTGCAGGTATTATGCTCCCTCCACCTACTTGCCTCAGGGAGCTATCAAGGGGTCATAGCAGCAGCTGGAGGGGTCTCACAGAGTACCCTCTCTAGATTTTTCAATGCATTTATCAACGCCATGCTGAGCAAACTACACCAGTACATCAGATTCCCCCACACCCCACAGGAAATACAGCAGACAAAAATAGATTTTTACCAGATAGCACAGTTCCCCCATGTCCTAGGTGCCATAGATGGGACACATGTTGCAATCTGTCAACCATCAGACACAGAGTATGTGTACCGCAACCGGAAATACCAACATTCAATGAATATACAGGTGATTTGCAATTACTGATCTCGTGGCCAGGTACCCAGGGAGCACACATGATTCGTACATCTTTCGCCATAGCAGCATTCACGCATTCACGCAAGACTGCTGGCTGGGGAGTTTTGAGAAGGATATCTACTAGGTATTGTCCTTCTATACAATGGCGCATTGATGGAGTGCTGATGTCAGATGGCTCAGTTACTCATCATACCCTCTGTCCCTTCCAGGAGACAGTGCCCTTCTACACTAATAAGGGATAACCGGACCTGGTACAGAGTGTAAGTACCCCTTGGTACCCACTACAAGCCAGGCCAGCCTCCTACATTGGTTTGGCAGCGGTGGGATAAGTACTTGTAACTACTTACCACTTTGTCATTTTATACTTCTCATAAGAGAATAATATACAAAACAAGTTCAGTGTACGTACACCTAACCAAAAAGTTTTGCTTTTATTCTCTTACTCTATTGCTAAGTGCTGAAAAGTACCTCTAAACTTTCAAAACGTTTCTAAAAAGTTGAAAAAGTTTTTTTTCTGTTTTCTTAAAAAAGTCCTGAAACTTTTTCTTTCTTTTTCTGTCCCTAAACCTTTCTACTATCATGTCTGATACAGGTCCTACTCTTGATCTGGCCAGCACTGCTTATGATAACCTTAGCTGGAAAGGGTTGAGGAGTCTCTGCATTGAGAGAGGTTTAGAGGTAGGGAAGAATCCCTCTAGAGAATTATTGAATAACATGCTCATTGAGAATGATAAGGCCTTAGCTGGCACATCTGTTGAGAAGTTAGGAGATGGTTCACACTCTGATTCTGGGGCACCCCAGTAAGAATGTTAGATGGTATCCTTCTCAACTTGCCCCTTAGCAGACCACCTAGCATAACTGGTACTAATGTGAGCTCTCATCACAGTAGGGATGTCATTCCTGCAGGCCAGGTTGTTAGAGTGCCAACTGTTAAGGACAACTCTCCCTCTGTTCATTCACACCATTCTTCTGTGTCAAAGCATGCCCAACCCACCCACCCTGATGACAGAATGTTAGAAAGGGAGTTCAAGAGATTGAGAGTGGAAGAGTCCAGACTGAAGCTTAAACAGCAACAGCTGGCACTAGACAGGGAATCTTTAGACTTAGAAAAAGAAAGACAGAGGTTGGGGTTAGGACCCCATGGTGGCAGCAGCAGTATTACAGATAGTAATCCTGTGAAAGAGCATGATTCTAGGAATCTGCATAAGATAGTTCCCCCTTACAAGGAGGGGGATGACATTAACAAGTTGTTTGCTGCACTTGAGAGGGCCTGTGTTGTACAGGGGGTCCCTCAAAGGCAATGGGCTGCTATCCTATGGCTATCTTTCAGTGGAAAGGGTAGGGATAGGCTCCTTACTGTGAAGGAAAGTGATGCCAATAATTTTACAGTTTTAAAGAATGCACTCTTGGATGGATTTGGCTTAATGTAGGAGGCTGGACTGGCTTGTAGTGAGTACCAAGGGGTACTTGCACCTTGCACCAGGCCCAGTTATCCCTTATTAGTGTATAGGGTGTCTAGCAGCTTAGGCTGATAGATAATGGTAGGTTAGCAGAGCAGCTTAGGCTGAACTAGGAGACGTGTGAAGCTACTACAGTACCACTTAGTGTCATATGCACAATATCATAAGAAAACACAATACACAGTTATACTAAAAATAAAGGTACTTTATTTTTATGACAATATGCCAAAGTATCTTAGAGTGTACCCTCAGTGAGAGGATAGGAAATATACACAAGATATATATACACAATAGCAAAAATATGCAGTATAGTCTTAGAAAACAGTGCAAACAATGTATAGTTACAATAGGATGCAATGGGGAAACATAGGGATAGGGGCAACACAAACCATATACTCCAAAAGTGGAATGCGAACCACGAATGGACCCCAAACCTATGTGACCTTGTAGAGGGTCGCTGGGACTATTAGAAAATAGTGAGAGTTAGAAAAATAACCCTCCCCAAGACCCTGAAAAGTGAGTGCAAAGTGCACCAAAGTTCCCCTAAGGACAAAAGAGTCGTGTTAGAGGAATAATGCAGGAAAGACACAAACCAGCAATGCAACAACTGTGGATTTCCAATCTAGGGTACCTGTGGAACAAGGGGACCAACTCCAAAAGTCACAAGCAAGTCGGAGATGGGCAGATGCCCAGGAAATGCCAGCTGCGGGTGCAAAGAAGCTTCGACTGGACAGAAGAAGCTGAGGTTTCTGCAGGAACGAAAAGGGCTAGAGACTTCCCCTTTGGTGGACGGATCCCTCTTGCCTTGGAGAGTCGTGCAGAAGTGTTTTCCCGCCGGAAGGACGCCAACAAGCCTTGCTACACGCAAATCGTGCGTTTGGCGTTTTTGGACGCTGCTGGGGCCCAGGAGGGACCAGGAGGTCGCAAATTGGACCTGCAGAGAGAAGGGACGTCGAGCAAGACAAAGAGCCCTCACTGAAGCAGGTAGCACCCGGAGAAGTGCCAGAAACAGGCACTATGAGGATGCGTGAAACGGTGCTCGCCGAAGTTGCACAAAGGAGTCCCACGTGGCCGGAGACCAACTTAGAAAGTCGTGCAATGCAGGTTAGAGTGCCGTGGACCCAGGCTTGGCTGTGCACGAAGGATTTCCGCCGGAAGTGCACAGGGGCCGGAGTAGCTGCAAAGTCGCGGTTCCCAGCAATGCAGCCCAGCGAGGTGAGGCAAGGACTTACCTCCACCAAACTTGGGCTGAAGAGTCACTGGACTGTGGGGGTCACTTGGACAGCGTCGCTGGATTCGAGGGACCTCGCTCGTCGTGCTGAGAGGAGACCCAAGGGACCGGTAATGCAGCTTTTTGGTGCCTGCGGTTGCAGGGGGAAGATTCCGTCGACCCACGGGAGATTTCTTCGGAGCTTCTGGTGCAGAGAGGAGGCAGGCTACCCCCACAGCATGCACAAGCAGGAAAACGGTCGAGAAGGCGGCAGGATCAGCGTTACAGAGTTGCAGTAGTCGTCTTTGCTACTATGTTGCAGGTTTGCAGGCTTCCAGCGCGGTCAGCGGTCGATTCCTTATCAGAAGGTGAAGAGAGAGATGCAGAGGAACTCGGCTGAGCTCATGCATTCGTTATCTAAAGTTTCCCCAGAGACAGAGACCCTAAATAGCCAGAAAAGGGGGTTTGGCTACCTAGGAGAGAGGAAAGGCTACTAACACCTGAAGGAGCCTATCAGCAGGAGTCTCTGACGTCACCTGGTGGCACTGGCCACTCAGAGCAGTCCAGTGTGCCAGCAGCACCTCTGTTTCCAAGATGGCAGAGGTCTGGAGCACACTGGAGGAGCTCTGGACACCTCCCAGGGGAGGTGCAGGTCAGGGGAGTGGCCACTCCCCTTTCCTTTGTCCAGTTTCGCGCCAGAGCAGGGGCTAAGGGGTCCCTGAACCGGTGTAGACTGGCTTATGCAGAATTGGGCACATCTGTGCCCAACAAAGCATTTCCAGAGGCTGGGGGAGGCTACTCCTCCCCTGCCTTCACACCATTTTCCAAAGGGAGAGGGTGTCACACCCTCTCTCAGAGGAAGTTCTTTGTTCTGCCATCCTGGGCCAGGCCTGGCTGGACCCCAGGAGGGCAGCTGCCTGTCTGAGGGGTTGGCAGCAGCAGCAGCTGCAGTGAAACCCCAGGAAGGGCAGTTTGGCAGTACCAGGGTCTGTGCTACAGACCACTGGGATCATGGGATTGTGCCAACTATGCCAGGATGGCATAGAGGGGGCAATTCCATGATCATAGACATGTTACATGGCCATATTCGGAGTTACCATTGTGAAGCTACATATAGGTAGTGACCTATATGTAGTGCACGCGTGTAATGGTGTCCCCGCACTCACAAAGTTCAGTGAATTGGCTCTGAACAATGTGGGGGCACCTTGGCTAGTGCCAGGGTGCCCACACACTAAGTAACTTTGCACCTAACCTTTACCAGGTAAAGGTTAGACATATAGGTGACTTATAAGTTACTTAAGTGCAGTGTAAAATGGCTGTGAAATAACGTGGACGTTATTTCACTCAGGCTGCAGTGGCAGGCCTGTGTAAGAATTGTCAGAGCTCCCTATGGGTGGCAAAAGAAATGCTGCAGCCCATAGGGGCTCCTGGAACCCCAATACCCTGGGTACCTCAGTACCATATACTAGGGAATTATAAGGGTGTTCCAGTAAGCCAATGTAAATTGGTAAAAATTGGTCACTAGCCTGTTAGTGACAATTTAAAAGTAATGAGAGAGCATAACCACTGAGGTTCTGGTTAGCAGAGCCTCAGTGAGACAGTTAGGCACCACACAGGGAACATACACATGCACACCTATGAGCACTGGGGCCCTGTGTGACAGGGTCCCAGTGACACATACATATAGGGCACAAACCTATGAGCACTGGGGTCCTGACCAGCAGGATCCCAGTGACACATAACAACCATACTGAAAACATGGTGTTTTCACTATGAGCACTGAGGCCTGGCTATCAGGATCCCAGTGAGACAGTGAAAACAGTGACAAACACCCTGACATACACTCACAAACAGGCCAAAAGTGGGGGTAACAAGGCTAGAAAGAGGCTACCTTCTCACA
This sequence comes from Pleurodeles waltl, assembly GCF_031143425.1. NCBI lineage: Eukaryota > Metazoa > Chordata > Amphibia > Caudata > Salamandridae > Pleurodeles > Pleurodeles waltl. The sequence continues at coordinate 400,763,775 of NC_090450.1, read as the reverse complement.
CAACCCCCCCCCCAAACGAAGGACAATAAGGCTAACCTTGGCCAGTTGAGACTTTATTGTCTAAGTGGTGATAAGTAGAGAGTAGCTCTGCAATAGACTGGTTACTCCCTTTATCATCCACTATATGGTTACTTCCCTGTGGGGATGTAAACCACCCTGTTTGAAGTTTTTTAGCTAAGCAACAATGTGAAGATGTATTTTCAGAGTTTCTATCAGTAAGTTTTAGTTTAGAGCAGTGGGAATTGTCCACTGAACCTATTTGTAGTGATGGAAATGCCAGACAGGGATGCTGTCTCAATAAAGCCATAGCTGGGCAAAAACTTTGTCCATCTGGCTGGAAGAGAGAACAGGGATGCTGTTTCTCTTGAGTTGGAGCAGGGCAGGGATGCTGTCCTATGAGCTCCACACTAGGGCAGGGATGCTGTCCTAAGTGTTGTGAGGTAGTGCAGGGTTTCTGCACTAAAGTTTCTCTGGGAGGGTTGGAGGGATGCTCCATGTTAACTAAAATGGTGCTGTTTTTCTCACCAATGTTAGTTATCCCACAGAGAGGTACTTCCACCTCGGGGAGTCCAGCTTTGCCAGCTGATGATTCCCTTGGAACAGGTGACACCCCAGGAGAGGTTTCTCCCACCACAGGAATAGTATCCTGAATGGTAGGGTGGTTAGGGGATACTGTGATCCCCTTTTTACCTGTTGATGGAGAGGGATCCTGAGTTTTCAGGCCTTCTCTCCTTTGCTTTTTCATTTCACTTGAAATGAGAGGGAACAATTCCTCAGGGATGCCCAGCATGGCTGCATGGGCATAAAACTCTACTTCAGCCCAACCTGAGGCCTCTAGGTCATTACCTAAGAGACAGTCTACAGGTAAGCTAGGTGATACCACCACCTGCTTAGGGCCAGTAACTCCACCCCAACTAAACTGAATTATAGCTAAGGGAAGAAACTTAGTGGAGTTATGGGCATCAATAATCTTATACTGTTGTCCAATGATGTGTTGTTCAGGAGGCACTAGGTTTTCAGTCACCAAAGTGAAACTGGCACCTGTGTCCCTGTAGGCCAAGGCCTCAACACCATTTATTGAAACTGTCTGCCTGTACTTATCCATTGTAAGGGGACAAGCAGCCAGTGTGGCAAGGCCAGTGCCACTAGGTGTGACAGAAACTGTCTTGGGACTGATTACATCAGTTTCCACTATGGACCCATAAGTGAACCCAACTACACCCTTTGCTTGACTGTTGCCAGCAGTCCCACCACTAGTACCACTACTGCTAGGGGCACTAGAGCTTGATGTATTAGTGGTGGTAGGCTCAGGGGGTTTACCTGGACAGGACTTATCCCCTGGCCTATGGCCTCTGTTTTTACACACAAAGCACCAAGGCTTTTTAATGTGTGCAGGTTGGGAAGAAGAGGAAGAATTTGTTTTATCCCCACCCTCGGAAGAGTGTTTAAGATTTGAAGTGGGATCTTTGGTTTTACCCTTATCCCCATGCTTATCTTGAGATTTTTCACCATCTTTCTTCTTATTGCCATCTTTGTCACCCCCTGTATGAACTTTTCTGTTCACCCTTGTTCTGACCCATTTGTCTGCCTTCTTTCCCAATTCTTGGGGAGAGGTCAGATCAGAGTCTACCAGGTACTGGTGCAACAAATCAGACACACAATTATTAAGTATATGCTCTCTCAGGATTGTGTTATACAGGCTTTCATAATCAGTAACTTTACTGCCATGTAACCACCCCTCCAAGGCCTTCACTGCCTGGTCAATGAAATCAACCCAGTCTTGTGAAGACTCCTTTTTGGTCTCTCTGAACTTTATCCTGTACTGTTCAGTGGTTAAGCCATAACCATCCAGGAGTGCATTCTTAAGAACTGTAAAATTATTGGCATCATTTTCTTTCACAGTAAGGAGCCTATCCCTACCTTTTCCACTAAATGATAGCCATAGGATAGCAGCCCACTGCTTTTGAGGGACATCCTGTACAGCACAGGCCCTCTCAAGTGCAGCAAACCACTTGTTAATGTCATCCCCCTCCTTACAAGGGGGAACTATCTTGTGCAGATTCCTGGAATCATGCTCTTTTGCAGGATGACTATGGGGAATACTGCTGCTGCCACCATGGGTATCTAAACCCAACTTCTGTCTTTCCTTCTCTAATTCTAAAGACTGTCTATCCAAATCCAGCTGTTGCTTCTTGAGCTTCAGTCTGGTTTGTTCCACTCTCAATCTATTGAGCTCCCTTTCTAACAATCTGTCATCAGGGTGGGTGGGAGGGACATTTCTAGATACAGAGGTATGATGGGAATGAACAGAAGGAGACCTGTCCCTTACAGAGGGCACCCTAACAGCTTGGCTACCAGTATAATGTGAGAGCACACCATCAGTATGGTGTGATTCAACCTCTGTACCAACTATGCTAGACTGTCTAGTAATGGGCAGGCTGAGAAGTTTCTTTCCTTAACCTTTTCCTGGGGGAGTCCCTGGATCAGATTGAGAACCATTAGCTACTTTTTCACCAGATTGGGCACTTATGGCCTTATCCTGTACTCTAAGCATATTAATTAACAGTTCTAAGGAAGGATTCTTCCCTACACTCAAACCTCTCTATGCAGAGACTCCTTGCTCCTTTCCAGCTAAGGTGATCATATGCAAGTTTGGACAGTTCAACATTTTTGCCTGTGCCAGACATTTTTTAGAGAGAGTTAAAGTGATAGAAAAAGAGAAAAAAAAGTTTTCAGAACTGTTTGGAAAGACAGAAAAAACTTTTTAAACTTTTAAGAACTTTTTGAAAGTTTAGGAGTACTTTTCAGCACTTAGAAAAGAGTGAAAAGAGGAAATGCAAAACTTTTTGGCTATGTGTATATACACTGACCTTGTTTTGTATATTTTTCTCTTATGAAAAGTACAATGACAAGAGTGGTAAGTAGTCTCAAGCACTTATCCCACCACTGCACAACCAATGTAGGAGGCTGGACTGGCTTGCAGTGAGTACCAAGGGGTACTTGCACCTTGCACCAGGCCCAGTTATCCCTTATTAGTGTATAGGGTGTCTAGCAGCTTAGGCTGATAGATAATGGTAGCTTAGCAGAGCAGCTTAGGCTGAACTAGGAGACGTGTGAAGCTACTACAGTACCACTTAGTGTCATATGCACAATATCATAAGAAAACACAATACACAGTTATACTAAAAATAAAGGTACTTTATTTTTATGACAATATGCCAAAGTATCTTAGAGTGTACCCTCAGTGAGAGGATAGGAAATATACACAAGATATATATACACAATAGCAAAAATATGCAGTATAGTCTTAGAAAACAGTGCAAACAATGTATAGTTACAATAGGATGCAATGGGGAAACATAGGGATAGGGGCAACACAAACCATATACTCCAAAAGTGGAATGCGAACCACGAATGGACCCCAAACCTATGTGACCTTGTAGAGGGTCGCTGGGACTATTAGAAAATAGTGAGAGTTAGAAAAATAACCCTCCCCAAGACCCTGAAAAGTGAGTGCAAAGTGCACCAAAGTTCCCCTAAGGACAAAAGAGTCGTGTTAGAGGAATAATGCAGGAAAGACACAAACCAGCAATGCAACAACTGTGGATTTCCAATCTAGGGTACCTGTGGAACAAGGGGACCAAGTCCAAAAGTCACAAGCAAGTCGGAGATGGGCAGATGCCCAGGAAATGCCAGCTGCGGGTGCAAAGAAGCTTCGACTGGACAGAAGAAGCTGAGGTTTCTGCAGGAACAAAAAGGGCTAGAGACTTCCCCTTTGGTGGACGAATCCCACTTGCCTTGTAGAGTCGTGCAGAAGTGTTTTCCCGCCGGCAGGACGCCAACAAGCCTTGCTACACGCAAATCGTGCGTTTGGCGTTTTTGGACGCTGCTGGGGCCCAGGAGGGACCAGGAGGTCGCAAATTGGACCTGCAGAGAGAAGGGACGTCGAGCAAGACAAAGAGCCCTCACTGAAGCAGGTAGCACCCGCAGAAGTGCCAGAAACAGGCACTATGAGGATGCGTGAAACGGTGCTCGCCGAAGTTGCACAAAGGAGTCCCACGTCGCCGGAGACCAACTTAGAAAGTCGTGCAATGCAGGTTAGAGTGCCGTGGACCCAGGCTTGGCTGTGCATGAAGGATTTCCGCCGGACGTGCACAGGGGCCGGAGTAGCTGCAAAGTCGCGGTTCCCAGCAATGCAGCCCAGCGAGGTGAGGCAAGGACTTACCTCCACCAAACTTGGGCTGAAGAGTCACTGGACTGTGGGGGTCACTTGGACAGCGTCGCTGGATTCGAGGGACCTCGCTCGTCGTGCTGAGAGGAGACCCAAGGGACTGGTAATGCAGCTTTTTGGTGCCTGCGGTTGCAGGGGGAAGATTCCGTCGACCCACGGGAGATTTCTTCGGAGCTTCTGGTGCAGAGAGGAGGCAGGCTACCCCCACAGCATGCACAAGCAGGAAAACGGTCGAGAAGGCGGCAGGATCAGCGTTACAGAGTTGCAGTAGTCGTCTTTGCTACTATGTTGCAGGTTTGCAGGCTTCCAGCGCGGTCAGCGGTCGATTCCTTATCAGAAGGTGAAGAGAGAGATGCAGAAGAACTCGGCTGAGCTCATGCATTCGTTATCTAAAGTTTCCCCAGAGACAGAGACCCTAAATAGCCAGAAAAGGGGGTTTGGCTACCTAGGAGAGAGGAAAGGCTACTAACACCTGAAGGAGCCTATCAGCAGGAGTCTCTGACGTCACCTGGTGGCACTGACCACTCAGAGCAGTCCAGTGTGCCAGCAGCACCTCTGTTTCCAAGATGGCAGAGGTCTGGAGCACACTGGAGGAGCTCTGGACACCTCCCAGGGGAGGGTGCAGGTCAGGGGAGTGGTCACTCCCCTTTCCTTTGTCCAGTTTCGCGCCAGAGCAGGGTCTAAGGGGTCCCTGAACCGGTGTAGACTGGCTTATGCAGAATTGGGCACCTCTGTGCCCAACAAAGCATTTCTAGAGGCTGGGGGAGGCTACTCCTCCCCTGCCTTCACACCATTTTCCAAAGGGAGAGGGTGTCACACCCTCTCTCAGAGGAAGTTCTTTGTTCTGCCATCCTGGGCCAGGCCTGGCTGGACCCCAGGAGGGCAGCTGCCTGTCTGAGGGGTTGGCAGCAGCAGCAGCTGCAGTGAAACCCCAGGAAGGGCAGTTTGGCAGTACCAGTGTCTGTGCTACAGACCACTGGGATCATGGGATTGTGCCAACTATGCCAGGATGGCATAGAGGGGGCAATTCCATGATCATAGACATGTTACATGGCCATATTCGGAGTTACCATTGTGAAGCTACATATAGGTAGTGACCTATATGTAGTGCACGCGTGTAATGGTGTCCCCGCACTCACAAAGTTCAGTGAATTGGCTCTGAACAATGTGGGGGCACCTTGGCTAGTGCCAGGGTGCCCACACACTAAGTAACTTTGCACCTAACCTTTACCAGGTAAAGGTTAGACATATAGGTGACTTATAAGTTACTTAAGTGCAGTGTAAAATGGCTGTGAAATAACGTGGACGTTATTTCACTCAGGCTGCAGTGGCAGGCCTGTGTAAGAATTGTCAGAGCTCCCTATGGGTGGCAAAAGAAATGCTGCAGCCCATAGGGATCTCCTGGAACCCCAATACCCTGGGTTCCTCAGTACCATATACTAGGGAATTATAAGGGTGTTCCAGTAAGCCAATGTAAATTGGTAAAAATTGGTCACTAGCCTGTTAGTGACAATTTAAAAGTAATGAGAGAGCATAACCACTGAGGTTCTGGTTAGCAGAGCCTCAGTGAGACAGTTAGGCACCACACAGGGAACATACACATGCACACCTATGAGCACTGGGGCCCTGTGTGACAGGGTCCCAGTGACACATACATATAGGCCACAAACCTATGAGCACTGGGGTCCTGACCAGCAGGATCCCAGTGACACATAACAACCATACTGAAAACATGGTGTTTTCACTATGAGCACTGAGGCCTGGCTATCAGGATCCCAGTGAGACAGTGAAAACAGTGACAAACACCCTGACATACACTCACAAACAGGCCAAAAGTGGGGGTAACAAGGCTAGAAAGAGGCTACCTTCTCACACTTAACCCCTGAACAATACAGGAATAAGTTCAGAGAAACCAGAAAAGAGTCTTCACAAGACTGGGTAGACTTTGTTGACTATTCAGTGAAGGCCTTGGAGGGGTGGTTACATGGCAGTAAAGTTTCTGACTATGAAAGACTGTATAATCTGATCCTGAGAGAGCATATTCTGAATAACTGTGTGTCTGATTTGTTACACCAATATCTAGTGGACTCAGATCTGACCTCTTCCCAATTGGGAAAGAAGGCAGACAAATGGGTCAGAACAAGAGTGAACAGAAAAGTTCGTACAGGGGGTGACAAGGATGGCAAGAAGAAGGATGGTAAGTCTTCAGACAAGGGTGGGGACAAATCTAAAAATGAGCCTTCATCAGGCCCACAAAAACACTCTGGGGGGGGTGGTGGGTCCAAATCCTCTTCTAATCAAGTAAAGAAACCATGGTGCTATTTATGTAAAGTAAAAGGCCATTGGACAACTGATGCCAGTTGTCCAAAGAAAAGCACCAAGCCTCCCACTACCACAACCCCTACTGTTACACCTAGTGCCCCTAGTAATAGCAGTGGTGGTGGGAGCAAACCTACTAATAGCCAATCCAAGGGAGTAGCTGGGCTCACTTTTGGTAATTTAGTTGGGGTTGGTCTTGTTAGGGAGACCACAGAGGCTGTGTTAGTCTCTGAAGGTGCCATTGATTTGGCCACCTTGGTTGCTTGTCCCCTTAATATGGATAAGTACAAGCAACTTCCCCTAATAAATGGTGTTGAGGTTCAGGCCTACAGGGACACAGGTGCCAGTGTTACCATGGTAATAGAGAAACTGGTACACCCTGAACAACACCTACTTGGTCACCAGTACCAAGTGACGGATGCTCATAACAACACTCTTAGCCACCCCATGGCTGTTGTGAATCTCAACTGGGGGGTGGGGGGGTTACTGGTCCAAAGATGGTTGTGTTTGCCTCAGATTTACCTGTAGAATGTCTAATAGGGAACGATTTAGAGACATCAGCTTGGGCATAAGTGGAGTTGGAGGCTTATGCAGCAGTGCTGGGCTTTCCTGGGCATATTTTTGTTTTAACCAGGGCTCAGGCCAAAAAGCAAAAAGGACAGGGTGACTAGGATCCTGGAACAATGGACCAAGTGCTCCCTAAAGCTAGGGTTAGTAAAGGTAAATCCCTACCTACTATCCCTCGCCCTACAGAGGATTCTACTTCTGAGGAAGAAGAATTTCCCCCCTGTGCAGAACCTTCACCAGAGGAGCTGGAAGCAGACACTGCTGAGCTTTTGGGTGGAGGGGGGCCTGCCAGAGAGGAGCTGAGTGTGGCACAGCAGACCTGTCCCACACTAGAGGGTCTAAGACAGCAAGCTGTCAAACAGCAAAATGGGGATGTCGGTGACTCACACAGAGTTTACTGGGAGGACAACCTCTTGTATACTGAGGCAAGGGACCCAAAACCTGGAGCTGCCAGGAGATTGGTTATTCCCCTGCAAAACAGAGAGTTCCTCCTAACTCTAGCCCATGACATTCCCTTGGCTGGACATTTGGGGCAGATGAAAACATGGGAAAGGCTTGTCCCCCTGTTTCATTGGCCTAGAATGTCAGAGGACACACAAAAAAATTGTAAGTCTTGTGTCACCTGTCAAGCCAGTGGCAAGACTGATGGAACCACAAAGGCTCCCCTTATTCCACTGCCTGTGGATGGGGTTCCTCTTGAAAGGGTAGGGGTTGACATAGTTGGCCCCCTTGACCCTCCTACTGCTTCAGGCAATAGGTTTATCTTGGTGGTAGTGGACCATGCCACAAGATATCCTGAAGCAATTCCTCTAAGGACCACTACAGCTCCTGCAGTGGCAAAAGCCCTCCTGGGAATCTTTTCCAGGGTGGGTTTCCCAAAAGAGGTAGTATCAGACAGGGGTAGCAACTTCATGTCTGCATACTTAAAGGCCATGTGGAAGGAATGTGGTGTAACATACAAATTTCCCACACCTTATCATCCACAAACAAATGGACTGGTTGAGAGGTTTAATAAAACTCTCAAAGGAATGATAATGGGACTCCCTGAAAAACTCAGGAGGAGATGGGATGTCCTGTTACCTTGCCTCCTTTTTGCTTACAGGGAGGTACCCCAGAAAGGAGTGGGCTTCAGCCCCTTTGAACTCCTATTAGGGCACCCTGTAAGAGGTCCTCTAACACTTGTAAAGGAGGATTGGGAACAACCTTTAAAAGCTCCTAAGCAAGACATAGTGGACTATGTACTTGGCCTAAGATCCAGAATGGCTGAGAATATGAAAAAGGCCAGCAAAAACCTTCAGGCCAGCCAAGAGCTCCAAAAGCAATGGCATGACCAGAAGGCTGTTCTGATTCAGTACCAACCAGGACAGAAGGTGTGGGTCTTGGAGCCTGTGGCCCCAAGACCACTCCAAGATAAATGGAGTGGTCCCCACATTATTGTTGAAAAGAAGGGAGAAGTCACCTACTTGGTTGACTTGGGCACTGCCAGGAGTCCCCTTAGGGTGCTCCATGTCAATCGCCTAAAACCCTACTATGACAGGGCTGATCTCACCCTGCTCATGGCAACAGATAAGGACAGGAAGAAGAGAGTGACCCTCTCCCTGATCTCTTCTCTTCCATAGAACAAGATGCTCTAGTGGAAGGTGTAGGTTTAGCAGATTGTCTTACTGCTGAGCAGAAAGACCACTGCATAAATCTCCTGGGTCAGTTTTCTGAACTCTTTTCTACTGTGCCAGGCACCACTTCTTGGTGTGAGCACACTATAGATACTGGAGACAGCATGCCTGTCAAAAGTAAGATCTATAGGCAGCCTGACCATGTCAGAGACTGCATAAAACAAGAGGTTCAGAAAATGCTTGAACTGGGAGTGATTGAGCACTCTGAAAGTCCATGGGCCTCTCCTGTGGTACTTGTACCAAAGCCTCATTCCAAAGATGGGAAAAGGGAAATGAGATTTTGTGTAGACTACAGAGGTCTCAACCAGGTAACTAAAACTGATGCTCACCCTATACCCAGGGTAGATGAGCTAATAGATACACTGGCATCTGCCAAGTATCTAAGCACCTTTGATTTGACTGCAGGGTATTGGCAGATCAAGTTATCAGAGGATGCTAAAGCAAAAACTGCATTTTCGACTATTGGAGGGCACTACCAATTCACAGTAATGCCCTTTGGTTTGAAAAATGCACCTGCCACTTTTCAGAGGTTGGTGAATACAGTCCTGCAAGGGTTGGAGGCTTTTAGTGCAGCATATCTAGATGATATAGCTGTCTTTAGCTCCACCTGGGATGATCACCTGGTCCACCTGTGGAAAGTTTTGGAGTCCCTGCAAAAGGCAGGCCTCACTATCAAGACTTCAAAGTGCCACATAGGGCAGGGGAAAGTGGTTTATCTGGGACACCTTGTAGGTGGAGAACAGATTGCACCACTTCAGGGGAAAATCCAAACTATCATGGATTGGGTTCCCCCTACAACTCAGACCCAGGTGAGAGCCTTCTTAAGCCTCACTGGGTATTACAGGAGGTTCATAAAGAACTATGGCTCCATTGCAGCCCCTCTTAATGACCTCACTTCAAAGAAAATGCCTAAAAAGGTATTGTGCACAGCTAGCTGTCAGAAAGCTTTTGAGGAGCTGAAACAGGCCATGTGCTCTGCACCTGTCCTAAAAAGCCCCTGTAACTCCAAAAAAATCATTGTTCGAACTGATGCATCTGAATTAGGGGTAGGGGCAGTCTTATCACAACTCAATTCTGAGGGCCAGGATCAACCTGTTGCTTTTATCAGCAGGAGGTTGACCCCTAGAGAAAAGCGTTGGTCTGCCATAGAGAGGGAGGCCTTTGCTGTGGTCTGGGCACTGAAGAAGTTGAGGCCATACCTGTTTGGCACTCACTTCATTGTTCAGACAGACCACAAACCTCTACTTTGGCTAAAACAAATGAAAGGTGAAAGCCCTAAATTGTTGAGGTGGTCCATATCTCTATAGGGAATGGACTATAGAGTGGAACATAGACCTGGGAGTACCCACTCCAATGCAGATGGACTCTCCAGATATTTCCAATTAGACAATGAAGACTCATCAGGTCATGGCTAGTCTTATTGTCCTTCGTTTGGGGGGGGGGGGTTGTGTAGGAAAGTACCATCTTGCCTGGCATGTTACCCCCATATTTCACTGTATATATGTTGTTTTAGTGTATGTGTCACTGGGACCCTGCCAGCCAGGGCCCCAGTGCTCATAAGTGTGCCCTGTATGTGTTCCCTGTGTGATGACTAACTGTCTCACTGAGGCTCTGCTAACCAGAACCTCAGTGGTTATGCTCTCTCTTTACTTTCTAAATTGTCACTAACAGATTAGTGACCAATTTCACCAATTCATATTGGAATACTGGAACACCCTTATAATTCCCTAGTATATGGTATTGAGGTACCCAGGGTATTGGGGTTCCAGGAGATCCCTATGGGCTGCAGCATTTATTTTGCCACCCATAGGGAGCTCTGACAATTCTTACACAGGCCTGCCACTGCAGCATGAGTGAAATAACGTCCACGTTATTTCACAGCCATTTACCACTGCACTTAAGTAACTTATAAGTCACCTATATGTCTAACCTTTACCTGGTAAAGGTTGGGTGCTAAGTTACTTAGTTTGTGGGCACCCTGGCACTAGCCAAGGTGCTCCCACATCGTTCAGGGCAAATTCCCCGGACTTTGTGAGTGCGGGGACACCATTACACGCGTGCACTATTCATAGGTCACTACCTATGTATAGCGTCACAATGGCAACTCCGAACATGGCCATGTAACATGTCTAAGATCATGGAATTGCCACCCCAATGCCATCCTGGCATTGGGGAGACAATTCCATGATCCCTGAGTCTCTATCACAGACCCGGGTACTGCCAAACTGCCTTTCCCGGGGTTTCACTGCAGCTGCTGCTGCTGCCAACCCCTCAGACAGGGTTCCGCCTTCCTGGGGTCCAGCCAGAACAAAGGACTTCCTCAGAGAGAGGGTGTCACACCCTCTCCCTTTGGAAAAAGGTTTCAGGGCTGGGGAGGAGTAGCCTCCCCCAGCCTCTGGAAATGCTTTGATGGGCACAGATGGTGCCCATCTCTGCATAAGCCAGTCTACACCGGTTCAGGGATCCCCCAGCCCTGGCGCGAAACTGGACAAAGGAAAGAGGAGTGACCACTCCCCTGACCTACACCTCCCAGGGGAGGTGCCCAGAGCTCCTCCAGTGTGCTCCAGACCTCTGCCATCTTGGAAACAGAGGTGCCGCTGGCGCACTGGACTGCTCTGAGTGGCCAGTGCCACAGGTGACGTCAGAGACTCCTCCTGATAGGCTCTTGCCTGTGTTGCTAGCCTATCCTCCTTCCTAGGTAGCCAAACCTCCTTTTCTGGCTATTTAGGGTCTCTGCTTTGGGGAATTCTTTAGATAACGAATGCAAGAGCTCATCAGAGTTCCTCTGCATCTCTCTCTTCACCTTCTGCCAAAGGATCGACCTCTGACTGCTCAGGACGCCTGCAAAACCGCAACAAAGTAGCAAAGACGACTACTGCAACCTTGTATCGCTGATCCTGCCGCCTTCTCTACTGTTTTCCTGGTAGTGCTTGCTGTGGGGGTAGTCTGCCTCCTCTCTGCACTGGGAGCTCTGAAGAAATCTCCCGTGGGATGACAGAATCCTCCCCCTGCAACCGCAGGCACCAAAAGAACTGCATTACCGGTCCTCTGGGTCCCCTCTCAGCACGACGAGCGTGGTCCCTGGAACTCAGCAACTCTGTCCAAGTGACTCCCACAGTCCAGTGACTCTTCAGTCCAAGTTTGGTGGAGGGAAGTCCTTGCCTCCCCACGCTAGACTGCATTGCTGGGTACCGTGTGATTTGCAGCTGCTCCGGCTCCTGTACACTCTTCCAGGATTTCCTTTGTGCACAGCCAAGCCTGGGTCCCCGACACTCTAACCTGCAGTGCACAACCTCCTGAGTTGTCCTCCGGTGTCGTGGGATCTCCTTTTGTGACTTCGGGTGAGCTCCAGTTCACTCCTCTTTGTTGTGCCTGTTCCGGCACTTCTGTGGGTGCTGCCTGCTTCTGTGAGGGCTCCCAGTCTTGCTGGGCGTCCCCTCTGTCTCCTCACACAAGTGGCGACATCCTGGTCCTTCCTGGGCCACAGCAGCATCCAAAAACCCTAACTGCAACCCTTGCAGCTAGCAAGGCTTGTTTGCGGTCTTTCTGCGTGGGAACACCTCTGCAAGCTTCTTCACGACGTGGGACATGCACCCTCCAAAGGGGAAGTTCCTAGTCCTCTTCGTTCTTGCAGAATCCACAGCTTCTACCATCCGGTGGCAGCTTCTTTGCACCCTCAGCTGGCATTTTCTGGGCATCTGCCCAATCTCGACTTTGTCGCGACTCTTGGACTTGGTCCCCTTGTTCCACATGTACTCTCGTACGGAAATCCACTTTGATTGCATTGCTGGTGTTGGTCTTCCTTGCAGAATCCCCTATCACGACTTCTGTGCTCTCTGGGGAATATAGGTGCACTTTACACCTACTTTTCAGGGTCTTGGGGTGGGCTATTTTTCTAACCCTCACTGTTTCTTACAGTCCCAGCGACACTCTACAAGCTCACATGAATTCCAGATGATGGTGCTTAGTAAAATGAACCCCTTAGGAAAGGAAATCTATTTCCCAGGTGTTATGTGTCAGTTTGTAACCTGAGACTTCTATTTCAAGGTCTGGATTGATGCAATCTAGAAAGAGTGTATCTTAGCTGATGTGTGTAGGAGGCTGGCCTGGCTTGTAGTGGGTACCAAGGGGTACTTACACTCTGTACCAGGTCCAGTTATCCCTTATTAGTGTAGAAGGGGTGTTTCTAGCAGCTTAGGCTGATAGAAGGTAGCTATAGCAGAGCAGCTTAGGCTGAACTAGGAGACATGTAAAGCTCCTACTATACCACTGGTGTCATATGCACAATATCATAAGAAAACACAATAGACAGATATACTAAAAATAAAGGTACTTTATTTTTATGACAATATGAAAAAAGTATCTCAGTGAATACCCTCAGTATGAGGATGCCAAATATACACAAGATATATGTACACAATACCAAAAATATGAAGTAATAGCAAAAGGAAGTAATGCAAGCAATGTAGAATTACAGTAGATTGCAATAGGAGCACATAGGTATAGGGGCAACACAAACCATATACTCTAGAAGTGGAATGCGAACCACGAATGGACACCAAACCTATGTGACCTCGTAGAGGGTCGCTGGGACTGTAAGGAAACAGTGAGGGTTAGAAAAATAGCCCACCCCAAGACCCTGAAAAGTTGGTGCAAAGTGCACCTAAGTTCCCCAAATAGCACAGAAGTCGTGATAGGGGAATTCAGCAGGAAAGACCAACACCAGCAATGCAACAACGATGGATTTCCAGACGAGGGTACCTGTGGAACAAGGGGACCAAGTCCAAAAGTCACGATCAAGTCGGGAGTGGGCAGATGCCCAGGAAATGCCAGCTGTGGATGCAAAGAAGCTGCCTCCAGATGGTAGAAGCTGAGGATTCTGCACGTACGACAAGGGCTAGAAACTTCCCCTTTGGAGGATCGATGTCCCACATCGTGAAGAGTCGTACAGAAGTGTTTTCCCGCAGAAAGACCGCAAACAAGCCTTGCTAGCTGCAAGGGTCGCGGTTAGGGTTTTTGGATGCTGCTGTGGCCCAGGAGGGACCAGGATGTCGCCAATTGCGTGAGGAGACAGAGGGGGCGCCCAGCAAGAGAAGGAGCCCACTCAGAAGCAAGCAGCACCCGCAGAAGTGCCGGAACAGGCACTACGAAGTGGAGTGAATCGGTGCTCACCCAAAGTTGCACAAGAGAGTTCCACGCCGCCGGAGGACAACTCAGGAGGTCGTGCAATGCAGGTTAGAGTGGTGGGGACCCAGGCTTGGCTGTGCACGAAGGAAATCCTCGGTGAGTGCACAGGAGCCGGAGTAGCTGCAAAACACGCTGTTCCCAGCAATGCAGTCTGGCGTGGGCAAGGACTTACCTCCACCAAACTTGGACTGAAGAGTCAGTGGACTGTGGGAGTCACTTGGACAGAGTTGCTGAGTTCAAGGGACCTCGCTCGTCGTGCTGAGAGGAGACCCAGAGGACCGGTGATGCAGTTCTTTGGTGCCTGCGGTTGCAGGGGGAAGATTCCGTCGACCCACGGGAGATTTCTTCGAGCTTCTAGTGCAGAGAGGAGGCAGACTACCCCCACAGCATGCACCACCAGGAAAACAGTCGAGAAGGAGGCAGGATCAGCGCTACAGTGTCGCAGTAGTCGTCTTTGCTACTTTGTTGCAGTTTTGCAGGCTTCCAGCGCGGTCAGCAGTCGATTACTTGGCAGAAGGTGAAGAGAGAGATGCAGAGGAACTCTGATGAGCTCTTGCATTCGTTATCTAAGGAATTCCCCAAAGCAGAGACGCTAAATAGCCAGAAAAGGAGGTTTGGGTACCTAGGAGAGAGGATAGGCTAGCAACACCTGAAGGAGCCTATCAGAAGGAGTCTCTGACGTCACTTGCTGGCCCTGGCCACTCAGAGCAGACCAGTGTGCCAGCAGCACCTCTGTTTCCAAGATGGCAGAGTTCTGGAGCACACTGGAGGAGCTCTGGGCACCTCCCAGGGGAGGTGCAGGTCAGGGGAGTGGTCATTCCCCTTTCCTTTGTCTAGTTTCGCACCAGAGCAGGGCTGAGGGATCCCTGAACCGGTGTAGACTGGCTTATGCAGAGATGGGCACCATCTGTGCCCATCAAAGCATTTCCAGAGGCTGGGGGAGGGTACTCCTCCCCAGCCCTGACACCTTATTCCAAAGGGAGAGGGTGTAACACCCTTTCTCTGAGGAAGTCCTTTGTTCAGCCTTCCTGGGCCAAGCCTGGCTGGACCCCAGGAGGGCAGAAACCTGTCTGAGGGGTTGGCAGCAGCAGCAGCTGCAGTGAAACCCCAGGAAAGGCAGTTTGGCAGTACCCGGGTCTGTGCTAGAGACCCGTGGAATCATGGGATTGTCTCCCCAATACCAGGATGGCATTGGTGGGGCAATTCCATGATCTTAGACATGTTACATGGCCATATTCGGAGTTACCATTGTGAAGCTACACATAGGTAGTTACCTATGTATAGTGCACGCGTGTAATGGTGTCCCTGCACTCACAAAGTCAGTGGAATTGGCCCTGAACATTGTGGGGGCACCTTGGCTAGTGCCAGGGTGCCCACACACTAAGTAACTTAGCACCCAACCTTTACCAGGTAAAGGTTAGACATATAGGTGACTTATAAGTTACTTAAGTGCAGTGTAACATGGCTGTAAAATAACGTGGACGTTATTTCACTCAGGCTGCAGTGGCAGGCCTGTGTAAGAATTGTCAGAGCTCCCTATGGGTGGCAAAAGAAATGCTGCAGCCCATAGGGATCTCCTGGAACCCCAATACCCTGGGTACCTCAGTACCATATACTAGGGAATTATAAGGGTGTTCCAGTATGCCAATGTAAATTGGTAAAAATGGTCACTAGCCTGTTAGTGACAATTTGGAAAGAAATGAGAGAGCATAACCACTGAGGTTCTGATTAGCAGAGCCTCAGTGAGACAGTTAGTCATCACTCAGGTAACACATACAGGGCACATTTATGAGCACTGGGGCCATGGATGGCAGGGTCCCAGTGACACATACAACTAAAACAACATATATACAGTGAAATATGGGGGTAACATACCAGGCAAGATGGTACTTTCCTACACAACCCCCCCCCCAAACGAAGGACAATAAGACTAGCCATGACCTGATGAGTCTTCATTGATCTAGTGGAAATATCTGGAGAGTCCATCTGCATTGGAGTGGCTACTCCCAGGTCTATGTTCCACTATATAATCCATTCCCTGTAGGGATATGGACCACCTCAATAATTTAGGGTTTTCACCTTTCATTTGTTTTAGCCAAAGTAGAGGTTTGTGGTCTGTCTGAACAATGAAGTGAGTGCCAAACAGGTATGGCCTCAACTTCTTCAGTGCCCAGACCACAGCAAAGGACTCCCTCTCTATGGCAGACCAACGCTTTTCTCTAGGGGTCAACCTCCTGCTGATAAAAGCAACAGGTTGATCCTGGCCCTCAAAATTAAGTTGTGATAAGACTGCCCCTACCCCTAATTCAGATGCATCAGTTTGGACAACGAATTATTTGGAGTAACAGGGGCTTTTCAGGACAGGTGCAGAGCACATGGCCTGCTTCAGCTCCTCAAAAGCTTTCTGACAGCTAGCTGTCCACAATACCTTTTTAGGCATTTTCTTAGATGTGAGGTCATTAAGAGGGGCTGCAATGGAGCCATAGTTCTTTATGAACCTCCTGTAATACCCAGTGAGGCCTAAGAAGGCTCTCACCTGGTCTGAGTTGTAGGGGGAACCCAATCTATAATAGTTTGGATTTTCCCCTGAAGTGGTGCAATCTGTTCTCCACCTACCAGGTGTCCCAGATAAACCACTTTCCCCTGCCCTATCTGACACTTTGAAGCCTTGATAGTGAGGCCTGCCTTCTGCAGGGCCTCCAAAACTTTCCATAGGTGGACCAGGTGATCATGCCAGCTGGAGCTAAAGACAGCTATATCATCTAGATATGCTGCACTAAAAGCTTCCAGCCCTTGCAGGACTGTATTCACCAACCTTTGAAAAGTGGCAGGTGCATTTTTAAATCCAAAAGGCATTACTGTGAATTGGTAATGTCCTCCAATGGTTGAAAATGCAGTTTTTGCTTTTGCATCTTGTGAGAAGGTAGCCTCTTTCTAGCCTTGTTACCCCCACTTTTGGCCTGTTTGTGAGTGTATGTCAGGGTGTTTGTCACTGTTTTCACTGTCTCACTGGGATCCTGATAGCCAGGCCTCAGTGCTCATAGTGAAAACACTATGGGCCTGATTCTAACTTTGGAGGACGGTGTTAAACCGTCCCAAAAGTGGCGGATATACCACCTACCGTATTACGAGTCCATTATATCCTATGGAACTCGTAATACGGTAGGTGGTATATCCGCCACTTTTGGGACGGTTTAACACCGTCCTCCAAAGTTAGAATCAGGCCCTATGTTTTCAGTATGTTTGTTATGGGTCACTGGGATCCTGCTGGTCAGGACCCCAGTGCTCATAGGTTTGTGGCCTATATGTATGTGTCACTGGGACCCTGTCACACAGGGCCCCAGTGCTCATAGGTGTGCATGTATATGTTCCCTGTGTGGTGCCTAACTGTCTCACTGAGGCTCTGCTAACCAGAACCTCAGTGGTTATGCTCTCTCATTACTTTCAAATTGTCACTAACTGGCTAGTGACCATTTTTACCAATTTACATTGGCTTACTGGAACACCCTCATAATTCCCTAGTAAATGGTACTGAGGTACCCAGGGTATTGGGGTTCCAGGAGATCCCTATGGGCTGCAGCATTTCTTTTGCCACCCATAGGGAGCTCTGACAATTCTTACACAGGCCTGCCACTGCAGCCTGAGTGAAATAACGTCCACGTTATTTCACAGCCATTTTACACTGCACTTAAGTAACTTATAAGTCACCTATATGTCTAACCTTTACCTGGTAAAGGTTAGGTGCAAAGTTACTTAGTGAGGGCACCCTGGCACTAGCCAAGGTGTCCCCACATTGTTCAGAGCCAATTCCCTGAACTTTGTGAGTGCGGGGACACCATTACACGCGTGCACTACATATAGGTCACTACCTATATGTAGCTTCACAATGGTAACTCCGAATATGGCCATGTAACATGTCTATGATCATGGAATTGCCCCCTCTATGCCATCCTGGCATAGTTGGCACAATCCCATGATCCCAGTGGTCTGTAGCACAGACCCTGGTACTGCCAAACTGCCCTTCCTGGGGTTTCACTGCAGCTGCTGCTGCTGCCAACCCCTCAGACAGGCATCTGCCCTCCTGGGGTCCAGCCAGGCCTGGCCCAGGATGGCAGAACAAAGAACTTCCTCTGAGAGAGGGTGTGACACCCTCTCCCTTTGGAAAATGGTGTGAAGGCAGGGGAGGAGTAGCCTCCCCCAGCCTCTGGAAATGCTTTCTTGGGCACAGATGTGCCCAATTCTGCATAAGCCTGTCTACACCGGTTCAGGGACCCCTTAGCCCCTGCTCTGGCGCGAAACTGGACAAAGGAAAGGGGAGTGACCACTCCCCTGACCTGCACCTCCCCTGGGAGGTGTCCAGAGCTCCTCCAGTGTGCTCCAGACCTCTGCCATCTTGGAAACAGAGGTGCTGCTGGCACACTGGACTGCTCTGAGTGGCCAGTGCCACCAGGTGACGTCAGAGACTCCTGCTGATAGGCTCCTTCAGGTGTTAGTAGCCTATCCTCTCTCCTAGGTAGCCAAACCCTCTTTTCTGGCTATTTAGGGTCTCTGTCTCTGGGGAAACTTCAGATAACGAATGCAAGAGCTCATCCGAGTTCCTCTGCATCTCCCTCTTCACCTTCTGATAAGGAATCGACTGCTGACCGCGCTGGAAGCCTGCAAACCTGCAAGATAGTAGCAAAGACGACTACTGCAACTCTGTAACGCTGATCCTGCCGCCTTCTCGACTGTTTTCCTGCTTGTGCATGCTGTGGGGGTAGTCTGCCTCCTCTCTGCACCAGAAGCTCTGAAGAAATCTCCCGTGGGTCGACGGAATCTTCCCCCTGCAACCGCAGGCACCAAAAAGCTGCATTACCGGTCCCTTGGGTCTCCTCTCAGCACGACGAGCGAGGTCGCTCGAATCCAGCAACTCTGTCCAAGTGACCCCCACAGTCCAGTGACTCTTCAGCCCAAGTTTGGTGGAGGTAAGTCCTTGCCTCACCTCGCTGGGCTGCATTGCTGGGAACCGCGACTTTGCAGCTACTCCGGCCCCTGTGCACTTCCGGCGGAAATCCTTTGTGCACAGCCAAGCCTGGGTCCACGGCACTCTAACCTGCATTGCACGACTTTCTAAGTTGGTCTCCGGGGACGTGGGACTCCTTTGCGCAACTTCGGCGAGCACCTGTTCACGCATCCTCGTAGTGCCTGTTTCTGGCACTTCTCCAGGTGCTACCTGCTTCAGTGAGGGCTCTTTGTCTTGCTCGATGTCCCCTCTCTCTTGAGGTCCAATTTGCCACCTCCTGGTCCCTCCTGGGCCCCAGCAGTGTCCAAAAACGCCAAACGCACTATTTGCAGCTAGCAAGGCTTGTTGGCGTTCTTTAGGCGGGAAAACACTTCTGCACAACTCTCCATGGCGAGAGGAATCCGTCCACCAAAGGGGAAGTCTCTAGCCCTTTTCGTTCCTGCAGAAACCTCAGCTTCTTCTGTCCAGTCGAAGCTTCTTTGCACCCGCAGCTGGTATTTCCTGGGCATCTGCCCATCTCCGACTTGCTTGTGACTTTTGGACTTGGTCCCCTTGTTCCACAGGTACCCTAGATTGGAAATCCACAGTTGTTGCATTGCTGGTTTGTGTCTTTCCTGCATTATTCCTCTAACACGACTACTTTGTCCTTAGGGGAACTTTAGTGCACTTTGCACTCACTTTTCAGGGTCTTGGGGAGGGTTATTTTTCTAACTCTCACTATTTTCTAATAGTTCCAGCGACCCTCTACAAGGTCACATAGGTTTGGGTCCATTCGTGGTTCGCATTCCACTTTTGGAGTATATGGTTTGTGTTGCCCCTATCCCTATGTTTCCCCATTGCATCCTATTGTAACTATACATTGTTTGCACTGTTTTCTAAGACTATACTGCATATTTTTGCTATTGTGTATATATATCTTGTGTATATTTCCTATCCTCTCACTGAGGGTACACTCTAAGATACTTTGGCATATTGTCATAAAAATAAAGTACCTTTATTTTTAGTATAACTGTGTATTGTGTTTTCTTATGATATTGTGCATATGACACTAAGTGGTACTGTAGTAGCTTCACACGTCTCCTAGTTCAGCCTAAGCTGCTCTGCTAAGCTACCATTATCTATCAGCCTAAGCTGCTAGACACCCTCTACACTAATAAGGGATAACTGGGCCTGGTGCAAGGTGCAAGTACCCCTTGGTACTCACTACAAGCCAGTCCAGCCTCCTACACATCGTCTGATAACTTGATCTGCCAATACCCTGCAGTCAAATCAAAAGTGCTTAGATACTTGGCAGATGCCAGTGTATCTATAAGCTCATCTGCCCTGGGTATAGGGTGGGCATCAGTTTTGGTTACCTGGTTGAGACCTCTACAGTCTACACAAAACCGCATTTCCTTCTTTCCATCCTTTGAATGAGGTTTTGGTACAAGTACCACAGGAGAGGCCCATGGACTTTCAGAATGCTCAACCACTCCCAGTTCAAGCATTTTCTGTACTTCTTGCTTTATGCAGTCTCTGACATGGTCAGGATGCCTATAGATCTTACTTTTGACAGGCACGCTGTCTCCAGTATCTATAGTGTGCTCACACCAAGAAGTGGTGCCTGGCACAGTAGAGAAGAGTTCAGAAAACTGACCCAGGAGATTTATGCAGTGGTCTTTCTGCTCAGCAGTAAGACAATCAGCCACAACTACACCTTCCACTAGAGCATCTTGTTCTGTGGAAGAGAATAGATCAGGGAGAGGGTCACTCTCTTCTTCCTGTCCCTCATCTGTTGCCATGAGCAGGGTGAGATCAGCCCTGTCATAGTAGGGTTTCAGGCGATTGACATGGAGCACCCTAAGGGGACTCCTGGAAGTGCCTAAGTCAACTAAGTAGGTGACTTCACCCTTCTTTTCAACAATTATATGGGGTCCACTCCATTTGTCTTGGAGTGCTCTTGGTGCCACAGGCTCCAAGACTCACACTTTCTGCCCTGGTTGGTACTGAACCAAAACAGCCTTCTGGTCATGCCATTGCTTTTTGAGCTCTTGGCTGGCCTGAAGGTTTTTACTGGCCTTTTTCATGTACTCAGCCATCCTAGATCTTAGGCCAAGTACATAGTCCACTATGTCTTGCTTTGGAGCTTTTAAAGGTTGTTCCCAACCCTCCTTAACAAGTGTTAGAGGACCTCTCACAGGGTGTCCAAATAGGAGTTCAAAGGGGCTGAAGCCCACTCCTTTTTGGGGTACCTCCCTGTAAGCAAAAAGGAGGCAAGGTAATAGGATATCCCATCTCCTGCGGAGTTTTTCAGGGAGTCCCATAATCATGCCTTTGAGAGTTTTGTTAAATCTCTCCACCAGTCCATTTGTTTGTGGATGATGGGGTGTGGTGAACTTGTATGTCACACCACATTCCTTCCACATGGCCTTTAAGTAAGCAGACATGAAATTGCTTCCCCTGTCTGATACCACCTCTTTTGGGAAGCCCACCCTGGAAAAGATTCCCAGGAGGGCCTTTGCCACTGCAGGAGCTGTAGTGGTCCTTAGAGGAATTGCTTCAGGATATCTGGTGGCATGGTCCACTACCACCAAGATAAACCTATTGCCTGAAGCAGTAGGAGGGTCAAGGGGGCCAACTATGTCAACCCCTACCCTTTCAAAGGGAACCCCAACCACAGGCAGTGGGATAAGGGGTGCCTTTGGAGTGCCACCTGTCTTGCCACTGGCTTGACAGGTTTCACAGGACTTACAAAATTCCTTTGTGTCCTCTGACATTCTAGGCCAATGAAACAAGGGAACAAGCCTGTCCCAAGTTTTCATTTGCCCCAAATGTCCAGCTAAGGGAATGTCGTGGGCTAGAGTTAGGAGGAACTTTCTGTACTCCTGAGGAATCACCAATCTCCTGGTAGCTCCAGGTTTTGGATCCCTTGCTTCAGTGTACGAGAGGTTGTCCTCCCAGTAAACTCTGTGAGAGTCACTGACATCCCCATTTGCTTGTTTGACAGCTTGCTGCCTCAGACCCTCTAGTGTGGGACAGGTATGCTGTGCCACACTCAGCTCCTCCCTGGCAGGCCCCCCTTCACGCAAAAGCTCAGCAGTGTTTGCTTCCAGCTCCTCTGGTGTAGGTTCTGCACAGGGTGGAAATTCTTCTTCCTCAGAAGTAGAATCCACTGTAGAGGGAGGGATAGTAGGTAGTGACTTACCTTTACTAACCCTAGCTTTAGGGAGCACTTGGTCCATTCTTCCAGGATCCAAGTCACCCTGTCCTTTTTGCTTTTTGGCCTGAGCCCAGGTTAAAGCAAAAATATGCCCTGGAATGCCCAGCATTGCTGCATGAGCCTCCAACTCCACATCTGACCAAGCTGATGTCTCTAAATCATTTCCTAGTAGACATTCTACAGGTAAATCTGAGGCAACCACAACTTTCTTTGGACCAGTAACCCCACCCCAGTTGAGATTTACAACAGCCATGGGGTGGCTAAGTGTGTTGTTATGAGCATCGGTTACTTGGTACTGGTGACCAAGTAGGTGTTATTCAGGGTGGACCAGTTTCTCTATTACCATGGTAACACTGGCACCTGTGTCCCTGTAGGCCTGAACCTCAACACCATTTATTAGGGGTAGTTGCTTGTACTTATCCATGTTAAGGGGACAAGCAACCAAGGTGGCTAAATCAATAGCCCCCTCAGAGACTAACACAGCCTCTGTGGTCTCCCTAACAAGACCAACCCCAACTAAATTCTCAAAAGTGAGCCCAGCTACTCCCTTGGATTGGCTATTAGTAGGTTTGCTCCCACCACCACTGCCATTACTAGGGGCACTAGGTGTAGCAGCAGGGGTTGTAGTGGTAGGAGGCTTGGTGCTTTTCTTTGGACAACTGGGATCTGTTGTCCAAAGGCCTTTTATTTTACATAAATAGCAGCACCATGGTTTCTTTTCTTTGTTTTGATTTGAAGAGGATTTGGGCCCACCACCCCCACCAGAGTGTTTTTGTGGGCCTGATGAAGACTCATTTTTAGATTTGTCCCCACCCTTGTCAGAAGACTTACCATCCTTCTTCTTGCCATCTTTGTCACCCCCTGTATGAACTTTTCTGTTCACCCTTGTTCTGACCCATTTGTCTGCCTTCTTTCCCAACTCGTGGGGAGAGGTCAGATCAGAGTCTACCAGGTACTGGTGTAACAAATCAGACACACAATTATTAAGAATATGCTCTATCAGGATTAAGTTATACAGGCTTTCATAGTCAGCAACTTTACTGCCATGTAACCACCCCTCCAAGGCCTTCACTGAATGGTCAACAAAGTCTACCCAGTCTTGTGAAGACTCCTTTTTGGTTTCTCTGAACTTCATCCTGTACTGTTCAGTGGTTAAGCCATAACCATCGAGGAGTGCATTCTTAAGAACTTTAAAATTATTGGCATCACTTTCCTTAACAGTAAGGAGCCTATCCCTACCCTTTCCACTGAAAGATAGCCATAGGATAGCAGCCCACTGCCTTTGAGGGACCTCCTGTACAACACAGGCCCTCTCAAGTGCAGCAAACCACTTGTTAATGTAATCCCCCTCCTTGTAAGGGGGAACTATCTTGTGCAGATTCCTAGAATCATGCTCTTTTGCAGGATGACTATTTGGAATACTGCTGCTGCCACCATGGGTTTCTAAACCCAAATTCTGTATTTCTCTTTCTATTTCTAAGGACTGCCTATCTAAATCCAGCTGTTGCTTTTTGAGCTTCAGCGAGGATTGTTCCACTCTCAATCTATTGAGCTCCCTTTCTAACATTCTGTCATCAGGGTGGGTGGGTAGGGCATGTCTTGAAACAGAGGAATGGTGAGAATGAACAGAAGGAGACCTCGCCCTAACAGATGTCATACTAACATTCTGGCCTACAGAAGTGACACTTTTACTGTGATGAGAAACAACACTATTACTGTGATGTGAAGCAACACTCTTACTGTGATGTAAATTTACATCAGTACCAGGTATGCTAGGTGGCTTGCTAAGGGGCAGGTTGGAAAGATTCCCTCCCAACTCTTTTGCTAGTTGTGCCCCAGAATCAGAGTGGGAACCATCAGCTAATTTCTCACCAGAAGTGCCAACAAAAGTCTTGTCTTGTTCAACTAGCATGTTAACTAATAGTTCTCTAGAGAGATTCTTCCCTACCCCTAAACCTCTTTCTACACAGAGACTCCTTGCTGCCTTCCAGCTAAGGTGGTCATAAGCAGTCTTGGATAGATAAACAGTTTGGCCTGTGCCAGACATTTTAGAAAGTGTTTAAGTGATAGAAAAAGAAAGAAAAAGTTTTGTCGAACTTTTTAAAGGACAGAAAAAAAACTTGTAAAACTTTTAAAGAACTTTTTGAAAGTTTAGAGGTACTTTTCAGCACTTAGTAAAGAAGTGAGAGAAGAAAAGCAAAACTTTTTGTCTAGGTGTACATACACTGAACTTGTTTTGTATATTTTTCTCTTATGAAAAGTACAATGACAAAAGTGATAAGTAGTTGCAAAGTACTTATCCCACCGCTGCACAACCAATGTAGGAGGCTGGACTGGCTTCTAGTGAGTACCAAGGGGTACTTACACCTTGCACCAGGCCCAAGTATCCCTTATTAGTGTAGAGGGGTGTCTAGCAGCTTAGGCCGATAGAAAAGGTAGCTTAGCAGAGCAGCTTAGGCTGAACTAGGAGACGAGTGAAGCTCCTACAGTACCACTAGTGTCATATGCACAATATCATAAGAAAACACAATACACAGATATACTAAAAATAAAGGTACTTTGTTTTTATGACAATATGCCAAAGTATCTCAGTGAGTACCCTCAGTATGAGGATAGCAAATATACACAAGATATATGTACACAATACCAAAATATGCAGTAAATAGCAATAGAAAACAGTGCAAACAATGTATAGTCACAATAGAATGCAATGAAGGCACATAGGGATAGGGGCAACACAAACCATGTACTCTAGAAGTGGAATGCGAACCACGAATGGACCCCAAACCTATGTGACCTCGTAGAGGGTCGCTGGGACTGTAAGGAAACAGTGAGGGTTAAAAAAATAGCCAACCCCAAGACCCTGAAAAGTGGGTGCAAAGTGCACCTAAGTTTCCCAAAGAGCACAGAAGTCGTGATAGGGGAATTCTGCAGGAAAGACCAACACCAGCAATGCAACAACGATGGATTTCCAGATGAGGGTACCTGTGGAACAAGGGGACCAAGTCCAAAAGTCACGATAAAGTCGGGAGTGGGCAGATGCCCAGGAAATGCCAGCTGTGGATGCAAAGAAGCTGCCACTGGATGGTAGAAGCTGAGGATTCTGCACGAACAACAAGGGCTAGAAACTTCCAGTAGGAGGCTGGACTGGCTTGTAGTGAGTACCAAGGGGTACTTGCACCTTGCACCAGGCCCAGTTATCCCTTATTAGTGTATAGGGTGTCTAGCAGCTTAGGCTGATAGATAATGGTAGCTTAGCAGAGCAGCTTAGGCTGAACTAGGAGACGTGTGAAGCTACTACAGTACCACTTAGTGTCATATGCACAATATCATAAGAAAACACAATACACAGTTATACTAAAAATAAAGGTACTTTATTTTTATGACAATATGCCAAAGTATCTTAGAGTGTACCCTCAGTGAGAGGATAGGAAATATACACAAGATATATATACACAATAGCAAAAATATGCAGTATAGTCTTAGAAAACAGTGCAAACAATGTATAGTTACAATAGGATGCAATGGGGAAACATAGGGATAGGGGCAACACAAACCATATACTCCAAAAGTGGAATGCGAACCACGAATGGACCCCAAACCTATGTGACCTTGTAGAGGGTCGCTGGGACTATTAGAAAATAGTGAGAGTTAGAAAAATAACCCTCCCCAAGACCCTGAAAAGTGAGTGCAAAGTGCACTAAAGTTCCCCTTAAGACAAAGAAGTCGTGTTATAGGAATAATGCAGGAAAGACACAAACCAACAATGCAACAACTGTGGATTTCCAATCTAGGGTACCTGTGGAACAAGGGGACCAAGTCCAAAAGTCACAAGCAAGTCGGAGATGGGCAAATGCCCAGGAAATGCCAGCTGCGGGTGCAAAGAAGCTTCTACTGGACAGAAGAAGCTGAGGTTTCTGCAGGAACAAAAGGGCTAGAGACTTCCCCTTTGGTGGATGGATCCCTCTCGCCGTGGAGAGTCATGCAGAAGTGTTTTCCCGCCGAAAGAACGCCAACAAGCCTTGCTAGCTGCAAATCGTGCGGTTAGCGTTTTTGGACGCTGCTGTGGCCCAGGAGGTCGCAAATTGGACCAGGAGAGAGAGGGGACGTCGAGCAAGACAAGGAGCCCTCTCAGCAGCAGGTAGCACCCGGTGAAGTGCCAGAAACAGGCACTACGAGGATGCGTGAAACGGTGCTCACCCGAAGTCGCACAAAGGAGTCCCACGTCGCCGGAGACCAACTTAGAAAGTCGTGCAATGCAGGTTAGAGTGCTGTGGACCCAGGCTTGGCTGTGCACAAAGGATTTCCGCCGGAAGTGCACAGGGGCCGGAGTAGCTGCAAAAGTCGCGGTTCCCAGCAATGCAGCCCAGCGAGGTGAGGCAAGGACTTACCTCCACCAAACTTGGACTGAAGAGTCACTGGACTGTGGGGGTCACTTGGACAGAGTCGCTGGGTTCGAGGGACCTCGCTCGTCGTGCTGAGAGGAGACCCAAGGGACCGGTAATGCAGCTTTTTGGTGCCTGCGGTTGCAGGGGGAAGATTCCGTCGACCCACAGGAGATTTCTTCGGAGCTTCTGGTGCAGAGAGGAGGCGGACTACCCCCACAGCATGCACAGACAGGAAAACAGTCGAGAAGGCGGCAGGATCAGCGTTACAGATTTGCAGTAGTCGTCTTTGCTACTATGTTGCAGGTTTGCAGGCTTCCAGCGCGGTCAGCAGTCGATTCCTTATCAGAAGGTGAAGAGAGAGATGCAGAGGAACTCGGCTGAAATCTTGCATTCGTTATCTAAAGTTTCCCCAGAGACAGAGACCCTAAATAGCCAGAAAAGAGGGTTTGGCTACCTAGGAGAGAGGATAGGCTAGCAACACCTGAAGGAGCCTATCACAAGGAGTCTCTGACGTCACCTGGTGGCACTGGCCACTCAGAGCAGTCCAGTGTGCCAGCAGCACCTCTGTTTCCAAGATGGCAGAGGTCTGGAGCACACTGGAGGAGCTCTGGACACCTCCCAGGGGAGGTGCAGGTCAGGGGAGTGGTCACTCCACTTTCCTTTGTCCAGTTTCGCGCCAGAGCAGGGCTAAGGGGTCCCCTGAACCGGTGTAGACTGGCTTATGCAGAATTGGGCACATCTGTGCCCAAGAAAGCATTTCCAGAGGCTGGGGGAGGCTACTCCTCCCCTGCCTTCACACCATTTTCCAAAGGGAGAGGGTGTCACACCCTCTCTCAGAGGAAGTTCTTTGTTCTGCCATCCTGGGCCAGGCCTGGCTGGACCCCAGGAGGGCAGATGCCTGTCTGAGGGGTTGGCAGCAGCTGCAGTGAAACCCCAGGAAGGGCAGTTTGGCAGTACCAGGGTCTGTGCTACAGACCACTGGGATCATGGAATTGTGCCAACAATGCCAGGATGGCATAGAGGGGGCAATTCCATGATCTTAGACATGTTACATGGCCATATTCGGAGTTACCATTGTGAAGCTACATATAGGTAGTGACCTATATGTAGTGCACGCGTGTAATGGTGTCCCCGCAATCACAAAGTTCAGGGAATTGGCTCTGAACAATGTGGGGGCACCTTGGCTAGTGCCAGGGTGCCCTCACACTAAGTAACTTTGCACCTAACCTTTACCAGGTAAAGGTTAGACATATAGGTGACTTATAAGTTACTTAAGTGCAGTGTAAAATGGCTGTGAAATAACGTGGACGTTATTTCACTCAGGCTGCAGTGGCAGGCCTGTGTAAGAATTGTCAGAGCTCCCTATGGGTGGCAAAAGAAATGCTGCAGCCCATAGGGATCTCCTGGAACCCCAATACCCTGGGTACCTCAGTACCATGTACTAGGGAATTATAAGGGTGTTCCAGTAAGCCAATGTAAATTGGTAAAAATGGTCACTAGCCTGTTAGTGACAATTTGGAAAGAAATGAGAGAGCATAACCACTGAGGTTCTGATTAGCAGAGCCTCAGTGAGACAGTTAGTCACTACACAGGTAACACATTCAGGCACACTTATGAGCACTGGGGCCCTGGGTTACCAGGGTCCCAGTGACACATACAACTAAAACAACATATATACAGTGAAAAATGGGGGTAACATGCCAGGCAAGATGGTACTTTCCTACACTTCCCCTTTGGAGGACGGATGTCCCACGTCGTGAAGAGTCGTATGAAGAGTCGTACAGAAGTGTTTTCCCGCAGAAAGACCGCACACAAGCCTTGCTAGCTGCAAGGGTTGCGGTTAGGGTTTTTGGATGCTGCTGTGGCCCAGGAGGGACCAGGATGTCGCCAATTGCGTGAGGAGACAGAGGGACCGCCCAGCAAGAGAAGGAGCCCACTCAGAAGCAAGCAGCACCCGCAGAAGTGCCGGTACAGGCACTACGAATTGGAGTGAATCGGTGCTCACCTGAAGTTGCACAAGAGAGTCCCACGCCACCGGAGGACAACTCAGGAGGTCGTGCAATGCAGGTTAGAGTGCCAGGGACCCAGGCTTGGCTGTACACAAAGGAAATCCTCGGTGAGTGCACTGGAGCCGGAGTAGCTGCAAAACACGCGGTTCCCAGCAATGCAGTCTGGCGTGGGGAGGCAAGGACTTACCTCCACCAAACTTGGACTGAAGAGTCACTGGACTGTGGGAGTCACTTGGACAGAGTTGCTGAGTTCAAGGGACCTCGCTCGTCGTGCTGAGAGGAGACCCAGAGGACGAGTGATGCAGTTCTTTGGTGCCTGCGGTTGCAGGGGGAAGATTCCGTCGACCCACGGGAGATTTCTTCGGAGCTTCTAGTGCAGAGAGGAGACAGACTACCCCCACAGCATGCACCTCCAGGAAAACAGTTGAGAAGGTGGCAGGATCAGCGCTACAGTGTCGCAGTAGTCGTCTTTGCTACTTTGTTGCAGTTTTGCAGGCTTCCAGCGCGGTCAGCAGTCGATTCCTTGGCAGAAGGTGAAGAGGGAGATGCAGAGGAACTCTGATGAGCTCTTGCATTCGTTATCTAAGGAATTCCCCAAAGCAAAGACCCTAAATAGCCAGAAAAGGAGGTTTGGCTACCTAGGAGAGAGGATAGCCTAGCAACACCTGAAGGAGCCTATCAGAAGGAGTCTCTGACGTCACCTGCTCGCCCTGGCCACTCAGAGCAGTCCAGTGTGCCAGCAGCACCTCTGTTTCCAAGATGGCAGAGGTCTGGAGCACACTGGAGGAGCTCTGGGCACCTCCCAGGGGAGGTGCAGGTCAGGGGAGTGGTCACTCCCCTTTCCTTTGTCCAGTTTCACGCCAGAGCAGGGCTGAGGGATCCCTGAACCGGTGTAGACTGGCTTATGCAGAGATGGGCACCATCTGTGCCCATCAAAGCATTTCCAGAGGCTGGGGGAGGCTACTCCTCCCCAGCCCTGACACCTTATTCCAAAGGGAGAGGGTGTAACACCCTCTCTCTGAGGAAGTCCTTTGTTCTGCCTTCCTGGGCCAAGCCTGGCTGGACCCCAGGAGGGCAGAAGCCTGTCTGAGGGGTTGGCAGCAGCTGCAGTGAAACCCCGGGAAAGGCAGTTTGGCAGTACCCGGGTCTGTGCTAGAGACCCGGGGAATCATGGGATTGTCTCCCCAATACCAGGATGGCATTGGTGGGGCAATTCCATGATCTTAGACATGTTACATGGCCATATTCGGAGTTACCATTGTGAAGCTACACATAGGTAGTGACCTATGTATAGTGCACGCGTGTAATGGTGTCCCCGCACTCACAAAGTCCGGGGAATTTTCCCTGAACAATGTGGGGGCACCTTGGCTAGTGCCAGGGTGCCCACACACTAAGTAACTTAGCACCCAACCTTTACCAGGTAAAGGTTAGACATATAGGTGACTTATAAGTTTCTTAAGTGCAGTGTAAAATGGCTGTGAAATAACGTGGACGTTATTTCACTCAGGCTGCAGTGGCAGGCCTGTGTAAGAATAGTCAGAGCTCCCTATGGGTGGCAAAAGAAATGCTGCAGCCCATAGGGATCTCCTGGAACCCCAATACCCTGGGTACCTCAGTACCATATACTAGGGAATTATAAGGGTGTTCCAGTATGCCAATGTAAATTGGTAAAAATGGTCACTAGCCTGTTAGTGACAATTTGGAAAGAAATGAGAGAGCATAAACACTGAGGTTCTGATTAGCAGAGCCTCAGTGAGACAGTTAGTCATAACACAGGTAACACATACAGGGCACACTTATGAGCACTGGGGCCCTGGCTAGCAGGGTCCCAGTGACACATACAACTAAAACAACATATATAAGGTGAAATATGGGGGTAACATGCCAGGCAAGATGGTACTTTCCTACAGAGTGCCAACAATGTTTAGGAGCATGCAGTGATACCACGGACCACTCCTCACTCTTAAAAATTTGAAAGGAAACTTTTCATTTTTATTTTCGAAATGCATTTGGTTTTCCTTTAGGAAAAACTAGCTGTATTAAAAACAACTGCTTAATGTTAAAAGCAGTCGCAGACATGGTGGTCTGCTGTCCCCAATAGGCTTCCATCCCTGTGAGTGCCTGCCATTCCCAATGGGTTGCAAATTGCTATCTGCCTCATGAATATTAATGAGGCAGGTCCCTTGCGACCCATTTGGGAATTGCTAACGGTGTCTCAGACACTGTTGTGCATCAGAGTTTGTGACCCGCGATTTGCAAATCGCTAAAATTCGCAATTTGCCAGCCGCAACCCCTGATGGTCATATATCTGGCCCTTAGACCCTTAGGCCCTCTGAAGGTCCCTGAGTGGACAGGGCACACTGGGCTGTGACTATAACAACTGTGGACGTTCACCACTGGTGCCTCCATATTAAGGACCCCCCACATGGAAACAAAGTACCTCTTTTTAGCAATTGATTCTCAGGGCAGTGAGGCAGAGCAGTCCTAGGCTTACTCATCAGGGGTGCTTTGAGCTGGAGGCTCAAAAATCATCAACACAACAAACAACACTTAATAATTCACTGTCTAGTCAGTGATTTTTCTTATAAAAAGAAAAAAAGTGCTTTATTGTATAAACTAATAAATACAATGCACAATTAACAAATATTCACAGGAATGACATTTGGAATGTCTATGGTGACCCCTTGTAAAGGGTCCCAGAGCCAAGAGTGCATGCCTACATGAGCCTAACATAGCATGAGGGGTGAATGAATTAAAAAATAGGTCTTGTGGCTTTGCCAGGGGGTTACCACAATAACGAAAAGCAAAATATTGAGTCAAGAACAATGCAACCTAATATCCCAAACCTTTAAAGATAGTACCACCTATTATGGACATAAGGCAATATAAACTGTGATTTACTGTCAACAACGTGTATTTCAATAAAGTTACCAATATAAAAAATAATGCATTGTGACCGACTTTTTTTTTTAACCAGGTTACAAGACAACCGCAGGCCCTAAATGTGTACATCAATACATCTTTCAAGCCCAAAACCATACTCCCAGCCAGAGAAACACTTAGCAATATACCAAAACTCTCCTGTGGTGACCTAATCAGTGCCTCAGGAAACATGGTGATAGTTGTAAAATGGGAGGTAGGGCCTCTGGGGGTCCTGCTAATCTCTTGACAGCCTGACAACCTGTGCCTACACATTTAGGGCCAGATGTTTCAAGGCGTTTTACTCATTCTGTGTCTATGGGAAAATGTGTTCGTACATATGGCCCTTAGTGATGTCTTTGTACCTCCGAGCCACCATTAAAAACTTTGTGCAAATTCTATAAGCCTGTCACTGCACCTTATGAGGCATTTTTCACCAACCCTAGCAAGCCATTTAAATGTGCTACCGGGGACTGGAAATGTTTTGCTTTGTTTTATTTTGCTTTTATTAAAGCACACCTGCTGATAGAATTTCTCAATTATCCATTTGAGATACCCACTCTCTTTAATGCTGGTTGCTGTAATGGTGCCTCCAGCTACTCCTTGCATGTGAGATGCTTCTCCTGCCAGTTGGGAAGCCATCAACTGATCTCCTTCTTCCACCAGTACACATTGTTACAGCATTGGCCAGAAAATGACAAATGTGTGCTCCCTCTTCTCCTGGGACATGGGTATGGAAAGCAAAGGTAGTCAACATTCAAAAGAAAAATGTCCTGTAGTTGAATGAGAAGAAATTCTATAATTTGTAATACAACTTTGGAATTCTTGGTACCAGTTCACAACATGTACTAGAGATAATTGTATCTCATCCTTTAAGGGCGTATAGCATTGAAAGCCTGAGGGTAATTCAAAGATTTCTTATGCTCAATACTGCACTCCATACTTTTCTATTTGACTGAAGCAAAATCAAACCACATTATCTGTGAGCAGACTCTTGTTATAATTTTTTAAGCAAAATTTGTCCTCCAGAAACTTGATAATATCACTGGTAGTAATATCTCTCACACACAAAGCCTCCACCCACCAAGAGTACAAATCCATTAACACCGTTAAATAAGGGGTGGCATATTCTCCACGGATGGCTCCCTCCATGTCCAATGCCATTTCTTCCCAGGGTTACTAAGGTAATATTTGATACACTATGGGTGTTTGTCTTATTTTTAATATCTTGTTTCTCCTGTTGCACTCAATACAATGACCATATCCTCAACATTGCTATCTAACTATGGCTATTAAAAGTCATACAGCAGTCTTCCTCTCATTTTCATCATGTCCATATCACCTTCTTGAGCAAGCCTCAAAAGATTAGGTCCAACACCTTAAGGAAATACTTATCTGGTACCATGTAAAAGGAAACTTATCAGCAGCTAACTCATTTCTTAGCTACCATGAGGCGTCATCCAACTTCTGAAGACAAGAGCTATTAGCTTCACCACAGAAATAAGTTTAATTACCCACTTTAGACCTTCATCTTTCTACATATCTTGTTTCCATTCATCTTCCAAAACTACACTTTAAGTGCCTACGCACACATCTACTTATTTGCATTCCGGTTCTTCACTTTCTAAAAGGGAGTTAGTACCCCTCAAAACATCATCCTTCCCTACTAGCCTTTGAAGACAATACGCTGTATAGTCGTTTACACTTGGAATAAAGAGAATTACTGTAAACTCAATATCCTTCTTTATATTCTAGAAAATACATTCCCTAAAACTTTTTTTGTAAACACTTCAACCAAAGGTTTGTGATCATTGGAAACCTTGAATTTTGCCCGCGCAACAAAATCCCTGCCAGGAAACATATTCCTTATATCAATACATTAACAGGCTTGGCATCCACTTTGGAATGTCACTCAATGCAAAAAAGTGCAATAACCCAACCTGAACTACAGTGCGGTCCAGCACATTGAACATGACTGGCTTTAACTGCCTGTGAAAAGGGCAACTCACACCACAGGTCTCCCCTCTTTTGCACTGACAAATTAGCTTTATTTTTACACAACAAATGCCTCACACATAAAACTGGCATTTGTAAACATCCATGATCTTATACCACAAAATGCTTCTTTTAAAATTTACCTGTTTAAATTTGGAATGCATGACATTAGATACCATCATATTGTCTAGTATGGTAATTGCAAAGTTAAGAATACTAAGGGCCTGATTCACAAAGACAAACTTTAATTTTTGTGTAAGTTTACAATTGTTTTCTATTCACAAGGGTATTTTACGAGAAGCATCTTTGTGACTGCCGAGTCGCCTCACACAAAAAGATATGACTACACTAACTTTTTATACCTATTTTGACAACATTTTGGTCTGGCAGTCTAGAACATGGATGAAATATTTTGGGAAGTCTATACTCGTCAATATTTGGCCATATACAGTCACATCCACCCAACTGACAATCCCCCCTACCAGAAGTGCATAGGTGCATCATCCTTCTCTATACAAGCAGCAACATTCTGGAACCCTCATTTAGGAAACACAGATGCATCAAAGACCAACTGACACTCCCAAAGGCATTTCCAGGATGATCTCATAACAACTAGAGCAACTCACCCTAATTTACAAAGACGTGGTGGACAATATAATAAAACCAGGATAATACCAGCACAAAACAGGATCAGTCTGGCATACATCTACAATGATTGTGATTTCAGAGAATACTATTACTGAGAAACCATTTTATGCAAGCCGTTTAAAGGAAAATGTCAGAATTAATAACATTTAACTCTTCTTAAAAACAATTAATAGAATGTCTTTTTGGTCAAAATTAGCTTTTGAATGTTATTTTTGAAGTGTAAATGTAATGACTTCAGGTCTTACTTTCAGAAACAGTTTTGTCAGAGATATTTTTTGCAGTATTTTTCTTCCGGGGACATTATTTCATATTTACATCTTTTACATTATTGAACAATTACTTTGGATGCTCTTAATTCTCTGAGCACTCATTACCCATAAATCCCATCCATACCTGAACCCTCACAACCCCTAAACACCATCATTCCCTTCACCATAAAACTACTCACCATAACTGAACTATAGGAATCCCTGAAGCATAAATCAATTTCTACCACAAAAATCTACATCCCTGAGCCATAAAACCACTCACTAACCTTAACTCCACCCATTCCTGAACCCTAAAAACCTCTTTCTATCCATCCCATACCCCTTAAAACATCTTAGCACACCCACAATCCACCCATTCCTGAACCCTAAAAACCTTCACCCCTCTTAAACACCATCCATCCATCACCAATAAGAACTACTCATCACCCTAAACTACCCATCCCTAAACCTAAAACCCCCTTTCTATAACTAAACTCTACCCATCTGTGAATCCTTAAAACCCCTTATCACCCTAAACTCCACCCCATCCCAAACCCTAAAAACTCTTCACCACCCAGTCACTATTCATAATTAAATCTTAAAAACCCTCACCAATCATAAACTCCACCCATTCATGACCCCTCAACACCCTTACACTCCACCCATCCCTGAAACCTAAAAACATCTCACACACCTAAACATCACTTATCCAAGACCTCTAAAAACCCCTCTCCACCACTATACTCCTTCCATCACTGAACCCTAAACACCCCTTTCGATCCCTGATCTCCATTATTCATGACCCCTAAAAACCCCTCATTATCTTACACATTACCCAACCCTGCACCCAGATAGCCCTCAGAAGTCCAAAACTCTTCCCAAGTTTAATGTAATTTTAAAGTATTCCTTAAAATTACCTTTCCTTTAAAATGTTTCCTTTAATTTTAATTTTTTTTGCATTTCCTTAAAACAGTCTTTCCTTAAAATTGTTCTTCTATGCTTTGGTTTCGTCCAATGTTATTTCTCAGTTTCCCTTTTGCATTAATTCACATACATCAATCTCCAATATCAGAACTCTTCACACATAAGAAAACATTTCTTCAATTAACTTTCTCCATATATTTTCATCTATTGAATACCAGTTTTAAGGTGAAGCATCCCTGTCTTCAACACATTTGCTTTACACAGGAACCCCCCACGAAGTACCATTCTACTTGTCTGTTAATGCTCATGGGTACTTCATCTTCCCTATGAAGAACTATATAAAATCAACTACTATACAATGTGAGTGAAAGAAAAAATATTAATCCAATAGGATTTTGTTAAGACATAGGACCTCTCAGCCTCGGGTAGAAAAAATGGTTCTAAATCCAGTGCTAATTCTGTTACCATTTCTATGGGGCATGGAAGCTGTTGCTGCAATGTCTAATGTGCAATGTTTGTGAAGATAAACAAACAATGCCAATCCATAAAATTAATTCAAATATGTATTTTTATCAGCGATCCTGCGAGTGCACGCGCTAGCACATGCGTCTCACTTGCAAGACTCTGATGTGTACAGCAACGGGCTTGGAGCCCATCTGTCACTTACCAGTTGATGGTTTGCATGGCACTCTTCTTTACAGCTTCTAATTTGTCAAGGAAGTCCTGGTAAAATTTTAGTTCCTCTGTGTGGAGCAGGGATCAAGCACTGATTGATTCAACTTAATTATAGGGCTGGGTGAAGCTCATTGAGTTTCACGTGCAGGGGTAGTAGTATTCATTCACCCACAGTAATATATTGAAGAATCCTATTAATTCATGTGTATGAGATACACAATAATTTGCATGAGAAGAATAGTTTACATTATGTTATTGACTGGAACCTGCACACTTAATAACTAGTTTTGGGCTCCTAAGTAGTAACATGCAACCCATGCTCATTACTCTTAGCCCATCGTCAGAGGCAGAAAGTGCTATAGCTAACTGCTGTCTGTAGCTACGCTGTTGGCAAGGCTAACTCGAGAAGAGACATGGCCGCCCCCCACGTGGGGCACAGAAGTCATGGCATGCTCTTCCGTGGCATTGGAGGGCAATCAAGGAACCTCATGGGACAGGTAGTTCCAAACCCAAACCATGAGGTCAGCAACCCTTGGCGCGCACATGTGTGAAATTAGTTTCCTCATTTAAGAATTCAGGTGTACTGTAGTCCGCAGGGTACAACGATAATAAGAATTCTGAAAGGACGCTTAACAGGTTTACCCTCATACATTCAAAACAGTAGGTGATAAATACGACCATATATCGGAGGTATTGGTCCATGTACTTGTTACAGGCCATTACAAGAACCCTCTAATATATGGCCGCATCCACTACCCCCCTCCAGATTTTCTACCTGTACCGTCACAGATCGTACAATGCAAAAAAATATACACACCGTACCAGAGAGACGTATATGAATCCCATAAACACCCAAGGGATATAAAATAAAATTTTAAAATGCAATAGTAAGTTACCCCAACAGTACCACTTTTTCAGCTGGGGACTTCAGAAAAGTTTACAGCACTCAGAAAATGCCCATATGCAAAAATAACCAACAGCAAGTTAGAAACTGCCTCAAAAACACTAGGACAATAAACGTGGATAGACAAAATGCGACCTAATGATAGCCAAACTGCAAGCCCCTGCACCTCAACTACTTTGTTACACATCCCTTCAAACTTGTGGAAAAATAGTGCCAGGCACATAATTAACTCTATCAATGTACTAGACATAAAAGCAAAACTCGCACACTTACTGAGAAATAAATTCAGGGCAGTCACTATGTGTGATTCATAATACCACCCAGGCAACATTGCAGTTAAAGGGCCTCACCTTTGACTCGCACGCAGGCAAAACCACCAGCAGGAGGCAGAGCAAGCCTGATGCGACCGGCAAAGATGTCCCTCTCTGGAGTTAAATTTTTCCCATATCAGCAGTATCTTGCCCAGAAAATTGAGAATCCTTGGGCCATGCCACCCCCAGTTCATAACAAGCCCAAACTAATTCTGAAACCTGCTAGTTTCCAGTCTACAGGAGATGATGCAGCATCTCTGGGTCCCGTCTCAGCTCTTCCCACCCACACTGATTCAAATACTAGAGTTGGGCGCTTGCGCTCCAGTAAACTCCGTTCTGCCGATGATAGATGGAGTTTTTCCTGAACTCTGAACAAAGTAGCAAAAAACTTTGAGATCTCCACCGTCAGAACGGAGTTTGCCGCCCACCCATACTTAATTAGTGCTCCTCCGCTGCTCTCAAAGGTACTGACCTGCTCTTTTTAATTTCTAGTGCCCTGCAAACAGTAGGCTTGTCACTGGCAATAACGAGCCCAGCAGGACAAAAAATGTGCAAAGTTTTATTTTTTTAAAGCAGACTTTTTTATTTTGGCAAGTCGTCCTTTCTCAATTTCCACTCATGATTTCTTTTGTTTTTGCTCGTAGGTGCTCTTCTCAAAAGATGACAATTAACTTGTTTGAAATATTGCAAAGCGACATGATTTCTTTATTTTGTGTAAGTTCTGAAATGATGCTTTAACACATAATTGTGCAGTATACCCCAATCCACCTACTCCAATCTGCCAAACTGCAGTTCACCCCACTTTACTCCACTCCAACCCACCCCACTCCAATACTTAACGCACCCCAATCTAATCTTCCCTACTCCAATTCACCCCACTCAAAACAGAAACAATCTGCACCTCTCCAAAACAACCTGCCCTACTCCAGTCCAAAACAATCTGCTCCACTCAAACCCAACAATATGCCCCACTCCAATCCAAAACAATATGGCCCACTCCAATTTTCCCCAATCCAAAACAATCTGCCTCAATTCAATTCCAAATAATCTGCCCCACTGCCATGTGCCCCACTGAAATCCAAAACAATCTGCCCCACCCCAATCCAAAACAATCTGCCCCACTCCAATCCACCTCATTCCAATCTCCCCCACTTTAATCAAAAACAATCAGCCCCAGTCCAATCCACCCATTCCAGTCTGCCCACTCCAATCTGCCCCACTCTAATCCAGAACAATCTACCCACTCCAATCTGCTCCACTTCAATCCAGAACAACCTGTCCCACGCCAGCCTGCCCCATTCCAACCTTCCCCACTCCAATCCCAAACAAGCCACTCCAATCCAAAACAATTTGCCCTGCTCCAACCCAATCCCCCTCTCTTCACCCCAATCCAATCCATCCCATCCCTTTCCAATTTACCCCACTCCAATCCACCACAACCCACCCCCATCCCCACTACAATCCAGTCCACTGCACACCAATCCGATCTTTTCTAATTCAGCGCAGTCCAATCAACCCCATTCCAAAACAATAAACCTCACCCCAATCCAATCTACCCCACCCCAATCCACCTTTGGTCAATCACCCACACTCCATTCCAATCCACTCCACTCCAGTCCAACCCACTCCAATCCCACCCACCCTACTCCAATCCAGCTGACCCCACTCCAAGTCAATCCAACACAATTCAATCCACCCCACTCCAACCAAGCCTACCACTACCCAATCCACCTCACTCCATTCCAATCCACCCCACTCCAATACAATCCACTTTAATCCTCCCCACCCCAGTCCAATCCAGTCCACATAAATCCACCCTACTCCAGCCCAATATACCCCACTTCACACAACCTTAATGTACCCCAGCTCAATCCAGTACACACCTCTCTAATCAATCCACCTGACATCAATCCAATTCACCCCAACTCACTCCAATCCAATCCACCCTACTTCAATCCAGTCCACCCCACTCCCATCCAATCCAACCCACTCCAGTCCAATACACCATAATCCACTCCACTCTAATCCACCACACACACTCCCATCCACCCAATCAAATCCAACCCACTCCAAACCACCCTACCTCAATGCAGTTCACGCCACTCCAATCCACCCCAATCCAACACACCACTCCCCAATTCACCCACTCACCCCACTCCAATCCAATCCACTGCAGCCCATTTCACGCCAATCCAATCAACCCAACCCCACCCCACTCCAATCCAGCCCACTCACTCCAATCCACTACACTCTACTCAAGTCCACTCACTTTATACCAATCCATTCCACAGCATTCTATCATAGTTCATTCCACCTTAGTCAAATCCATCCAGCATGGCCCACTTCAATCCACCCAGCCCAGATCAATCCTATCCACCCCAACCCACTTCAACCCACTCAACTTCAATCCAGTCCACTCCACTCCAATCCAATCCACCCCACTCTAGTCCAATCTAATCCACCCCACTCCACTTCACTCCAATTCAATCCACCCCAGCCCAATCTAATCTAATCCACCCTATTCAAATCCGCCCCAATCCCATCCACCTCACCCCATTTCAATCCACCTCACTCCAATCTAATCCACCCCACACCAATCTACCCAACTCCACTCAATCCACCCCACTCTAAACCAATCCAATTCACCCCACTCTACTCCAATCCACTCCACTAGCTCAATCCACTCTAACCCACTCCACCCTATTCCACCCCACAACACACTCTGCCACTGAACTCTACTCCCCTCTACACAGCAACACTCTACTCCTCCTACTCCACTCTAGGACATTCCAACAAATCCACTCTATTGCACTCTGCTCCCCCACTCCACTCTGACACTCCACACCACTAACATTTAGCCATGCTGAAGATCAGCCACACTGGTTTTCAACATAGTAAAACACATTGCCAAAGCCAATTACTCTTGTATATGCAAGATCTATTGGCTTTGCCAATGCTTGTTTTAACTGTGGCCAACAACCCCTTTGCAGAAGCTTCTAGGGTAATATGTATGTTAAATGGGCCTCGTGCTAGAGCAGCGCATGAAGGGGGCACGCAAGAACACATTGTAGAACCAGATTACTTCCACAAAGTACTAATTTCTCTCTCGGTGCCCCGGTCTCATCAGCCCTCAGGTGGCAAAGTAAAGCTAAAGGAAATGAGAAAAAAAGTAGCTCAATTGATTTCTCACACGTAAGGCCCCATATCCCTCCCAGTACTCAAGTATTCCCTTGATTATTGTTTAGCTGCTGTGTGCTTTTCCTTTCTAATTTGCAGAGGATGGGTTATGACTTTATCAAGACCCTTCTAGGCAGAGAAGTTATCGCCGGTTCTCCCAATCTCCTTTGGTAATCTGGCATAATTGCATCTTATTAATGGGCATGTGAATGGGTGGGGTTGGGTAAGAATGGACAGGCTTAACCTGATTTGAAGAAGTGAGGAAAATTAAGTGCTCTCGTAGGATTTACAGGAACATTATTTCAGGGGCTCTCCAAGATGGTACAGCGGTGAGAACAACATTTATGTGGTTTGTCTAAAGCTGGTGACCTGACCAGACACATTTTCCGGAAACAGCCATCTGTTTTGAAGGCGCTTTACAAAGATTTTGCATCTGATTTGCATTACTTTTGTAATGCAGACCAAACACAGAATCCAAGTTGGTATTTACAAACCAAAACAAACGGCATTTGTAACCAAACGTAATGCAATGCAGCACAATATTCTGATGACTTGGCATTACCATGTATCCACCCATAGATTTTTAAACAAATCCATATCTACATATTGACAAAGAATTGTAGACATGGACTTGAGCCAAAAACCTATGCCTCTCCGAGACAGGCATAATGAGGAAAAATATATTTATCCTTGTTTTTTTCCTCTTTGGATACATGCTGCATTCTGTAGAAAACATTCAAAGATGAAATTTCCTGAAAGCATAGTTTGTGCGGGATGGGACCCCTTCCTGCACCAAAACTATGCTGACCACAACACAGACACCTTTGCACTATGACCAGGGAAGTAGCTTGGTCAGTACAATTGGGGGGTGTAAGCTTCAGATTTTCCAACAATCACAATGGCAGAACTTTTAAAAACATTATGAAAAGCAGGACACGAGGGGGGCTTAAGAGGGAGTGGAAAGAGAAAGAAGTGCAGGTGGTAAGGGGTACTGAAAACATTTGTTATCAAACTAACCAAGTTTAAAATAGAGGTGAGCTAGAGCGAATGTGTGGGTGTGTTTTTGTCTGTGTACGTGTAAAAATCCAGTGTGAAATCCATCAGACACTTCATCATACCTGATTGAGAGCACATGTATCCAACTATTTACTACAGAGCACATTTTTTAGGGGGTGTAACATCCCAAATTGTTCCCCCTCCGAAGCTACGCCCTTGACTATGGCAAAAGGATGCCTGTGCTGGTGCATGGCTGTTGAAAGTGTACCAGTGCAGGGGCAGAGCAGACCTGCATCACTTCTTTGTACATATGGCACTGTTTTATTTTATCTAGATGTTGCAACACAGCACAACTTTGCTTGCTGTCCTGCATTGTGTCAACTCTATATAAATCAGGTTTGTGGTACATAGCCAACCGCAGTAAATAGGACATTTTGATTCATAGGTTTGCCCCACCCTGTGAATTGTTGCATGTAGACACTGTACTTGGGTCAGGTGCCTTCTACTTGAGAGAAACAAGTGAGTATAGAGAAGGAGTTAGAGGGATATACAAGTATGGCAAGAAGGAAGGAAAAGAAATGGGTGGAAACTCAATAGAAAAAAAAAACAATTGTCAGGTTGGGAGAAAACATGTATTTTGAAGAGAGGAATAAGACAAAATAAAAACAACTTCC
The DNA here is from genome assembly GCF_031143425.1 of Pleurodeles waltl. Taxonomy (NCBI): domain Eukaryota; kingdom Metazoa; phylum Chordata; class Amphibia; order Caudata; family Salamandridae; genus Pleurodeles; species Pleurodeles waltl. Next base: position 400,721,729 of record NC_090450.1, on the reverse strand, counting down.
TTTTACTTATTTTCATTGTATTTCAGGTTTTTGTGACACACTGCTAAAAACTCTGAAAAACACTTAGATCGCTTTGGGATGTGAGTACATGTAAGAGAAAGTGGTACGAAAACCCTAGCAGTACATTTTCTCAAACTGGTAATAGGCAGTTAATTTTCTGTCAATGATAGAGAGTGCTGGAGATTCCATTCCTTCCAACATGATCCCAACTAGATGACCAACACTTGTTAGAGCAACAGTCATGAGAGCCTAGGTGAAGAGTCGTAGTTGACCCTTGGCATTTGACATTTGGAATATGTCTAAACGAAAAGGCTGTGGAAGAAGAAGGAAAAACAAACTGACAAGGGCTGTAATGGAAAAGGCTACGATTGAAGACTTAATAATAGTAAAAATAAATAATTGGGTGCAGGAAGAAAGAGGGAATCAGGGTCAGAAGGAGAAAAGAAAATGAAAGTTGTGTGTATGGATAGAAAAAGTTAGATACAACTTTAGAGTAGAGTGATAAAATGAAGAATCGCATGAGAGAATTAGAAGAATTAGCTGAGGAGAAGATCAAATGTGAGGTGTGAAGGAATACATTCTTAAAGTGTGTGGAGTGCAAAAAAGTAAAATATAAAACAAATGAAAGAAGGGGAAAGTGGCTCCAGATAAAGCAAAAACTGAAAGAAATGTTGGCTAGAACTAATAAGAAGAGGACTGAGATCAAAGGAAAAATGTGTGAACATAAGTCAGAATCTTACGGTGATAAACGAAAATGATTGAAAGCCCTGTAGTAGAAAAATGCAGGAGAGAAAAGTAACAAACAAGAACGTATATATTCATAAATGCTCAAATAAGAAGGCACAGTAAGAAAATAATTCAGAATGGAGATTCAGGCCCTCATTACGAGTCTGGCGGTCTTTCAGTAAGACAGCCTCGGTTGAGGGCTCCAAAGTCTGCTAGTGTTGGCAGTATTTCGCCCGCTGTATTAAATTGAGTCCACAAAGCATTTCGCCCAAAATCAACCACAAATCTGACATCACCAGGACGACCGAGGGTGGGATAGAGGCGGTCCCACCACCAGCACCACAACACCGAACAAATACCACCCTCCATATTTTGACCCACAAACCAGCACAGCAGTCATTGCATGGTGAAAAACCATTGGCAGTGTGAACCGCCGCAGCCAAAAACACACCTCTACCAGAACACAGCACAACATTGGACAAATCGAATACCCCACAATTGACACACATACACACATAAGACACACCAACACACACCATTATAAGACACCCCCCCACACAACCCACAACCCTTTGCAACCAAAAAAAAATACGCCGCACAGAGAGGACCACACAAACCATAGACACTACAAACGTACATCACATGCACGATCACACATAACACTCAGCACACACCACACAATTGCACTATTGACACAATACACACATCTTCACAGCACACAAACCCCACAAACAATCAGCACACACAAACAAGCACCCCCACACCACCAAGCACCCTACACTGCACCCTTTCACACTACACACACCCCACTCATAACACAACCATCATGTCCTGTCAGAAATACCCTCGCTTCACAGATGATGAGTTGAGGGTCATGGTTGATGAAATCATCAGGGTAGAGCCACAACTGCTCAGAACACAGGTCCAGCAAACATCTATAGTCAGGAAAATTGAGTTATGGCAGAGAATCGCCAACAGGGCCAACTCAGTTGGCAACCATCCATCCACAAGGGAGGACATCCGGAGAGGTGGAATGACCTACAGGGGAAGGTGCGTTCCATGGCGTCCAGGTATCAAATTGCCATGATGAAGACTGGTAGTGGGCACCCACTTCCTCCCCCAGAGTTTGCATCGTGGAAGGAGAAGGTCTTGGACATCCTGCATCCTGAGGGCCTGACTGAAATACCTGGAGGACTGGACCCTGGTAATGTACTCACACACCCCTAGCAGTAATTCGGCCCACCAGCATGGTACCCCACCACCCTATCACTCCCTTAGTCACTCTAACTACCACTACCCCTCCCATACCATCACCTAAAGCACCTCCATTCATGCCACCCCACCACTCAGCCACAATGGTGATACAATCCCTGTCCACTGCACGGATAGCACTGCCAAGTACCATCACTACGACACCCAAAATGCACCTGCGCATCCACATGAAAGGCAGATCTGTCCACGTCACAGTGCAATACCTGCATGTACAACTATTGCACCTGCAACACCAATAGGATGTTACGACTGAGGACCTATACTTGGCAATGACAGAAATGCAATCCTCATACACTAACGCTCAATGGAACATACTACCCATATCACTGTACATTACCTACAAACAATGTCTGTAGTGCTGCATCTGTCATTGCCATGACTAGGAATCAAGTTAAGCCACTGTATGCATCAGGCACAGAGACCACCATTCACATCTCTACCATGTGATACTCTCCCACTTAATTCACAGGTCCCCTTGCCACTGCCACAATGAAGAGGATTCCAGAGACAGAAAGCCCTCCCCAGGATGATAGCCCCAGTAATGACAACGCCACAGGACATAGACAACTTACCTGGCCCATCTGGGACACCTGGTCAGTCCACCACTCCCAGCCTCAGCCTGCCCACATCCAATCCCCCAACCTTTGACATCTACATCTCAGCCAAACCCTGCTCCCCAAACCTGTGTCCCAAGGACTGGTCAATCAGCAGTGTGCCCCACAGTACAGGAACCTGTGTCGACCCCTCACACCCAAGACAATGAGAGTCCTGGGCTAACTGGGAGTGGGCACACCATGTCGGGGGCACAGGCACAAGGAGTCAGGGGCTGTGGGAAGGCACCTGTGGGCCAGGGGATGTGGCCCACAAGGGACTCGACTGGCCAGGAAACCATCTCCAAAGTCCTGGGAGCATATCAGCAATCCCAGGGCAAGATGGGCCAAACACTCACCATACTGGAGGAAAACCAAAGGCTGCAGAGGCAATTCCACCAGAAACCATGTAGCTGTTGCAGGCCCACAATGCCACCATGGCCTCCATTGCAGGGGTGCTCAAGGAGCTCACACGCATCCTGCATGGTACCTCCACCCACCAGCAGGCCCCATCCACAAGCCAGATACCAACTGAGCCATCAGCATCAGCTAGTGTAATGGAGGCCCTACCAGAGGAACCACAAGCCACCCTCTGCAGCTGAGGAACCTGTCCCCCGGAAGCGTAGTCGTCCATCCAGACATAGTGGAGAGCTGATTCTAAGACCAAATCCACTGCAAGGCAGTGACCCTCTTCTGGACATTCTCCCTTGTGTGCCACTGAGTTACTCTGTTGGCTGTTCAATGCCATCACTCCATTTTCACATGGCCCTTGGATAGTGGACCTGTACTAGCAACAGCTAGGCCACCTACTCTGATGTTTACTTCAACCATGATCACACTCATCAACTCTTCCACAGTTTGTGCACAATCAACACCATAGAACACAGGAACTGTCTTTGTGTCTTTATTCTCACATGTGCGAATGTCAATCCTAACGAAATGTAATGTGTGGTAATTCTCCTTCACCAAAAGTATGTCACATGGACAGCAGAGGGAGCCATTCCCTGCAGGTGACACCCTACACCAGACAGCGTCCAAATTCCAGTTGCAAGGGAGTCACTAGCCCAGCCACACACAGGAGTAGATCCACAAATCCAACCTGCAAATAGACCAAGATAGGAACTCACATCAGGATACACACATGCACTACTTTGTTGCTGTGCACAGTGTGGATTTGCAACTACACAGGGGACAACAAAAGACAATATCACACCCACAAGATCAGGAATCATGACTATTATGCAGTACATCACAGCTGAAATGGTTAAATTATTACACTTACTACTGTTAGGAAAGCACAATGCCCATGAATGCCACAGCCAACAGTTTTGATAAGGAGTGAGACACGCTACACAGTCTTCATTTGGGAAAAGTTCTGCAAAGGACCTTGCAGGACAAATGGCTGTACATAGGAATTGTCAATCTACCAATTTGCATTCACCACACATGTCAGTGAGATTTCATCAGTATCACAGCTCCTCATAGGCTGTCTCCCACCGCAAATCACACTGAGGAATAGGTACACAGAACACCTCCAATAATGTACCAGACCATGTGCAGCACTGTCTGTTAATGGAAGTAAAGAGTGATCAGCTCAGTCGTACATTCAGCTGCACCTTCCTCATCAGCCTCCTCATCATTTTCCATGTCCCCAGCATCAGCAAGCAGTCTAGCTGCCTCCTCCTCATTAGCCAATAATGAAATTTGTCGTCTCAGAGCCATAATCTGTATCATGCAGCAGGCAACTATGATCTGGCATACCTTCAGGGGAATGTAGAGGAGGGCACCTCCAGAGACGTGGAAGCACCTGATTCTCACCTTCTGGAGCCCAAATGTTCTTTCAATAACACGTTTGGTCATGCCGTTGGCCTCATTGAAACAGTGTTTCCCATCTGTGGTAGGGTACTCCACTTGTGCCAGCAGCCAGGGAAGGTTTGGATAGTCAGAGTCACCTGTCTGCACAAAGGTAGGACCTGTCACAATACCAGTAGAGGCACAGGGCTGAATGGGATGACAGTTGACATTACAGGGACACACGTCCTATTGAAAAGTTACCATTGAGCCTCGCTCTTTCTCTCTGTAGTTGTGCCATCATGTGTGGGACATTGCTGTTCCCCCAGAATGAAGGAGTCATTCATACATCCTGGATACTTAGCCGTCACTTGGGAGATGTACTGGTCTGTGAGACACACCACCTATACATTGATGGAGTAGTAGTGTTTCCTCTTCCTATAGACTTGTTCATTGGCCCTAGAAGGGACCATCTATGGCCCCAATCACATGAGGGATGCACCCAATATGATAGAAGTCAGACTTAACAGTAGGCAAATCCACACGTTGCAGGTACCTGATGTAGCTGTCCATGTGTTTCATTAATGCAGACAGTACACCTGTCAACACAATGCTGAACATAGTCTGTGACAACAGGGTCCATAGTTCCAGTATAGTGTTACGATTCAGACGACAGGTCTAGATGATGTGTCGCTCCTCCGGGGTTGAAAGATCCCTAGGAGGCAGTACACTGGTGCATGTCTCCTTCTCCCCAATACCGGGTTTCTGGGATAGAGAGGAGAGAATATTCATATTGATGACCACTCAACGCATGTTAAATAACAAGACCCTTGTTACACACAACATACACTTGTGACAGGCCCCAATAGTCACCACACATCATTATGGCCATGTAAAGGGGCCATGTAGACCAACCTAGCTGTCCATTACAGGGCCTGGACAACAGCATGTCACACACATCACATGTCAAGTGGTCCATGTAAAAGCTGCATATTAGTCCAGCACCTCCCACTTACGTACAAATGCCACTGCATCATATGGTTACACCGCCTATGAGATACCGAGCCAGTGGTAATGCCCTGGATTTGAGACCCACCCATCCTACACCACTGTGGCATGATAATCACATTCATGGGCCCACCCATGATGGCTGAACATAGGCTTACAGTGCATTTGATACATATGTCTAGCATGACACACATATTATCACTTTACAAACCATGATATGTGCCTAAAATGGCAGCTGCCTATCCTGCGTGCACTGGACAGATGGAAGTGACCTAATGCCGCTGGCATACGTCGTCATGGCAGTAGGGGGTCTCAACCGATGTGCAACTCCTCATTGGATTACATTGCTACTTATGGGGGAATGAGGCCAATGATGATCACCGCCGGCATTGACGGTCATGCACATGGTGACCATAACCACCATTTTCTACCACCTAGCTCACTTGACTCCTGACACTCATGCAAACAAGACCTCCACTACGTGAGCTGCTGTGTACTGTCTCTGGGAGCCACCATGCCACGTCCTGCAGGAGGTAGGGCCCCAGCATTCACCCAGGAGAGCTGGAGAAGCTTGTGGACGGGGTGTACCGCTGCATGGACAGCGTTCTGGGGCACCATAGGAGGAGGTGAGCCTAATGGCCTGTGTGATAGGGGTGTGTGAGGCTGTAAGGCATTTCCAAGCTGCACAGGGAGTGGATGCATGCAGGGGCCATGTAGTACATGCTTTTGTGCTGTGAAGACACATTGGTGTGGGCATGTGATGTGTGTAATGTGAGTAGTCCACTGCAGCTGGTGTGTTGCCCCTCTACATTACTTTTTCCTTCTGTCTGTGTCACCCATGCAGGTCAGCGCCCATCTGAAGAAGAGGATATGCCATTGCCAAGCGAGTGCGGACCCTGGGGGTCCATAGCCGGCGAAGCAATTACTGCAGAAAGTGGTGGGAGGACCTGAAGACCACGAAGACCCAGCTGGGGATGTCCTCCCTAAGAGGGAGGGGTGCCCTATGTACCCTGAACCCCCAAATGGCCCATATTTTGGCAGTGGCCTACCCTAAGTATATGGGCACTTGAGGGCGGATCAGCAGCCACAAAGGGGTGAGTACAGGCTCCCAACTCCCACATGATAGGCCTTGTTTGGGATAGGGTGGGTTACAGATGGGCAGGTGTGCATGTGATCAGTGGTCGATGGACATCCACAATGGGTATTAGTCACCCTGCCAGGCTCTGAATCGGTCATGTGTGGCTATACACTGCTGTCAGTGTATATGCAATGGACAATTTCAATGGCTGGGTGAGCGTGGGCACCATACGCATTGTGCCAGACCAGCTTCTTCCATCTGCATCAATGTACCTGAGGTGTAAGTGCTATCACATCAGTATGTGTCTCCCACTATGACTGAGGATATTTCTATCTTGCACAGTAGCTGCAATGGACTGATTGTGAGGGTGGCACCTGGGGTCCTCAACATGGATGGCCTAAATGGGACAGTATTCAGGAAATTACTCCTCACAATGCTGACATATGTAGCCTTAAGAGTGTAGGATATGTGTATGGAAACAACCATAGTATTCTGCTACATGTGACTCTATGCATGCAAATAACACAGCAAAATCTAATGTAGCAGCTATTATTCTGTGGTCTAGCCTTTCCAACTATGGTATGGTAGTAGATGTGGTAAGTCCCCTTGGAGGTCCCTGGAGTCTAACCCCATTGTTTAACTGTCATGCATGACATCACCCTGGCAGTCACAATGTTGGTATGCAGTGTTTCAGCCTTGCCAATTCACTAAGTCAATATGTTCTCACAATCAATGGATTATGAGCACAGATTCTTGCAATTCATAACGTGTATTTTTTGTAATGAACTGTCATTGTAATGGTATGGCATGCCATTTGGTAATTGGTGAGATGTACATGTTGATCTGTGTTAATGGTTGATAGGTATTGATCCTTTTCCACTCTGTTTTTTCTCTCGAACTCTGTCCCTCTCCTCCTCTGTCTTTGTGTGCATCAGTATCACCAGGCAAAAGAGAAGGGTCACCGGCAAGTGGGGAAGCAGGAGCCTACAGGACCCAGGAGGCTGACACCAGACAAGCCAAAGGGGCCAGTGGGACAGAGGGTGAGGGGAGTGCCACAGGGGAGACAGGATCATCTGTGTCATCTACAGATTCCCCCTCCAACGGAAGCTCTCTGGCAGTGAGGGCTTTTCCTTCGCAACAGGCACCTCTGCCCCTGCCCCAGTCAGCCCTGCTGCCCTCAGTGAGGAGGCTATTGACCTCCTGAGGTCCATCTCTGTGGTTCAGACAACAATCGTGAATGCCATCCAGGGACTGGTAGCTCAGGTACAACAGAGCAATATGTTCCTGGAAGGCATTCACTGTGCCCTGTCTGGCCTGCAGAGATCCTTTCAGGCTCTGTCCTCCTCACTGATATCAGTCAGTGTCCCTTTTTCTTCCACCCCCCTCCAGCTACCTCTGCCCAATCCCATACCCCTCTGCCCACACCCATCTAGAGCACACAGTCAGACCGCCATTCATCCGACTCAACAGACACGGTTTGCAGTGACAAACACAAGCACCACAAGGACCACCACCGGCATGCACACAGGCAACACCCACCTGCACACACAACAACAACCACTCCCTACACTGACCCCTACACCACCCCCTCCTTCACAGACACTACATAACTCACACCTACTGGCACAACACCAACACTACCTGATCCAGCCATTTGTCCCATCATACCCACAGTCACCACACTTCCACACTCTCATACATCCACCACATTTATTACATGTGCACTCACCTCAACAACCAACACCCCCACATGCAGCACATCCATCTTACCTGCAGGCACCACCCCAAAAGATAGTAACCCATCCGCCATGGCATCTCCTTGCAACTCCTCCTAAGACTCCTACACACCCACAGCCACAAACCCAACAGACAACCACACACATGCCTTCTACCCATGCACCTAAACCCAAGACACCTACATGAACACACCTCGCAACCACTTCCTCTCCCTCCACTCCCAAACACTTTTCCCATGACTGCCCTTGTGTCCCTAAGAAAATGTTCCTTTATGAGTTTTTCCTCTTCCCTACCACTCTCCCACCCCGTGATTCTCCAAAACGCACTGTGTCCCTCCCCGACCCCAGCCCTTCTACCTCCCAGTCCTCCCTTGCCCCCCTAGTGTTGCCCATGCCCCCCTGCCAAAAAAAATCAATCCACCAAACCCTCCCAAGAACAAAACTAAAGAGCCAAAAATAAAGGTGAAAGTCAAGCCCAAACCCAAAGGCAAACCCAAGGACCCCCCCAAACACCCCCATCGATCACCACCCCATCATCCCTGAGGTCCCTGCCTGCCTCCTTGATGACCCTACCATGTGGAGGCCACTTTGCAGTCAGGAGCCAAGTTGGGGCATTCACAAGTGCCTTATAAACCTGGTGGCACTTGGACTATTTTGACTGGCCAGTTGGCCTTTTTGTAGTTGTTTGAGATTTATATATCTTTATTTATAATAGATATGGGCCAACCACCTGTTGTTCTCAATGGAGATATACTTGTCCTGCCTTGTCTTCGTGATGGATGTATTGTATTAGTGCGATTTGGTTTGTGTGTGTTTTGTGTATGTGATGCGATTGTGTTGCAGCATGTGTTGTGTGGTTTCCTTGTGCATTATACTCAGTGTATTGAGTTGTGATGGTGTTGTGTGGCATTGTTTGGTTGTTGTGTGTGCGTGGTGATGGATTTGTCATGTACGTTGTGTTATGTGTGGATATGGTGTGACATCTGACACGCTAAGTGGCTGTGTTTTGGTATGAGTCAATTGTATGTGGTTGTTATGTGTTGCTGTCAGTATGTGTTTTTATGTGGAGGTGTGCAGTGTTGTTCCTTGCCAGTGGTTTTGTATATTTGTGGTAGTGATGTAATTGTGTGTGTCTGTGGTGTTGTGTATGTTTAGTTTAGACATTGATGGTGATGTGTGTGTGCGGGGTGGTGTGTGGATGGCACGTGTATGTTGACCGTGGTGTGTGTAGTTTGTGTGTGTTTTTGTTAGTGTGTATATGTGCATTGGTACGGGTGTTAGTTTGCGTGTGTGGCCGTTGCTCACCATACCGGATGTGTGTGTGTTGTGTGTGGGTGTATACTAATGCCATTCCCTTCAGTGTGTGCTAGGTGGGTGTCCTTATGGTTGTCTTTTTTACTGATTCTGGAGTGGGGAGCTTAGGAGCAGTGGGAAGACTTCAAATTCAGGTTCCATGGTGGCTCAGGACGTGTCTGTGTTCCTGAAGGTGAGTGTCTCCTTTTATACTGGTCATTTCCACCAGCGTTTTTGTGGTGGTCCGACTGTGCCGGATATCCTGGTGGTGTGTAACCTCATCACATGCTCGGAGGTAACATGGTCCCCACTGGACTGGAGCTGTCTGCCGCCGGCTGCAGAGGTCCCTCTGCACTGGCTGTAATGGTGTTCTATTGGCTGTGCTCTATTGGGAACACTGCCATGCTCATATGTTAGTGGTCTTCTCCGCGGGGCCTTCAGCAGTGCACCCACCACCTCCACCATGGCGGTCCTCAGCCAGCCAAACTTGTAATGAGGGCCTCAGTAACAAAGGAAAACGTTCATAGCTAACGGGGTAAATATCTTTAGACAAACATTATTATCAATACGCAGGAGACAAAAGAAATTACATGCTGAACAGCAAACGCAAAGCATTAACAGAGAGGCGGAAGTAGGTTTGGCATTGGAGTGCAGACCTGACTTGATTATGAAGCCCGCTTACCCTTATTAGAAGGTTTAAGTAATTAACACAATAGGAATTACAGAGTCTTGGCTTTCCATTACTAATAAGGGTTCAATCAGTAATGTCTAGCTTTGTAGGCTAATTCCCCTGAAACACCCTATTTAAGCGAGGCTTCTCATCTGGCTGCACATCTGTATAGTCAGTCTAGTCATGAGTACAGATTTCTCTTTGGTGTGATGAGTATGAAACGTATGAAAACGGATTTCTGTACACTCCCTGATGGTTTATACTCTGACATTATGGTAATGTAGCTCTCTTACGCCTTTTGAGCTGACTCCCTGCCCTTTGCATTATACAGGTCAGAAAACAGAAGTGAACATTTCAATATCTTCTTAGAGATCTTGTGCAACGCTATGTTAACTGGGGAGTGTAGGAAAGTAGCCTCTTTCTAGCGTGGTTACCCCCATGTTTAGCCTGTTTGTCAGTGTTTGAGTGTGTCTACTGGGATCCTGCCAATCGGGAGCCCAGTAGCTATGCTCTCTCCCTTAAATTATGGTTATTGCATACTGGTAGCTCAGTATTTCACCCACCATTGGCATCCTGGTGCCTGTATGAGGCTGGCCTGGTTTGTAGTGGGTACCTAGGGTACTTACAATGTATACCAGGTCCAGCTATTCCTTATTAGTGAAATGTAGTCAGTGTCTAGAAGCCAGGCTGTCTAGAGGTAGTTATAGGCAAAGCAGCCAAAGCTGAACTAGGAGACATGCAAAGCTCTTGCAATACCACTGTAGTCACACAGTACTTACACATATGAAAGACAATGCTCAGTATTACAAAAATAAAGGTATTTTATTTTAGTCACACAATGCCAAAAATACTTTGTAGGCTATACTCCCTTAGGAGGTAAGTAAATCACACAATATATACACTAATAACCAGAAACAGATAAGTACACACTAGGACAATAGTGCAAATAGTGAGAAACACCATAGCTTGCAATGGGCCTAGGGGGAACACAAACCATATACTAAAATAGTGGAATGAGAAAATTGGTTTCCCACAGAGGCAAGTGTAGTGTGTAGAGGGGCGCTGGAAGTGTGAGAAACACCAAAGGTAAGTAATCTATCCCGCCCCAGAGCCCAGGAAAGCAGAAATAAAACACAGCAAGTTTCCTAAAACACACTAGAAGTTGTGATAGAAGATAATGCAAGAACCAGAAAAGACTGCAAGACACTAACGATGAATTCCTGGACCTGAAGACCTGTGAAAGAAGGGGACCAAGTCTAAGAGGCACTTCTAACCCGGATGAAGGTGCAAAAGTGGAACTACCGGTGAGAAGACAAAGTCAGTATTGCACCAAAGAAAACAGATGCAGGTTCCTGGTTGGTGCAGAAAATGTCCCACACCGGATGGATGAATGTAATCTGGTTTGCGTCACTGGATTCCGCCAACAAGCCTTGGTAAACACAAAGCTCGTGGTGAGCGGAAAATGGCGCTGCCCGAGACCAGGAGGGACCTGGTGGCTTCTACCGAGGAGGGGTAGACAGAGGGGGGTATCAGCAACTCAGGGAGCCGTCAGAAGACCAGGCAGCACACACAGGAGTCCCACAGCATGGGGACAAAGAAGGTGCAAATGGAGGCCTACGCAGCACGACACAAAGGATTCCCACGCCGCCGGAGAACCACTCAGGAAGCTGTGCCTCACAGGATGAAGTGCTGGGTGCCTAAGCTGTTCTGTGCACGAAGACCTTCCTAGAAGGTTGCATACAAGCCATGGCAACAGCAAGTCATGCGGTGCATGGGGGTACTGTCTTGCGAGGGGAGGCAAGCTCTTACCTCCACCAACGTTGGACAGCTGGACACTGGGCATTCTGGAGTCACGTTAATCCACCACCCGTGTTGCTGGATCCAAGCCACCGATCATCGCTGCAGAGAGGTGCCTGCTGAAGCAGGTGAGTGACTCCATCACTCCACTGGAGATTCCTTCGGTTCTTCTGGTGCAAGCTGAAGACAGGAAGTCCTCGGAGGATGCCCGACCTGAAAACTGTTGCAGTTGCTGGCAGGAGCTGAAGATGCAATGTTGCAGAAGTCATCTTAGCTTCTTTGTTGCAGTTTTATGGAGTTCCTGGAGCAGTCAGTGGTTGATCCGTCGGTAGAAGATGAAGTAAATGATGCAGAGGATTCCTGCTGGAGTCTTGCAATCCGAATATGACGAAACATCCAGAGGAGAAACCCTAAATAGCCCTGAGAGAGGAGTTGGTCACCTAACCAGCTAAGCACTCATCAGGAGAGGTCTCTGACATCACCTGATGGCACTGGCCGCTCAGATGCTCCCAGAGTTCCCTGTCCCCCCCTGAAAACAAGATGGCAGAACCCAGGGACACTCTTGAGGAGCTCTGGGCTCCACTCCTGGGGTGGTGATGGACAGGGGAATGATCACTCCCCTATCCTTTGTCCAGTTTCACCCCAGAGCAGGGACTGGGGGTCCCTGAAGCGGAGTAGACTTGATATTGCAAGGAGGGCACCATCTGTGGCCTTCAAAGCATTTCCAGAGGCTCTGGGAGGATTCCCCCTTCATGCCTGCAACTCCTATTTTCAAAGGTATAAGGTGTTACACCCCTCTCCTAAAGGAAATTATTTGTTCTGCCTTCCTGGGATTGAGCTGCTCAAGCCCGAGGAAGGCAGAAGCCCGTCTGTGAGGTGGCAGCAGCTGGGGCTGCAGTGAAACCCTCAGAAGGCTGGTATGGCAGTACTGAGGGGGCATGATGGAGCCCCTACAGTGAATGGGATTGTGCAACCAATACAGGAATCAGTATTGGGGTACAATTCCCAGTTGTTTGACACCTTACATGGCCATATTCGAAGTTACCACTGTGGAACTGTATATAGGTATTGGCTTATATATAGTGCACACTTATAATGGCGTCCCCGCAGTCATGAAGTCTGGGAAAATGGGCCTGGACGACGTGGGGCACCTCTGCTAGTGCAGGGGTGCCCTCACACACAGTTACTATGCACCTAGCCTTCAGGGTCTGAAGGTTAGACATACAGGTGACTTATAAGGGACTTGGTGTAGTGAAAATGGCTGTGAAATAGTGCATACACTATTTCACACAGGCTCTCTTAGTATGGTTAGTGTTGCCCCTAGACCTATTTTCTCCCATTGCAATCTACAGCATTTCCTATTGCTTGCATTATTTGATGACTATTTACTTGTCTAATGTTGGTGTCTAGTGTGTATATTGTATATAATACTTACCTCCAGAAGGAGTATTGTCTCTAAGATATTTTTGGTACTGTGTCAACCAAATAAATACATTTATTTTTGGTAACACTGAGTATTGTCTTTACTTGTGTATAAGTACTGTGTAACTATAAGTGGTATTGCAGGAGCTTTGCATGTCTCCTAGTTCAGCCTAAGTTGCTCTACTGTAGCTACCTCTATCAGCCTAAGCTGCTAGAACACTACTACATTTCACTAATAAGGGATAACTGGACCTGATATAAGGTGTAAGTACCCAAGGTACCCACTACAAGCCAGGCCAGCCTCCTACAACCTCAACCACTGGTAGTGGCATTAAGGGGGCCTTTGGAGTGCCACCAGTCTTGCCATTGGTTTGGCAGGTGACACAGGATCGACAAAACTCCTTTGTGTCTTCTGACATATGGAGCCAGTGAAAATGTGGAACAAGTCTGTCCAATGTTTTACTCTGGCCTAAGTGCCCAGCTAAAGGGATGTCATGAGCCAGAGATAGGAAGAATTCCCTGTTCTGGATGGGGATGACCAGTCTCCTGGTGGCACCAGGGTTAGAGTCCCTTGTTTCAGTATAAAGGAGATTATTCTCCCAATAAACTCTGTGTGTGTCAGTGACATCACCATTTTACTGCCTGACAGCTTGCTGTCTGAGGCCCTCCAGTGTGGAACAGGTGTGCTGTGCCACACTCAGCTCTTCCCTGGCAGCCCCCCTGCACCCACAAGCTCAGCTGCATCAGCTTCCAGCTCCTCTGGTGTAGGTTCTGCACAGGGAGAGAATTCCTCTTCCTCAAAAGGGGAATCATCTGTGGAGGGAGGGATAGTGGACAAGGGTTTGCCCTTCTTACCCCTAGTTTTTGGGAGCTCTTGGTCCATTGTTCCAGGATCCAAGTTTCCCTGTCCTCTTTACTTCTTGACCTGAGCCCTGGTAAGAGCGAAGATATGCCCTGGAATGCTCAGTATTACTGCATGGGCCTTCAACTCCACTTGAGCCCAAGCTGAAGTCTCCAAATCATTGCCTAGCAGACTTTCTAAAGGTAAGTTTCTTTGGGCCAGTAACACCCCCCCCATTGGGATTCACAATAGCCATGGGGTGGCTTACAGTGTTGCGATGGGCGTCTATCACTTGGTACTGGTGACCAAGTAGGTGCTGCTCAGAGGCAACCAGTTTGTCTATCACCATTGTGACATAGGCACCTGTGTCCCTGTAGGCCTCAACCTGAACACCATTAATCGGGGGTAGCTGCTTGTACTTATCCATATTAAGGGGACAAGCAACTAAAGTGGCTAGGTCAATGCCACCATCAGAGACTAAAACAGCCTCAATGATCTCCCTAACTAGACCAACCCCTACTACATTACCAATGTTGAGCCCAGCTACACCCTTTGACTGGCTATTAGTAGTGTTCTTCCCACCACCACTGCTATTACTGGTTGCAGTTGGGGATGTGGTGGTGGGAGGTTTGGTGTTTTTCTTTGCACAATGACTGTCAGTTGCCCAATGGCCTTTGGCTTTACACATATAACACCAAGGTTTCTTATCTTTGTGAGAAGAGGATTTGGACCCACCACCCCCAGAGGAGTTTTGTGGGCCTGATGAAGACTCTGATGATTTTTTATCTTTGTCCTCACCCTTTTCCTGTGACTTACCATCCTTCTTCTTGCCATGCTTGTCACCCACTGTATGAGCTTTTCTGCTCACCCTTGTTCTGCCCCATTTGTCTGCCTTCTTTCCCAGTTCTTGGGGAGAGGTCAGATTTGAGTCCACAAGATATTGATACAACAAGTCAGACACACAATTATTCAAGATATGCTCTCTCAGAATCAAGTTATATAGGCTTTCATAGTAAGGCACCTTACTGCCATTTAACCAACCTTCTATGGCCTTCACAGAACAGTCTACAAAGTCTGTCCAGTCCTGTGATGACTCCTTTCTGGTCTCTCTGAACTTAAGTGTGTACTGTTCACTGGTTAAACCCAGACCATCTGAGGGTGCACCTTTAAGAATTCGGTCATTATCTGCATCATTCTCTCTGACAATAAGAAGTCTGTCTCTCCCCTTGCCAGTGAAGGATAACCAAAGGATAGCAGCCCACTGTACATGACGGACCCTCTGAACTTTACAGGCCCTCTCAAGTGCAGCAACCACTTATAGATGTCATCACCATCCTTGTAAGGAGTGACAACTTTGTTCAGATTTCTAGAATCAAATGAAGGTTCCCTAACATTTGTATTTCTAAAACTGCTGCTGCCACCATGGGGACCTAACCCAAAACCTGCCTCTCTTTCTCCACAGCCAGGGATTCCCTGTTTAAGGCCAACTGTTGCTGCATTAGCCTCCAGCTGGCCTCCTCTAACCTAAGCTTTCTGAGTTCCCTATCTAGGGGCTGGTCCTCAGGGTTAGAATTATGTGAAGCCTCTGAAACAGAGGTGACATGAGAGTGTACAGAGACAGACCTATCTCTAACAGGGGACACTCTAGTGACCTGGCCTCTAGGGGTGAAGGGAGCCTTACTTGTGTGTGAACCCTTCCACTACCAGTTATACTAGGGGGCTTGTTGTCAGATAGGTCTGTGGAAGGACCCTCCCCAGGATTGGTATTCTGCTCCTCTGTGCCTTCCTGGTTAGAGTCATCCTCTACCTCTTCCCCTATCTGATCTGGACAAGTGCTAATTCCCTGGTAATCCTGGAAGAGAAGATTGAGAGGAACTCCTTAGTAGGGTTCTTCCCAATCCCTAAATGTCTTTCAATGCAGAGGCCCCTCAAACTTTTAAAGTTTAGATTCTCATAGGTAGTCTTGACAACTCTAGGGGTAGCTTCTACAGAAGACATATTGAAAGAAAAAAGTTTAGGAAAGTGAGTAAAACGTTAGTCGAATGACAGAGCTAACTTTTTAGAGAAAAGAAGAAAACTTTTCAAGACTTTGTGAACACCTATGCAAAGTTTAAAGAACTTTTAGAAAGTTAGAAAAATGTTTTCTAAGTATATATTATATATGCTTTAAGTATTGGAGCAAGCTTTTCTTGTGAAAAGCACAGGTAACAAGGTGGTAAAGCAATTGCAAGTACTTATCCCACCACTGCACCACCAATGTAGAAGGCTGGCCTGGTTTGTAGTGGGCACCTTGGGTACTTAAACCTTATACCAGGTCCAGTTGTCCCTTATTAGTGAAATGTAGTAGTGTTCTAGCAAGCTTAGGCTGATAGAGGTAGCTATAGCAGAGCAGCTTAGGCTGAACTCGAGTCATGCAATGCTCATGCAATACCACTTATAGTTACACAGTACTTATACACAAGTAAAGACAATATTCAATGTTACCAAAAATAAAGGTATTTATTTGGGTGACACAGTACCAAAAATATCTTAGAGACAATACTCCTTCTGGAGGTAAGTATTATACACAATATATACACTAGACTCCAAGATTAGACAAGTAAATAGTCATAGAACAGTGTAAACAATAGGAAATGCTATAGAATGCAATGGGAGAAAATAGGTCTAGGGGCAACACAAACCATATACTAAGAAAGTTGAATGCGAATCACGATTTCCCCCCAGACTCTCACCTGTCCATCACCACGCCAGGAGTGGTGCTCAGAGCTCCTCCAGAGTGTCCCTGGGTTTTACCATCTTGGATTCCAAGTTGGCAGGGAACTCTGGAAGCATCTGAGTGGCCAGTGCCAGCAGGTTATGTCAGAGCCCTCACCTGATAGGTGCTTACCTGTTTAGCTGATCAATCCCCCTTTCAGGGCTATTTAGGGTTTCTCTCTTGGGTGGTTCTCCAGCAGGAATCCTCTGCATCCTTTACTTCACCTTCTTACTGAAGAAACTGCATCTGGACTCTCCAGGAACTCTACAAACTGCAACAAAGAAGCAAAGACGACTTCTGCAACATTGCATCTTCAACTCCTGCCAGCAACTACAACTGTTTCCAGGTCGTGCATCCTGAGAGGATAGCCTGTCTTCAACCTGCACCAGAAGAATGAAGGAATCTCCCTTGGAGTGAAGGAGTCACTCACCTGCTTCGGAGGGCATCCCTCTGCAGTGACGACCGGTGGCGTGGGTCCCCTCTCCTGATGAAGTGCATGGATCCAACATCACGGGTGGTAAACTGAAGTAGTCCCGATGGCCCTGATGTCCTACTGTCCAACTTTGGTGGTGGTAAAAGCTTGCCTTCCCAGGCAAGACAGTACCCAGTGCACCTCGTGTTTTGCAGGTGCCAAGGCTTGTTGCCATTCTTCCACGAAGTTCTTCATGCACTGTGCAGCTCTGGCTCCCAGCACTCTATTCTGAGACGCACAGCTTCCTGAGTGGTTCTCCTTCTGTGTGGGATCCCTTGTTATAGTGCTGCGTGGGCCTCCTTTTGCACCTTCTTTGTCCCCATGCTGTGGGAAACCTGTACATGCTGCCTGGTCTTCTGGGGGCTCTCTGAGTTGCCTCCTGGGTAGAGTCTACCAGGTCCTTCCTGGTCCCAGGCAGCGCCACTTTCTGCTAACTGCAAGCTTTGTGTGTTCCAAGGCTTGTTGGCTGAATCCAGCAACACAAACCAGACTGCAATCATCCATCCGGCATGGGACATCATCTGCACCAACCAGGAACCCCCATCCATCTTCTTGGGTGCAGTACTGACTGTTCTTCACCGGTGGTTCTTCTTTTGCACCTTCATCTGGGTTAGCAGGGGCTCCTGTTCCCCCTTGACTCTTCAGTGCTTCTTGGACTTGGTCCTCTTCTTCCACAGGTCTTCAGGTCCAGGAATCCATTGTTGGTGTCCTGCAGTCACTTCTGGTTCTTGCATAATCTTCTTTCTCGTGTTCTTCTGTGTTCTAGGAAAGTTACTGCTTTCCTGGGCTCTGGGTTGGGTTCTATTACTTACCTTTAGTGTTTTCTATAACTCCCAGTGCCCCTCTAGACACAACACGTGCCTAGGTAGGTAACCGACTTTCACATTCCACTTTCTTAGTATGTGGTTTGTGTCCTCCTAGGCCCATTTGTAACTAGTGTGATTTTAACTGTTTGCACTGTTCTCAACTTGTTTTTACATCTATTTCTGCATACTAGTGTATGTAATTTGTGTAATACTTACCGCCTAAGTGAGTATACTCTCTATGGTATTTTTGGAATTTTTGTCACCAAAATAAAGTACCTTTATTTTTGTAACACTGAGTATTTTCTTTCATGTGTGCGAGTACTGTATGACTACAGTGGTATTGCATGAGCTTTGTATGTCTCCTAGTTAGGCCTTGGCTGCCCATCCACACTACCCCTAAAGAGCCTGGCTTCTAGACACTGACTACAGTTCACTAATAAGGGATAACTTGACCTGGTATAAGGTGTAAGTACCTTATTTACCCACTAATAAACAGGCCAGCCTCCTACAGGGAGAGAAGGGAATACTCTACTGTGGGTAGGAAGTGAAATCATTATGGTTGTAACTTTCCCGCATGTTACCATGGCACAACTGAAGTGCCTGCCTTTTTGGGTCCCAGACACTCATGACTTCTTCATATGTGTGCCTACACCAAAGGCGTAATCTAAAAAACAGTGCAAAATATAGATAGTATTCATCGGTTGCACAACTGTGTGGCAATTGATTTTAATCGTGGGAATGCTTAGGCCCAAAAGCTTAAAGGTTATTTCACTTTCTTGTCTTCGATGTGTCTAAAAATCCACTTTACTTTTACAATGTTGCATGATGATCCTTGTCATCCAATATTGGGTTAGATATCTAGGGCTCTATGTGGTCTAGAAAATACTTGTATATAAATAGTGTCTCCTTATACCACTTGTAGCACAACATTTGGCAATATAAATGCATAGTACGATATTAGACAAGCAGACAATAAGTGACACCGTTCTGATTTTTAGTATAAAAAGGCGCCCGAAACGTGCTTTATCATAGAGGACAGGCATGCCATTCTTAAGAACAGGCGATCATGATTTCAAATGAATTTTATAGTCACTTAAAGAAAATACGACTCTTTCCAATCTGTCTCGGAGATTGTGACATGACCAAGTAAAATGTCGTGTAGCAAAATCTCCAGTTGATGGGTTTGCAGAACAACCTACTAATGAATATTAATTAACTTGATATTTGTGATCCCTCATAGTGGCTACAAACACAGAGATAGAGGCCTGAAAGGAACAGCAGGCCACTGTCCATGTGATGCATCCCCAAATGAGAAACATTTTTACGCAGCACTTGTTCCTTAGAGGAAAATGTGCTGTTGTAAAACAAATGTTGTTTGGCAACACATTGGGGTGAGCAGTGAGGTCCTCCGGACCACTGCCTGCTCCCACTAAATTGGCTTAATACAATTCCCAAATCTAATTGTGAATCTCAGCTAGTAGGGAACTCCTCATTTGCCCCCTCTCTAATTGCGGTTTATAATATTTTGGTTCGCGCATACTGCAATTCGGATAGCTTTACCAAATCGCAAAGTGGTTTCAGAGATCGCAAAAAGCCTTTTTCAGTCCAATACCCTGTGATTTTGCTAATTGCAGGATTTGCAAATGCAAAATGATTTTCTACATAGGCCTATGAATATGTGATTAGTGCCAGAGACAGCACCTCGTGGATCCAATAACATATTATTTTTGGTATTTTCATGCAGCAGTACAATATTATTGTTTGTAATCACTGCAGCTTTCTCCCAAAACTAAGAAGGTAGCACTGATCATTATCCATTTATTTTACTAAAATGTATTCCTATACTTATGGAGTTTTCCCTCTTTATGAAAAAGTACTTGTTACTAAATTAAAGCCGATTGCAAGTCCAGTAGGGTAACTTGTGGTAAGGTGGGATGGGAATTGTCCATCAAATGAATCAGTGCAAGCGAGTCTGCCCAGTGGTTACAGGAAGGGGGAGGCTAGCAACAACAAGCAATTTCTAGTTGGTATAGCCAAGCAGGGGGCTTAGGCTGTAAGCGATGGACTGAGTTCGGAAGTCAGAACAAATAGGGCTCAGCTCCTTTACTTAGATCACTCCACATTTTGCTACTCAGGGAGCTTAGTTAAAGTCCAGTTTCTAAAGTTATGTTTTCCCATTCCCTATTTTTTTTCACAGTACTGACAACATTTAACCTCCACCCAACTTCTATCCAATCAAGAGTGAATGGATTATTTTCCATCTGGTTCTGTTAACGCATCCCAATCTAGCTAATTAGTTTACTCTGGGACTCGTTTTAGGCCAATGGATCTTTTGACCCTGATTGAAGGCACCTTAGGACGAGATAGCTAATCAACATGTCAATCAATAAGTCAATAACGTCATCAATAAGACACGGAATCCACCATGACCTTTCAGTCAGGAATAACCACACCAGATTAGCCCGATTTTATGATGTTTATTCCCTATTGATTACAATTCTACTAGCAAGTTTATTAGTCTCAAAACCATGAAACACATCAACATTGTCACAGTATGGCAACTCGAATAAGATTTCATCAAAGCAAAGACCACAAACATTGGAACATAACACGACTCAACATGGGTTAACTTTAGCAGATTATTATTAGCACGTTGTTCAACAAAGCATCGGTTCAGTCATTTGTCTATTTGTGTCCGTTTAGTTAACCCCTTAACTAACCTCGAATTAGCATTGGCATGTTGGGCTTCATGCAAAACGATTTGGTAACACCAATTTGTAAAACATCTAACTATTGTCTCTGTCAACAGAAGCAGTTGGTACCTAAAAAGGAAAGGCAAACAGACAATTACAATTCGTCATCTGCTGGAAGTGTGAGAAACACCAAAGGTAAGTAATGTATCCCGCCCCAGAGCCCAGGAAAGCAGAAATAAAACACAGCAAGTTTCCTAAAACACACTAGAAGTCGTGATAGAAGATAATGCAAGAACCAGAAAAGACTGCAAGACACTAACAATGAATTCCTGGACCTGAAGACCTGTGGAAGAAGGGGACCAAGTCTAAGAGGCACTTCTAACCCGGATGAAGGTGCAAAAGTGGAACCACCGGTGAGAAGACAAAGTCAGTATTGCACCAAAGAAAACAGATGCAGGTTCCTGGTTGGTGCAGAAGATGTCCCACACCGGATGGATGAATGTAATCTGGTTTGCGTCGCTGGATTCCGCCAACAAGCCTTGGTAAACACAAAGCTCGTGGTGAGCGGAAAATAGCGCTGCCCGAGACCAGGAGGGACCTGGTGGCTTCTACCCAGGAAGGGTAGACAGAGGGGGGTATCAGCAACTCAGGGAGCCGTCAGAAGACCAGGCAGCACACACAGGAGTCCCACAGCATGGGGACAAAGAAGGTGCAAATGGAGGCCTACGCAGCACGACACAAAGGATTCCCACGCTGCCGGAGAACCACTCAGGAAGCTGTGCCTCACAGGATGAAGTGCTGGGTGCCTAAGCTGTGCTGTGCACGAAGACCTTCCTAGAAGGTTGCATACAAGCCATGGCAACAGCAAGTCATGCAGTGCATGGGGGTACTGTCTTGCGAGGGGAGGCAAGCTCTTACCTCCACCAACGTTGGACCGCTGAACACTGGGCATTCTGGAGTCACGTTAATCCACCACCCGTGTTGCTGGATCCAAGCCACCGATCATCACTGCAGAGAGGTGCCTGCTGAAGCAGGGAAGTGACTCCATCACTCCACTGGAGATTCCTTCGGTTCTTCTGGTGCAAGCTGAAGACAGGAAGTCCTCGGAGGATGCCCGACCTGAAAACTGTTGCAGTTGCTGGCAGGAGCTGAAGATGCAATGTTGCAGAAGTCATCTTAGCTTCTTTGTTGCAGTTTTATGGAGTTCCTGGAGCAGTCAGTGGTTGATCCGTCGGTAGAAGATGAAGTAAATGATGCAGAGGATTCCTGCTGGAGTCTTGCAATCCGAATATGACGAAACATCCAGAGGAGAAACCCTAAATAGCCCTGAGAGGGGAGTTGGTCACCTAACCAGCTAAGCACTCATCAGGAGAGGTCTCTGACATCACCTGATGGCAATGGCCGCTCAGATGCTCGAGTTCCCTGTCCCCCCCTGAAAACAAGATGGCAGAACCCAGGGACACTCTTGAGGAGCTCTGGGCTCCACTCCTGGGGTGGTGATGGACAGGGGAATGATCACTCCCCTATCCTTTGTCCAGTTTCACCCCAGAGCAGGGACTGGGGGTCCCTGAAGCGGAGTAGACTTGATATTGCAAGGAGGGCACCATCTGTGGCCTTCAAAGCATTTCCAGAGGCTCTGGGAGGATTCCCCCTTCATGCCTGCAACTCCTATTTTCAAAGGTATAAGGTGTTACACCCCTCTCCTAAAGGAAATTATTTGTTCTGCCTTCCTGGGATTGAGCTGCTCAAGCCCGAGGAAGGCAGAAGCCCGTCTGTGAGGTGGCAGCAGCTGGGGCTGCAGTGAAACCCTCAGAAGGCTGGTATGGCAGTACTGAGGGGGCATGATGGAGCCCACACAGTGAATGGGATTGTGCAACCAATACAGGAATCAGTATTGGGGTACAATTCCCAGTTGTTAGACACCTTACATGGCCACATTCGAAGTTACCACTGTGGAACTGTATATAGGTATTGGCTTATATATAGTGCACACTTATAATGGCGTCCCCGCAATCACGAAGTCTGGGAAAATGGGCCTGGACGACGTGGGGCACCTCTGCTAGTGCAGGGGTGCCCTCACACACAGTTACTATGCACCTAGCCTTCAGGGTCTGAAGGTTAGACATACAGGTGACTTATAAGGGACTTGGTGTAGTGAAAATGGCTGTGAAATAGTGCATACACTATTTCACACAGGCTCTCTTAGTATGGTTTGTGTTGCCCCTAGACCTATTTTCTCCCATTGCAATCTACAGCATTTCCTATTGCTTGCATTATTTGATGACTATTTACTTGTCTAATGTTGGTGTCTAGTGTGTATATTGTATATAATACTTACCTCCAGAAGGAGTATTGTCTCTAAGATATTTTTGGTACTGTGTCAACCAAATAAATACCTTTATTTTTGGTAACACTGAGTATTGTCTTTACTTGTGTATAAGTACTGTGTAACTATAAGTGGTATTGCAGGAGCTTTGCATGTCTCCTAGTTCAGCCTAAGGTGCTCTACTGTAGCTACCTCTATCAGCCTAAGCTGCTAGAACACTACTACATTTCACTAATAAGGGATAACTGGACCTGATATAAGGTGTAAGTACCCAAGGTACCCACTACAAGCCAGGCCAGACTCCTACAACCTCAACCACTGGTAGTGGCATTAAGGGGGCCTTTGGAGTGCCACCAGTCTTGCCATTGGTTTGGCAGGTGACACAGGATCGACAAAACTCCTTTGTGTCTTCTGACATATGGAGCCAGTGAAAATGTGGAACAAGTCTGTCCAATGTTTTACTCTGGCCTAAGTGCCCAGCTAAAGGGATGTCATGAGCCAGAGATAGGAGGAATTCCCTGTTCTGGATGGGGATGACCAGTCTCCTGGTGGCACCAGGGTTAGAGTCCCTTGTTTCAGTATAAAGGAGATTATTCTCCCAATAAACTCTGTGTGTGTCAGTGACATCACCATTTTACTGCCTGACAGCTTGCTGTCTGAGGCCCTCCAGTGTGGAACCGGTGTGCTGTGCCACACTCAGCTCTTCCCTGGCAGCCCCCCTGCACCCAAAAGCTCAGCTGCATCAGCTTCCAGCTCCTCTGGTGTAGGTTCTGCACAGGGAGAGAATTCCTCTTCCTCAAAAGGGGAATCATCTGTGGAGGGAGGGATAGTGGACAATGGTTTGCCCTTCTTACCCTAGTTTTTGGGAGCTCTTGGTCCATTGTTCCAGGATCCAAGTTTCCCTGTCCTCTTTACTTCTTGACCTGAGCCCTGGTAAGAGCGAAGATATGCCCTGGAATGCTCAGTATTACTGCATGGGCCTTCAACTCCACTTGAGCCAAAGCTGAAGTCTCCAAATCATTGCCTAGCAGACATTCTAAAGGTAAGTTTCTTTGGGCCAGTAACACCCCCCCCATTGGGATTCACAATAGCCATGGGGTGGCTTACAGTGTTGCGATGGGCGTCTATCACTTGGTACTGGTGACCAAGTAGGTGCTGCTCAGGGGCAACCAGTTTGTCTATCACCATTGTGACATAGGCACCTGTGTCCCTGTAGGCCTCAACCTGAACACCATTAATCGGGGGTAGCTGCTTGTACTTATCCATATTAAGGGGACAAGCAACTAAAGTGGCTAGGTCAATGCCACCATCAGAGACTAAAACAGCCTCAATGATCTCCCTAACTAGACCAACCCCTACTACATTACCAATGTTGAGCCCAGCTACACCCTTTGACTGGCTATTAGTAGTGTTCTTCCCACCACCACTGCTATTACTGGTTGCAGTTGGGGATGTGGTGGTGGGAGGTTTGGTGTTTTTCTTTGCACAATGACTGTCAGTTGCCCAATGGCCTTTGGCTTTACACATATAACACCAAGGTTTCTTATCTTTGTGAGAAGAGGATTTGGACCCACCACCCCCAGAGGATTTTTGTGGGCCTGATGAAGACTCTGATGATTTTTTATCTTTGTCCTCACCCTTTTCCTGTGACTTACCATCCTTCTTCTTGCCATGCTTGTCACCCACTGTATGAGCTTTTCTGCTCACCCTTGTTCTGCCCCATTTGTCTGCCTTCTTTCCCAGTTCTTGGGGAGAGGTCAGATTTGAGTCCACAAGATATTGATGCAACAAGTCAGACACACAATTATTCAAGATATGCTCTCTCAGAATCAAGTTATATAGGCTTTCATAGTAAGGCACCTTACTGCCATTTAACCAACCTTCTATGGCCTTCACAGAACAGTCTGCAAAGTCTGTCCAGTCCTGTGATGACTCCTTTCTGGTCTCTCTGAACTTAAGTCTGTACTGTTCACTGGTTAAACCCAGACCATCTGAGGGTGCACCTTTAAGAATTCGGTAATTATCTGCATCATTCTCTCTGACAATAAGAAGTCTGTCTCTCCCCTTGCCAGTGAAGGATAACCAAAGGGTAGCAGCCCACTGTACATGACGGACCCTCTGAACTTTACAGGCCCTCTCAAATGCAGCAACCACTTATAGATGTCATCACCATCCTTGTAAGGAGTGACAACTTTGTTCAGATTTCTAGAATCAAATGAAGGTTCCCTAACATTTGTATTTCTAAAACTGCTGCTGCCACCATGGGGACCTAACCCAAAACCTGCCTCTCTTTCTCCACAGCCAGGGATTCCCTGTTTAAGGCCAACTGTTGCTGCATTAGCCTCCAGCTGGCCTCCTCTAACCTAAGCTTTCTGAGTTCCCTATCTAGGGGCTGGTCCTCAGGGTTAGAATTATGTGAAGCCTCTGAAACAGAGGTGACATGAGAGTGTACAGAGACAGACCTATCTCAAACAGGGGACACTCTAGTGACCTGGCCTCTAGGGGTGAAGGGAGCCCTACTTGTGTGTGAACCCTTCCACTACCAGTTATACTAGGGGGCTTGTTGTCAGATAGGTCTGTGGAAGGACCCTCCCCAGGATTGTTATTCTGCTCCTCTGAGCATTCCTGGTTAGAGT
This sequence comes from Pleurodeles waltl, assembly GCF_031143425.1. NCBI lineage: Eukaryota > Metazoa > Chordata > Amphibia > Caudata > Salamandridae > Pleurodeles > Pleurodeles waltl. The sequence goes on along the minus strand of NC_090450.1, from coordinate 400,695,817 downwards.
CATCCTCTACCTCTTCCCCTATCTGATCTGGACAAGTGCTAATTCCCTGGTCATCCTGGAAGAGAAGATTTGAGAGGAACTCCTTAGTAGGGTTCTTCCCAATCCCTAAATGTCTTTCAATGCAGAGGCCCCTCAAACTTTTAAAGTTCAGATTCTCATAGGAAGTCTTGACAACTCTAGGGGTAGCTTCTACAGAAGGCATATTGAAAGAAAAAAGTTTAGGAAAGTGAGTAAAACGTTAGTAGAATGACAGAGCTAACTTTTTAGAGAAAAGAAGAAAACTTTTCAAGACTTTGTAAACACCTATGCAAAGTTTAAAGAACTTTTAGAAAGTTAGAAAAATGGTTTCTAAGTATATATTATATATGCTCTAAGTATTGGAGCAAGCTTTTCTTGTGAAAAGCACAGCTAACAAGGTGGTAAAGCAATTGCAAGTACTTATCCCACCACTGCACCACCAATGTAGGAGGCTGGCCTGGTTTGTAGTGGGCACCTTGGGTACTTAAACCTTATACCAGGTCCAGTTGTCCCTTATTAGTGAAATGTAGTAGTGTTCTAGCAAGCTTAGGCTGATAGAGGTAGCTATAGCAGAGCAGCTTAGGCTGAACTCGAGTCATGCAATGCTCATGCAATACCACTTATAGTTACACAGTACTTATACACAAGTAAAGACAATATTCAATGTTACCAAAAATAAAGGTATTTATTTGGGTGACACAGTACCAAAAATATCTTAGAGACAATACTCCTTCTGGAGGTAAGTATTATACACAATATATAGACTAGACTCCAAAATTAGACAAGTAAATAGTCATAGAACAGTGTAAACAATAGGAAATGCTATAGAATGCAATGGGAGAAAATAGGTCTAGGGGCAACACAAACCATACACTAAGAAAGTGGAATGCGAATCACGAATTCCCCCCAGACTCTCACCTGTCCATCACCACGCCAGGAGTGATGCTCAGAGCTCCTCCAGAGTGTCCCTGGGTTTTACCATCTTGGATTCCAAGTTGGCAGGGAACTCTGGGAGCATCTGAGTGGCCAGTGCCAGCAGGTGATGTCAGAGCCCTCACCTGATAGGTGCTTACCTGTTTAGCTGATCAATCCCCCTTTCAGGGCTATTTAGGGTTTCTCTCTTGGGTGGTTCTCCAGCAGGAATCCTCTGCATCCTTTACTTCACCTTCTTACTGAAGAAACTGCATCTGGACTCTCCAGGAACTCTACAAACTGCAACAAAGAAGCAAAGACGACTTCTGCAACATTGCATCTTCAACTCCTGCCAGCAACTACAACTGTTTCCAGGTCGTGCATCCTGAGAGGATAGCCTGTCTTCAACTTGCACCAGAAGAATGAAGGAATCTCCCTTGGAGTGAAGGAGTCACTCACCTGCTTCGGAGGGCATCCCTCTGCAGTGACAACCGGTGGCGTGGGTCCCCTCTCCTGATGAAGTGCATGGATCCAACATCACGGGTGGTAAACTGAAGTAGTCCCGATGGCCCTGATGTCCTACTGTCCAACTTTGGTGGTGGTAAAAGCTTGCCTTCCCAGGCAAGACAGTACCCAGTGCACCTCGTGATTTGCAGTTGCCAAGGCTTGTTGCCATTCTTCCACGAAGTTCTTCATGCACTGTGCAGCTCCGGCTCCCAGCACTCTATTCTGAGACGCACAGCTTCCTGAGTGGTTCTCCTTCTGTGTGGGATCCCTTGTTATAGTGCTGCGTGGGCCTCCTTTTGCACCTTCTTTGTCCCCATGCTGTGGGACCCCTGTACATGCTGCCTGGTCTTCTGGGGGCTCTCTGAGTTGCCTCCTGGGTAGAGTCTACCAGGTCCCTCCTGGTCCCAGGCAGCGCCATTTTCTGCTAACCGCAAGCTTTGTGTGTTCCAAGGCTTGTTGGCTGAATCCAGCAACACAAACCAGACTGCAATCATCCATCCGGCATGGGACATCATCTGAACCAACCAGGAACCCCCATCCATCTTCTTGGGTGCAGTACTGACTGTTCTTCACCGGTGGTTCTTCTTTTGCACCTTCATCTGAGTTAGCAGGGGCTCCTGTTCCCCCTTGACTCTTCAGTGCTTCTTGTACTTGGTCCCCTTCTTCCACAGGTCTTCAGGTCAAGGAATCCATTGTTGGTGTCCTGCAGTCACTTCTGGTTCTTGCATAATCTTCTTTCTCGTGTTCTTCTGTGTTCTAGGAAAGTTACTGCTTTCCTGGGCTCTGGGTTGGGTTCTATTACTTACCTTTAGTGTTTTCCATAACTCCCAGTGCCCCTCTAGACACAACACGTGCCTAGGTAGGTAACCGACTTTCACATTCCACTTTCTTAGTATGTGGTGTGTGTCCTCCTAGGCCCATTTGTAACTAGTGTGATTTTAACTGTTTGCACTGTTCTCAACTTGTTTTTACATCTATTTCTGCATACTAGTGTATGTAATTTGTGTAATACTTACCGCCTAAGTGAGTATACTCTCTATGGTATTTTTGGAATTTTTGTCACCAAAATAAAGTACCTTTATTTTTGTAACACTGAGTATTTTCTTTCATGTGTGCGAGTACTGTGTGACTACAGTGGTATTGCATGAGCTTTGTATGTCTCCTAGTTAGGCCTTGGCTGCCCATCCATTCTAGACACTGACTACAGTTCACTAATAAGGGATAACTTGACCTGGTATAAGGTGTAAGTACCTTATTTACCCACTAATAAACAGGCCAGCCTCCTACAGGGAGAGAAGGGAATACTCTACTGTGGGTAGGAAGTGAAATCATTATGGTTGTAACTTTCCCGCATGTTACCATGGCACAACTGAAGTGCCTGCCTTTTTGGTTCCCAGACACTCATGACTTCTTCATATGTGTGCCTACACCAAAGGCGTAATCTAAAAAACAGTGCAAAATATAGATAGTATTCATCGGTTGCACAACTGTGTGGCAATTGATTTTAATTGTGGGAATGCTTAGGCCCAAAAGCTTAAAGGTTATTTCACTTTCTTGTCTTCGATGTGTCTAAAAATCCACTTTACTTTTACAATGTTGCATGATGATCCCTGTCATCCAATATTGGGTTAGATATCTAGGGCTCTATGTGGTCTAGAAAATACTTGTATATAAATAGTGTCTCCTTATACCACTTGTAGCACAACATTTGGCAATATAAATGCATAGTACGATATTAGACAAGCAGACAATAAGTGACACCTTTCTAATTTTTAGTATAAAAAGGCGCCCGAAACGTGCTTTATCATAGAGGACAGGCATGCCATTCTTAAGAACAGGCGATCATGATTTCAAATGAAGTTTATAGTCACTTAAAGAAAATACGACTCTTTCCAATCTGTCTCGGAGATTGTGACATGACCAACTAAAATGTCGTGTAGCAAAATCTCCAGTTGATGGGTTTGCAGAACAACCTACTAATGAATATTAATTAACTTGATATTTGTGATCCCTCATAGTGGCTACAAACACAGAGATAGAGGCCTGAAAGGAACAGCAGGCCACTGTCCATGTGATGCATCCCCAAATTGGAAACATTTTTACGCAGCACTTGTTCCTTAGAGGAAAATGTGCTGTTGTAAAACAAATGTTGTTTGGCAACACATTGGGGTGAGCAGTGAGGTCCTCCGGACCACTGCCTGCTCCCACTAAGTTGGTTAATACAATTCCCAAATCTAATTGTGAATCTCAGCTAGTAGGGAACTCCTCATTTGCCCCCTCTCTAATTGCGGTTTAGAATATTTTGGTTCGCGCATACTGCAATTCGGATAGCTTTACCAAATCGCAAAGTGGTTTCGGAGATCGCAAAAAGCCTTTTTCAGTCCAATACCCTGTGATTTTGCTAATTGCAGGATTTGCAAATGCAAAATGATTTTCTACATAGGCCTATGAATACGTGATTAGTGCCAGAGACAGCACCTCGTGGATCCAAAAACATATTATTTTTGGTATTTTCATGCAGCAGTACAATATTATTGTTTGTAATCACTGCAGCTTTCTCCCAAAACTAAGAAGGTAGCACTGATCATTATCCATTTATTTTACTAAAATGTATTCCTATACTTATGGAGTTTTCCCTCTTTATGAAAAAGTACTTGTTACTAAATTAAAGCCGATTGCAAGTCCAGTAGGGTAACTTGTGGTAAGGTGGGATGGGAATTGTCCATCAAATGAATCAGTGCAAGCGAGTCTGCCCAGTGGTTACAGGAAGGGGGAGGCTAGCAACAACAAGCAATTTCTAGTTGGTATAGCCAAGCAGGGGGCTTAGGCTGTTAGCGATGGACTGAGTTTGGAAGTCAGAACAAATAGGGCTCAGCTCCTTTACTTAGATCACTCCACATTTTGCTACTCAGGGAGCTTAGTTAAAGTCCAGTTTCTAAAGTTATGTTTTCCCATTCCCTATTTTTTTTTCACAGTACTGACAACATTTAACCTCCACCCAACTTCTATCCAATCAAGAGTGAATGGATTATTTTCCATCTGGTTCTGTTAACGCATCCCAATCTAGCTAATTAGTTTACTCTGGGACTCGTTTTAGGCCAATGGATCTTTTGACCCTGATTGAAGGCACCTTAGGACGAGATAGCTAATCAACATGTCAATCAATAAGTCAATAACGTCATCAATAAGACACGGAATCCACCATGACCTTTCAGTCAGGAATAACCACACCAGATTAGCACGATTTTATGATGTTTATTCCCTATTGATTACAATTCTACTAGCAAGTTTATTAGTCTCAAAACCATGAAACACATCAACATTGTCACAGTATGGCAACTCGAATAAGATTTCATCAAAGCAAAGATCACAAACATTGGAACATAACACGACTCAACATGGGTTAACTTTAGCAGATTATTATTAGCACGTTGTTCAACAAAGCATCGGTTCAGTCATTTGTCTATTTGTGTCCGTTTAGTTAACCCCTTAACTAACCTCTGTAGGAGGCTGGACTGGCTTGTAGTGAGTACCAAGGGGTACTTGCACCTTGCACCAGGCCCAGTTATCCCTTATTAGTGTATAGGGTGTCTAGCAGCTTAGGCTGATAGATAATGGTAGCTTAGCAGACCAGCTTAGGCTGAACTAGGAGACGTGTGAAGCTACTACAGTACCACTTAGTGTCATATGCACAATATCATAAGAAAACACAATACACAGTTATACTAAAAATAAAGGTACTTTATTTTTATGACAATATGCCAAAGTATCTTAGAGTGTACCCTCAGTGAGAGGATAGGAAATATACACAAGATATATATACACAATAGCAAAAATATGCAGTATAGTCTTAGAAAACAGTGCAAACAATGTATAGTTACAATAGGATGCAATGGGGAAACATAGGGATAGGGGCAACACAAACCATATACTCCAAAAGTGGAATGCGAACCACGAATGGACCCCAAACCTATGTGATCTTGTAGAGGGTCGCTGGGACTATTAGAAAATAGTGAGAGTTAGAAAAATAACCCTCCCCAAGACCCTGAAAAGTGAGTGCAAAGTGCACTAAAGTTCCCCTAAGGACAAAGAAGTCGTGTTAGAGGAATAATGCAGGAAAGACACAAACCAGCAATGCAACATCTGTGGATTTCCAATCTAGGGTACCTGTGGAACAAGGGGACCAAGTCCAAAAGTCACAAGCAATTCGGAGATGGGCAGATGCCCAGGAAATGCCAGCTGCGGGTGCAAAGAAGCTTCGACTGGACAGAAGAAGCTGAGGTTTCTGCAGGAACGAAATAGCTAGAGACTTCCCCTTTGGTGGAAGGATTTCTCTTGCCGTGGAGAGTCGTGCAGAAGTGTTTTCCCGCCGAAAGGATGCTAACAAGCCTTGCTAGCTGCAAATCGTGCGGTTAGCGTTTTTGGACGCTGCTGGGGCCCAGGAGGGACCAGGAGGTCGCAAATTGGACCTGAAGAGAGAGGGGACGTCGAGCAAGACAAAGAGCCCTCACTGAAGCAGGTAGCAGCCAGAGAAGTGCCAGAAACAGGCACTACAAGGATGCATGAAACGGTGCTCGCCGAAGTTGCACAAAGGAGTCCCACGTCGCCGGAGACCAACTTAGAAAGTCGTGCAATGCAGGTTAGAGTGCCGTGGACCCAGGCTTGGCTGTACACAAAGGATTTCCGCCGGAAGTGCACAGGGGCCGGAGTAGCTGCAAAGTCGCGGTTCCCAGCAATGCAGCCCAGCGAGGTGAGGCAAGGACTTACCTCCACCAAACTTGGGCTGAAGAGTCACTGGACTGTGGGGGTCACTTGGACAGAGTTGCTGGATTCGAGGGACCTCGCTCGTCGTGCTGAGAGGAGACCCAAGGGACCGGTAATGCAGCTTTTTGGTGCCTGCGGTTGCAGGGGGAAGATTCCGTCGACCCACGGGAGATTTCTTCAGAGCTTCTGGTGCAGAGAGGAGGCAGGCTACCCCCACAGCATGCACAAGCAGGAAAACAGTCGAGAAGCCGGCAGGATTAGCGTTACAGAGTTGCAGTAGTCGTCTTTGCTACTATGTTGCAGGTTTGCAGGCTTCCAGCGCGGTCAGCAGTCGATTCCTTATCAGAAGGTGAAGAGGGAGATGCAGAGGAACTCGGCTGAGCTCATGCATTCGTTATCTACAGTTTCCCCAGAGACAGAGACCCTAAATAGCCAGAAAAGAGGGTTTGGCTACCTAGGAGAGAGGATAGGCTACTAACACCTGAAGGAGCCTATCAGCAGGAGTCTCTGACGTCACCTGGTGGCACTGGCCACTCAGAGCAGTCCAGTGTGCCAGCAGCACCTCTGTTTCCAAGATGGCAGAGGTCTGGAGCACACTGGAGGAGCTCTGGACACCTCCCAGGGGAGGTGCAGGTCAGGGGAGTGGTCACTCCCCTTTCCTTTGTCCAGTTTCGCGCCAGAGCAGGGGCTAAGGGGTCCCTGAACCGGTGTAGACTGGCTTATGCAGAATTGGGCACCTCTGTGCCCAACAAAGCATTTCCAGAGGCTGGGGGAGGCTACTCCTCCCCTGCCTTCACACCATTTTCCAAAGGGAGAGGGTGTCACACCCTCTCTCAGAGGAAGTTCTTTGTTCTGTCATCCTGGGCCAGGCCTGGCTGGACCCCAGGAGGGCAGCTGCCTGTCTGAGGGGTTGGCAGCAGCAGCAGCTGCAGTGAAACCCCAGGAAGGGCAGTTTGGCAGTACCAGGGTCTGTGCTACAGACCACTGGGACCATGGGATTGTGCCAACTATGCCAGGATGGCATAGAGGGGGCAATTCCATGATCATAGACATGTTACATGGCCATATTCGGAGTTACCATTGTGAAGCCACATATAGGTAGTGACCTATATGTAGTGCACGCGTGTAATGGTGTCCCCGCACTCACAAAGTTCAGGGAATTGGCTCTGAACAATGTGGGGGCACCTTGGCTAGTGCCAGGGTGCCCTCACACTAAGTAACTTTGCACCTAACCTTTACCAGGTAAAGGTTATACATATAGGTGACTTATAAGTTACTTAAGTGCAGTGTAAAATGGCTGTGAAATAACGTGGACGTTATTTCACTCAGGCTGCAGTGGCAGGCCTGTGTAAGAATTGTCAGAGTTCCCTATGGGTGGCAAAAGAAATGCTTCAGCCCATAGGGATCTCCTGGAACCCCAATACCCTGGGTACCTCAGTACCATATACTAGGGAATTATAAGGGTGTTCCAGTAAGCCAATGTAAATTGGTAAAAATGGTCACTAGCCTGTCAGTGACAATTTGGAAAGACATGAGAGAGCATAACCACTGAGGTTCTGGTTAGCAGAGCCTCAGTGAGACAGTTAGGCACCACACAGGGAACATATACATGCACACCTATGAGCACTGGGGCCCTGTGTGACAGGGTCCCAGTGACACATACATATAGGCCACAAACCTATGAGCACTGGGGTCCTGACCAGCAGGATCCCAGTGACACATAACAAACATACTGAAAACATAGTGTTTTCACTATGAGCACTGAGGCCTGGCTATCAGGATCCCAGTGAGACAGTGAAAACAGTGACAAACACCCTGACATACACTCACAAACAGGCCAAAAGTGGGGGTAACAAGGCTAGAAAGAGGCTACCTTCTCACACAACCCCCCCCAAACGAAGGACAATAAGGCTAACCTTGGCCAGTTGAGACTTTATTGTCTAAGTGGTGATAAGTAGAGAGTAGCTCTGCAATAGACTGGTTACTCCCTTTACCATCCACTATATGGTTACTTCCCTGTGGGGATGTAAACCACCCTGTTTGAAGTTTTTTAGCTAAGCAACAATGTGAAGATGTATTTTCAGAGTTTCTATCAGTAAGTTTTAGTTTAGAGCAGTGGGAATTGTCCACTGAACCTATTTGTAGTGATGGAAATGCCAGACTGGGATGCTGTCTCTGAAAAGCCATAGCTGGGCAAAAACTTTGTCCATATGGCTGGAAGAGAGAACAGGGATGCTGTTTCTCTTGAGTTGGAGCAGGGCAGGGATGCTGTCCTATGAGCTCCACACTAGGGCAGGGATGCTGTCCTAAGTGTTGTGAGGTAGTGCAGGGTTTCTGCACTAAAGTTTCTCTGGGAGGGTTGGAGGGATGCTCCATGTTAACTAAAATGGTGCTGTTTTTCTCACCAATGTTAGTTATCCCACAGAGAGGTACTTCCACCTCCGGGAGTCCAGCTTTGGCAGCTGATGATTCCCTTGAACAGGTGCCACCCCAGGAGAGGTTTCTCCCACCACAGGAATAGTATCCTGAATGGTAGGGTGGTTAGGGGATACTGTGATACCCTTTTTACCTGTTGATGGAGAGGGATCCTGAGTTTTCAGGCCTTCTCTCCTTTGCTTTTTCATTTCACTTGAAATGAGAGGGAACAATTCCTCATGGATGCCCAGCATGGCTGCATGGGCATAAAACTCTACATCAGCCCAACCTGAAGCCTCTAGGTCATTACCTAAGAGACAGTCTACAGGTAAGCTAGGTGATACCACCACCTGCTTAGGGCCAGTAACTCCACCCCAACTAAACTGAATTATAGCTAAGGGAAGAAACTTAGTGGAGTTATGGACATTAATAATCTTATACTGTTGTCCAATGATGTGTTGTTCAGGAGGCACTAGGTTTTCAGTCACCAAAGTGAAACTGGCACCTGTGTCCCTGTAGGCCAAGGCCTCAACACCATTTATTGAAACTGTCTGCCTGTACTTATCCATTGTAAGGGGACAAGCAGCCAGTGTGGCAAGGCCAGTGCCACTAGGTGTGACAGAAACTGTCTTGGGACTGACTACCCCAGTTTCTACTATGGACCCAAAAGTGAACCCAACTACACCCTTAACTTGACTGTTGCCAGCAGTCCCACCACAAGTACCACTACTGCTAGGGGCACTAGAGCTTGATGTATTAGTGGTGGTAGGCTCAGGGGGTTTACCTGGACAGGACTTATCCCCTGGCCTATGGCTTCTGTTTTTACACACAAAGCACCAAGGCTTTTTAATGTGTGCAGGTTGGGAAGAAGAGGAAGAATTTGTTTTATCCCCACCCTCTGAAGAGTGTTTAAGATTTGAAGTGGGATCTTTGGTTTTACCCTTATCCCCATGCTTATCTTGAGATTTTTCACCATCTTTCTTCTTATTGCCATCTTTGTCACCCCCTGTATGAACTTTTCTGTTCACCCTTGTTCTGACCCATTTGTCTGCCTTCTTTCCCAATTCTTGGGGAGAGGTCAGATCAGAGTCTACCAGGTACTGGTGCAACAAATCAGACACACAATTATTAAGTATATGCTCTCTCAGGATTGTGTTATACAGGCTTTCATAGTCAGTAACTTTACTGCCATGTAACCACCCCTCCAAGGCCTTCACTGAATGGTCAATTAAATCAACCCAGTCTTGTGAAGACTCCTTTTTGGTCTCTCTGAACTTTATCCTGTATTGTTCAGTGGTTAAGCCATAACCATCCAGGAGTGCATTCTTAAGAACTGTAAAATTATTGGCATCACTTTCTTTCACAGTAAGGAGCCTATCCCTACCTTTTCCACTAAATGATAGCCATAGGATAGCAGCCCACTGCCTTTGAGGGACATCCTGTACAACACAGGCCCTCTCAAGTGCAGCAAACCACTTGTTAATGTCATCCCCCTCCTTATAAGGGGGAACTATCTTGTGCAGATTCCTGGAATCATGCTCTTTTGCAGGATGACTATGGGGAATACTGCTGCTGCCACCATGGGTATCTAAACCCAACTTCTGTCTTTCCTTCTCTAATTCAAAAGACTGTCTATCCAAATCCAGCTGTTGCATTTTAAGCTTCAGTCTGGTTTGTTCCACCCTCAACTTATTGAGTTCCCTCTCTAACATTCTGTCATCAGGGTTGGTGGGAGGGACATTCCTAGAAACAGAGCTATGATGGGAATGAACAGAAGGAGACCTGTCCCTTACAGAAGCCACCCTAACAGCTTGGTTAACAGAAACATTACTACCAGTATGGTGAGAATAAATGCTTTTGCTATGATGTGAGACAACACTATTTATATGGTGTGGCTCATCATCATTACCATCTATGCCAGACTGTCTAGTAATGGGCAGGCTAGGAAGTTTCTTTCCTGAATCTTTTCCTGGGGGAGTCCCTGAATCAGATTGAGAACTATTAGGTACTTTTTCAACAAATGAGGCACCTATGGCCTTATCCTGTTCTCTAAGCATGTTAAGTAACAGTTCCAAGGAAGGATTCTTCCCTACACTCAAACCTCTCTCTATACAGAGACTCCTTGCTCTTTTCCAGCTAAGGTTGTCATATGCAAGTTTGGACAGATCAACATTTTGGCCTGTGTCAGACATTTTTTAGAGAGAGTTAAAGTGATAGAAAAAGAGAAAAAAGTTTTCAGAACTTTTTGGAAAGACAGAAAAAAACTTGTAAAACTTTTAAGAACTTTTTGAAAGTTTAGAAGTACTTTTCAGCACTTAGAAAAGAGTGAAAAGAGGAAATGCAAAACTTTTTGGCTATGTGTATATACACTGACCTTGTTTTGTATATTTTTCTCTTATGAAAAGTACAATGACAAGAGTGGTAAGTAGTCTCAAAGCACTTATCCCACCACTGCACAACCAATGTAGGAGGCTGGACTGGCTTGTAGTGAGTACCAAGGGGTACTTGCACCTTGCACCAGGCCCAGTTATCCCTTATTAGTGTATAGGGTGTCTAGCAGCTTAGGCTGATAGATAATGGTAGCTTAGCAGACCAGCTTAGGCTGAACTAGGAGACGTGTGAAGCTACTACAGTACCACTTAGTGTCATATGCACAATATCATAAGAAAACACAATACACAGTTATACTAAAAATAAAGGTACTTTATTTTTATGACAATATGCCAAAGTATCTTAGAGTGTACCCTCAGTGAGAGGATAGGAAATATACACAAGATATATATACACAATAGCAAAAATATGCAGTATAGTCTTAGAAAACAGTGCAAACAATGTATAGTTACAATAGGATGCAATGGGGAAACATAGGGATAGGGGCAACACAAACCATATACTCCAAAAGTGGAATGCGAACCACGAATGGACCCCAAACCTATGTGATCTTGTAGAGGGTCGCTGGGACTATTAGAAAATAGTGAGAGTTAGAAAAATAACCCTCCCCAAGACCCTGAAAAGTGAGTGCAAAGTGCACTAAAGTTCCCCTAAGGACAAAGAAGTCGTGTTAGAGGAATAATGCAGGAAAGACACAAACCAGCAATGCAACAACTGTGGATTTCCAATCTAGGGTACCTGTGGAACAAGGGGACCAAGTCCAAAAGTCACAAGCAAGTCGGAGATGGGCAGATGCCCAGGAAATGCCAGCTGCGGGTGCAAAGAAGCTTCGACTGGACAGAAGAAGCTGAGGTTTCTGCAGGAACGAAAAGGGCTAGAGACTTCCCCTTTGGTGGAAGGATTTCACTTGCCGTGGAGAGTTGTGCTGAAGTGATTTCCCGCCGAAAGGATGCTAACAAGCCTTGCTAGCTGCAAATCGTGTGGTTAGCGTTTTTGGACGCTGCTGGGGCCCAGGAGAGACCAGGAGGTCGCAAATTGGACCTGAAGAGAGAGGGGACGTCGCGCAAGACAAAGAGCCCTCACTGAAGCAGGTAGCACCCAGAGAAGTGCCAGAAACAGGCACTACGAGGATGCGTGAAACGGTGCTCGCCGAAGTTGCACAAAGGAGTCCCACGTCGCCGGAGACCAACTTAGAAAGTCGTGCAATGCAGGTTAGAGTGCCGTGGACCCAGGCTTGGCTGTGCACAAAGGATTTCTGCCGAAAGTGCACAGGGGCCGGAGTAGCTGCAAAGTCGCGGTTCCCAGCAATGCAGCCCAGCAAGGTGAGGCAAGGACTTACCTCCACCAAACTTGGGCTGAAGAGTCACTGGACTGTGGGGGTCACTTGGACAGAGTCGCTGGATTCGAGGGACCTCGCTCGTCGTGCTGAGAGGAGACCAAAGGGACCGGTAATGCAGCTTTTTGGTGCCTGCGGTTGCAGGGGGAAGATTCCGTCGACCCACGGGAGATTTCTTTGGAGCTTCTGGTGCAGAGAGGAGGCAGGCTACCCCCACAGCATGCACAAGCAGGAAAACAGTCGAGAAGGCGGCAGGATCAGCGTTACAGAGTTGCAGTAGTCGTCTTTGCTACTATGTTGCAGGTTTGCAGGCTTCCAGCGCGGTCAGCAGTCGATTCCTTATCAGAAGGTGAAGAGGGAGATGCAGAGGAACTCGGCTGAGCTCATGCATTCGTTATCTACAGTTTCCCCATAGACAGAGACCCTAAATAGCCAGAAAAGAGGGTTTGGCTACCTAGGAGAGAGGATAGGCTACTAACACCTGAAGGAGCCTATCAGCAGGAGTCTCTGACGTCACCTGGTGGCACTGGCCACTCAGAGCAGTCCAGTGTGCCAGCAGCACCTCTGTTTCCAAGATGGCAGAGGTCTGGAGCACACTGGAGGAGCTCTGGACACCTCCCAGGGGAGTGGCAGGTCAGGGGAGTGGTCACTCCCCTTTCTTTTGTCCAGTTTCGCGCCAGAGCAGGGGCTAAGGGGTCCCTGAACCGGTGTAGACTGGCTTATGCAGAATTGGGCACCTCTGTGCCCAACAAAGCATTTCCAGATGCTGGGGGAGGCTACTCCTCCCCTGCCTTCACACCATTTTCCAAAGGGAGAGGGTGTCACACCCTCTCTCAGAGGAAGTTCTTTGTTCTGCCATCCTGGGCCAGGCCTGGCTGGACCCCAGGAGGGCAGCTGCCTGTCTGAGGGGTTGGCAGCAGCAGCAGCTGCAGTGAAACCCCAGGAAGGGCAGTTTGGCAGTACCAGGGTCTGTGCTACAGACCACTGGGACCATGGGATTGTGCCAACTATGCCAGGATGGCATAGAGGGGGCAATTCCATGATCATAGACATGTTACATGGCCATATTCGGAGTTACCATTGTGAAGCCACATATAGGTAGTGACCTATATGTAGTGCACGCGTGTAATGGTGTCCCCGCACTCACAAAGTTCAGGGAATTGGCTCTGAACAATGTGGGGGCACCTTGGCTAGTGCCAGGGTGCCCTCACACTAAGTAACTTTGCACCCAACCTTTACCAGGTAAAGGTTAGACATACAGGTGACTTATAAGTTACTTAAGTGCAGTGTAAAATGGCTGTGAAATAACGTGGACGTTATTTCACTCAGGCTGCAGTGGCAGGCCTGTGTAAGAATTGTCAGAGTTCCCTATGGGTGGCAAAAGAAATGCTTCAGCCCATAGGGATCTCCTGGAACCCCAATACCCTGGGTACCTCAGTACCATATACTAGGGAATTATAAGGGTGTTCCAGTAAGCCAATGTAAATTGGTAAAAATGGTCACTAGCCTGTCAGTGACAATTTGGAAAGACATGAGAGAGCATAACCACTGAGGTTCTGGTTAGCAGAGCCTCAGTGAGACAGTTAGGCACCACACAGGGAACATATACATGCACACCTATGAGCACTGGGGCCCTGTGTGACAGGGTCCCAGTGACACATACATATAGGCCACAAACCTATGAGCACTGGGGTCCTGACCAGCAGGATCCCAGTGACACATAACAAACATACTGAAAACATAGAGGGTCATTCTGACCCTGGCGGCCGGTGGCCGCCAGGGCCACCGACCACGGGAGCACCGCCAACAGGCTGGCGGTGCTCCAACGAGCATTCTGATTGCGGCGGTTCAGCCGCGGTCAGAAGCGGAAAGTCAGCGGCCTCCCGCCGACTTTCCGCTGCTCGTGTGAATCCTCCATGGCTGCGGAGCACGCTCCGCAGCCATGAGGATTCCGACCCCCCCTACCGCCATCCTGTTCACGGCGGGAAAGCCGCCATGAACAGGATGGCGGTAGGGGGGGTCGCGGGGCCCCTGCCGTGCCCATGCCAATGGCATGGGCACGGCAGGGGCCCCCGTAAGAGGGCCCCGCAAAGTATTTCAGTGTCTGCCTTGCAGACACTGAAATACGCGACGGGTGCCACTGCACCCGTCGCACCTTCCCACTCCGCCGGCTCGATTACGAGCCGGCATCCTCGTGGGAAGGTCGTTTTCCCCTGGGCTGGCGGGCGGTTTTTCAGCAACCGCCCGCCAGCCCAGGGGAAAACTTGTAATACCCGGTATTTCGGAGGGGGGAATTCTGGCGGGCGGCCTCCGCCGCCCGCCAACATTGGAATGACCCCCATAGTGTTTTCACTATGAGCACTGAGGCCTGGCTATCAGGATCCCAGTGAGACAGTGAAAACAGTGACAAACACCCTGACATACACTCACAAACAGGCCAAAAGTGGGGGTAACAAGGCTAGAAAGAGGCTACCTTCTCACAACCTCGAATTGGCATTGGCATGTTGGGCTTCATGCAAAACGATTTGGTAACACCAATTTGTAAAACATCTAACTATTGTCTCTGTCAACAGAAGCAGTTGGTACCTAAAAAGGAAAGGCAAACAGACAATTACAATTCGTCATCTGCTGGAAGTGTGAGAAACACCAAAGGTAAGTAATGTATCCCGCCCCAGAGCCCAGGAAAGCAGAAATAAAACACAGCAAGTTCCCTAAAACACACTAGAAGTCGTGATAGAAGATAATGCAAGAACCAGAAAAGACTGCAAGACACTAACAATTAATTCCTGGACCTGAAGACCTGTGGAAGAAGGGGACCAAGTCTAAGAGGCACTTCTAACCCGGATGAAGGTGCAAAAGTGGAACCACCGGTGAGAAGACAAAGTCAGTATTGCACCAAAGAAAACAGATGCAGGTTCCTGGTTGGTGCAGAAGATGTCCCACACCGGATGGATGAATGTAATCTGGTTTGCATCGCTGGATTCCGCCAACAAGCCTTGGTAAACACAAAGCTCGTGGTGAGCGGAAAATAGCGCTGCCCGAGACCAGGAGGGACCTGGTGGCTTCTACCCAGGAAGGGTAGACAGAGGGGGGTATCAGCAACTCAGGGAGCCGTCAGAAGACCAGGCAGCACACACAGGAGTCCCACAGCATGGGGACAAAGAAGGTGCAAATGGAGGCCTACGCAGCACGACACAAAGGATTTCCACGCCGCCGGAGAACCACTCAGGAAGCTGTGCCTCACAGGATGAAGTGCTGGGTGCCTAAGCTGTGCTGTGCACGAAGACCTTCCTAGAAGGTTGCATACAAGCCATGGCAACAGCAAGTCATGCAGTGCATGGGGGTACTGTCTTGCGAGGGGAGGCAAGCTCTTACCTCCACCAACGTTGGACCGCTGAACACTGGGCATTCTGGAGTCATGTTTAATCCACCACCCGTGTTGCTGGATCCAAGCCACCGATCATCGCTGCAGAGAGGTGCCTGCTGAAGCAGGGAAGTGACTCCATCACTCCACTGGAGATTCCTTCGGTTCTTCTGGTGCAAGCTGAAGACAGGAAGTCCTCGGAGGATGCCCGACCTGAAAACTGTTGCAGTTGCTGGCAGGAGCTGAAGATGCAATGTTGCAGAAGTCATCTTAGCTTCTTTGTTGCAGTTTTATGGAGTTCCTGGAGCAGTCAGTGGTTGATCCGTCGGTAGAAGATGAAGTAAATGATGCAGAGGATTCCTGCTGGAGTCTTGCAATCCGAATATGACGAAACATCCAGAGGAGAAACCCTAAATAGCCCTGAGAGGGGAGTTGGTCACCTAACCAGCTAAGCACTCATCAGGAGAGGTCTCTGACATCACCTGATGGCACTGGCCGCTCAGATGCTCCCAGAGTTCCCTGTCCCCCCCTGAAAACAAGATGGCAGAACCCAGGGACACTCTTGAGGAGCTCTGGGCTCCACTCCTGGGGTGGTGATGGACAGGGGAATGATCACTCCCCTATCCTTTGTCCAGTTTCACCCCAGAGCAGGGACTGGGGGTCCCTGAAGCGGAGTAGACTTGATATTGCAAGGAGGGCACCATCTGTGGCCTTCAAAGCATTTCCAGAGGCTCTGGGAGGATTCCCCCTTCATGCCTGCAACTCCTATTTTCAAAGGTATAAGGTGTTACACCCCTCTCCTAAAGGAAATTATTTGTTCTGCCTTCCTGGGATTGAGCTGCTCAAGCCCCAGGAAGGCAGAAGCCCGTCTGTGAGGTGGCAGCAGCTGGGGCTGCAGTGAAACCCTCAGAAGGCTGGTATGGCAGTACTGAGGGGGCATGATGGAGCCCCCACAGTGAATGGGATTGTGCAACCAATACAGGAATCAGTATTGGGGTACAATTCCCAGTTGTTAGACACCTTACATGGCCACATTCGAAGTTACCACTGTGGAACTGTATATAGGTATTGGCTTATATATAGTGCACACTTATAATGGCGTCCCCGCAGTCACGAAGTCTGGGAAAATGGGCCTGGACGACGTGGGGCACCTCTGCTAGTGCAGGGGTGCCCTCACACACAGTTACTATGCACCTAGCCTTCAGGGTCTGAAGGTTAGACATACAGGTGACTTATAAGGGACTTGGTGTAGTGAAAATGGCTGTGAAATAGTGCATACACTATTTCACACAGGCTCTCTTAGTATGGTTTGTGTTGCCCCTAGACCTATTTTCTCCCATTGCAATCTACAGCATTTCCTATTGCTTGCATTATTTGATGACTATTTACTTGTCTAATGTTGGTGTCTAGTGTGTATATTGTATATAATACTTACCTCCAGAAGGAGTATTGTCTCTAAGATATTTTTGGTACTGTGTCAACCAAATAAATACCTTTATTTTTGGTAACACTGAGTATTGTATTTACTTGTGTATAAGTACTGTGTAACTATAAGTGGTATTGCAGGAGCTTTGCATGTCTCCTAGTTCAGCCTAAGGTGCTCTACTGTAGCTACCTCTATCAGCCTAAGCTGCTAGAACACTACTACATTTCACTAATAAGGGATAACTGGACCTGATATAAGGTGTAAGTACCCAAGGTACCCACTACAAGCCAGGCCAGACTCCTACAACCTCAACCACTGGTAGTGGCATTAAGGGGGCCTTTGGAGTGCCACCAGTCTTGCCATTGGTTTGGCAGGTGACACAGGATCGACAAAACTCCTTTGTGTCTTCTGACATATGGAGCCAGTGAAAATGTGGAACAAGTCTGTCCAATGTTTTACTCTGGCCTAAGTGCCCAGCTAAAGGGATGTCATGAGCCAGAAATAGGAGGAATTCCCTGTTCTGGATGGGGATGACCAGTCTCCTGGTGGCACCAGGGTTAGAGTCCCTTGTTTCAGTATAAAGGAGATTATTCTCCCAATAAACTCTGTGTGTGTCAGTGACATCACCATTTTACTGCCTGACAGCTTGCTGTCTGAGGCCCTCCAGTGTGGAACCGGTGTGCTGTGCCACACTCAGCTCTTCCCTGGCAGCCCCCCTGCACCCAAAAGCTCAGCTGCATCAGCTTCCAGCTCCTCTGGTGTAGGTTCTGCACAGGGAGAGAATTCCTCTTCCTCAAAAGGGGAATCATCTGTGGAGGGAGGGATAGTGGACAATGGTTTGCCCTTCTTACCCCTAGTTTTTGGGAGCTCTTGGTCCATTGTTCCAGGATCCAAGTTTCCCTGTCCTCTTTACTTCTTGACCTGAGCCCTGGTAAGAGCGAAGATATGCCCTGGAATGCTCAGTATTACTGCATGGGCCTTCAACTCCACTTGAGCCCAAGCTGAAGTCTCCAAATCATTGCCTAGCAGACATTCTAAAGGTAAGTTTCTTTGGGCAAGTAACACCCCCCCCCCATTGGGATTCACAATAGCCATGGGGTGGCTTACAGTGTTGCGATGGGCGTCTATCACTTGGTACTGGTGACCAAGTAGGTGCTGCTCAAGGGCAACCAGTTTGTCTATCACCATTGTGACATAGGCACCTGTGTCCCTGTAGGCCTCAACCTGAACACCATTAATCAGGGGTAGCTGCTTGTACTTATCCATATTAAGGGGACAAGCAACTAAAGTGGCTAGGTCAATGCCACCATCAGAGACTAAAACAGCCTCAATGATCTCCCTAACTAGACCAACCCCTACTACATTACCAATGTTGAGCCCAGCTACACCCTTTGACTGGCTATTAGTAGTGTTCTTCCCACCACCACTGCTATTACTGGTTGCAGTTGGGGATGTGGTGGTGGGAGGTTTGGTGTTTTTCTTTGTACAATGACTGTCAGTTGCCCAATGGCCTTTGGCTTTACACATATAACACCAAGGTTTCTTATCTTTGTGAGAAGAGGATTTGGACCCACCACCCCCAGAGGATTTTTGTGGGCCTGATGAAGACTCTGATGATTTTTTATCTTTGTCCTCACCCTTTTCCTGTGACTTACCTTCCTTCTTCTTGCCATGCTTGTCACCCACTGTATGAGCTTTTCTGCTCACCCTTGTTCTGCCCCATTTGTCTGCCTTCTTTCCCAGTTCTTGGGGAGAGGTCAGATTTGAGTCCACAAGATATTGATGCAACAAGTCAGACACACAATTATTCAAGATATGCTCTCTCAGAATCAAGTTATATAGGCTTTCATAGTAAGGCACCTTACTGCCATTTAACCAACCTTCTATGGCCTTCACAGAACAGTCTACAAAGTCTGTCCAGTCCTGTGATGACTCCTTTCTGGTCTCTCTGAACTTAAGTCTGTACTGTTCACTGGTTAAACCCAGACCATCTGAGGGTGCACCTTTAAGAATTCGGTAATTATCAGCATCATTCTCTCTGACAATAAGAAGTCTGTCTCTCCCCTTGCCAGTGAAGCATAACCAAAGGGTAGCAGCCCACTGTACATGACGGACCCTCTGAACTTTACAGGCCCTCTCAAGTGCAGCAACCACTTATAGATGTCATCACCATCCTTGTAAGGAGTGACAACTTTGTTCAGATTTCTAGAATCAAATGAAGGTTCCCTAACATTTGAATTTCTAAAACTGCTGCTGCCACCATGGGGACCTAACCCAAAACCTGCCTCTCTTTCTCCACAGCCAGGGATTCCCTGTTTAAGGCCAACTGTTGCTGCATTAGCCTCCAGCTGGCCTCCTCTAACCTAAGCTTTCTGAGTTCCCTATCTAGGGGCTGGTCCTCAGGGTTAGAATTATGTGAAGCCTCTGAAACAGAGGTGACATGAGAGTGTACAGAGACAGACCTATCTCTAACAGGGGACACTCTAGTGACCTGGCCTCTAGGGGTGAAGGGAGCCCTACTTGTGTGTGAACCCTTCCACTACCAGTTATACTAGGGGGCTTGTTGTCAGATAGGTCTGTGGAAGGACCCTCCCCAGGATTGTTATTCTGCTCCTCTGAGCATTCCTGGTTAGAGTCATCCTCTACCTCTTCCCCTATCTGATCTGGACAAGTGCTAATTCCCTGGTCATCCTGGAAGAGAAGATTTGAGAGGAACTCCTTAGTAGGGTTCTTCCCAATCCCTAAATGTCTTTCAATGCAGAGGGCCCTCAAACTTTTAAAGTTTAGATTCTCATAGGTAGTCTTGACAACTCTAGGGGTAGCTTCTACAGAAGGCATATTGAAAGAAAAAAGTTTAGGAAAGTGAGTAAAACGTTAGTAGAATGACAGAGCTAACTTTTTAGAGAAAAGAAGAAAACTTTTCAAGACTTTGTAAACACCTATGCAAAGTTTAAAGAACTTTTAGAAAGTTAGAAAAATGGTTTCTAAGTATATATTATATATGCTCTAAGTATTGGAGCAAGCTTTTCTTGTGAAAAGCACAGGTAACAAGGTGGTAAAGCAATTGCAAGTACTTATCCCACCACTGCACCACCAATGTAGGAGGCTGGCCTGGTTTGTAGTGGGCACCTTGGGTACTTAAACCTTATACCAGGTCCAGTTGTCCCTTATTAGTGAAATGTAGTAGTGTTCGAGCAAGCTTAGGCTGATAGAGGTAGCTATAGAAGAGCAGCTTAGGCTGAACTCGAGTCATGCAATGCTCATGCAATACCACTTATAGTTACACAGTACTTATACACAAGTAAAGACAATATTCAATGTTACCAAAAATAAAGGTATTTATTTGGGTGACACAGTACCAAAAATATCTTAGAGACAATACTCCTTCTGGAGGTAAGTATTATACACAATATATACACTAGACTCCAAAATTAGACAAGTAAATAGTCATAGAACAGTGTAAACAATAGGAAATGCTATAGAATGCAATGGGAGAAAATAGGTCTAGGTCAACGCAAACCATATACTAAGAAAGTGGAATGCGAATCACGAATTCCCCCCAGACTCTCACCTGTCCATCACCACGCCAGGAGTGGTGCTCAGAGCTCCTCCAGAGTGTCCCTGGGTTTTACCATCTTGGATTCCAAGTTGGCAGGGAACTCTGGGAGCATCTGAGTGGCCAGTGCCAGCAGGTGATGTCAGAGCCCTCACCTGATAGGTGCTTACCTGTTTAGCTGATCAATCCCCCTTTCAGGGCTATTTAGGGTTTCTCTCTTAGGTGGTTCTCCAGCAGGAATCCTCTGCATCCTTTACTTCGCCTTCTTACTGAAGAAACTGCATCTGGACTCTCCAGGAACTCTACAAACTGCAACAAAGAAGCAAAGACGACTTCTGCAACATTGCATCTTCAACTCCTGCCAGCAACTACAACTGTTTCCAGGTCGTGCATCCTGAGAGGATAGCCTGTCTTCAACCTGCACCAGAAGAATGAAGGAATCTCCCTTGGAGTGAAGGAGTCACTCACCTGCTTCGGAGGGCATCCCTCTGCAGTGACGACCGGTGGCGTGGGTCCCCTCTCCTGATGAAGTGCATGGATCCAACATCACGGGTGGTAAACTGAAGTAGTCCCGATGGCCCTGATGTCCTACTGTCCAACTTTGGTGGTGGTAAAAGCTTGCCTTCCCAGGCAAGACAGTACCCAGTGCACCTCGTGTTTTGCAGTTGCCAAGGCTTGTTGCCATTCTTCCACGAAGTTCTTCATGCACTGTGCAGCTCCGGCTCCCAGCACTCTATTCTGAGACGCACAGCTTCCTGAGTGGTTCTCCTTCTGTGTGGGATCCCTTGTTATAGTGCTGTGTGGGCCTCCTTTTGCACCTTCTTTGTCCCCATGCTGTGGGACCCCTGTACATGCTGCCTGGTCTTCTGGGGGCTCTCTGAGTTGCCTCCTGGGTAGAGTCTACCAGGTCCCTCCTGGTCCCAGGCAGCGCCATTTTCTGCTAACCGCAAGCTTTGTGTGTTCCAAGCCTTGTTGGCTGAATCCAGCAACACAAAAGCAGACTGCAATCATCCATCCGGCATGGGACATCATCTGCACCAACCAGGAACCCCCATCCATCTTCTTGGGTGCAGTACTGACTGTTCTTCACCGGTGGTTCTTCTTTTGCACCTTCATCTGGGTTAGCAGGGGCTCCTGTTCCCCCTTGACTCTTCAGTGCTTCTTGGACTTGGTCCCCTTCTTCCACAGGTCTTCAGGTCCAGGAATCCATTGTTGGTGTCCTGCAGTCACTTCTGGTTCTTGCATAATCTTCTTTCTCGTGTTCTTCTGTGTTCTAGGAAAGTTACTGCTTTCCTGGGCTCTGTGTTGGGTTCTATTACTTACCTTTGGTGTTTTCTATAACTCCCAGTGCCCCTCTAGACACAACACGTGCCTAGGTAGGTAACCGACTTTCACATTCCACTTTCTTAGTATGTGTTTTGTGTCCTCCTAGGCCCATTTGTAACTAGTGTGATTTTAACTGTATGCACTGTTCTCAACTTGTTTTTACATCTATTTCTGCATACTAGTGTATGTAATTTGTGTAATACTTACCGCCTAAGTGAGTATACTCTCTATGGTATTTTTGGAATTTTTGTCACCAAAATAAAGTACCTTTATTTTTGTAACACTGAGTATTTTCTTTCATGTGTGCGAGTACTGTATGACTACAGTGGTATTGCATGAGCTTTGTATGTCTCCTAGTTAGGCCTTGGCTGCCCATCCACACTACCCCTAAAGAGCCTGGCTTCTAGACACTGACTACAGTTCACTAATAAGGGATAACTTGACCTGGTATAAGGTGTAAGTACCTTATTTACCCACTAATAACCAGGCCAGCCTCCTACAGGGAGAGAAGGGAATACTCTACTGTGGGTAGGAAGTGAAATCATTATGGTTGTAACTTTCCCGCATGTTACCATGGCACAACTGAAGTGCCTGCCTTTTTGGGTCCCAGATACTCATGACTTCTTCATATGTGTGCCTACACCAAAGGCGTAATCTAGAAAACAGTGCAAAATATAGATAGTATTCATCGGTTGCACAACTGTGTGGCAATTGATTTTAATCGTGGGAATGCTTAGGCCCAAAAGCTTAAAGGTTATTTCACTTTCTTGTCTTCGATGTGTCTAAAAATCCACTTTACTTTTACAATGTTGCATGATGATCCCTGTCATCCAATATTGGGTTAGATATCTAGGGCTCTATATGGTCTAGAAAATACTTGTATATAAATAGTGTCTCCTTATACCACTTGTAGCACAACATTTGGCAATATAAATGCATAGTACGATATTAGACAAGCAGACAATAAGTGACACCGTTCTAATTTTTAGTATAAAAAGGTGCCAGAAACGTGCTTTATCATAGAGGACAGGCATGCCATTCTTAAGAACAGGCGATCATGATTTCAAATGAAGTTTATAGTCACTTAAAGAAAATACGACTCTTTCCAATCTGTCTCGGAGATTGTGACATGACCAACTAAAATGTCGTGTAGCAAAATCTCCAGTTGATGGGTTTGCAGAACAACCTACTAATGAATATTAATTAACTTGATATTTGTGATCCCTCATAGTGGCTACTAACACAGAGATAGAGGCCTGAAAGGAACGGCAGGCCACTGTCCATGTGATGCAT
Organism: Pleurodeles waltl; assembly: GCF_031143425.1. Classification (NCBI taxonomy): domain Eukaryota; kingdom Metazoa; phylum Chordata; class Amphibia; order Caudata; family Salamandridae; genus Pleurodeles; species Pleurodeles waltl. The sequence continues at coordinate 400,672,509 of NC_090450.1, read as the reverse complement.
CCCCAAATGAGAAACATTTTTACGCAGCACTTGTTCCTTAGAGGAAAATGTGCTGTTGTAAAACAAATGTTGTTTGGCAACACATTGGGGTGAGCAGTGAGGTCCTCCGGACCACTGCCTGCTCCCACTAAGTTGGTTAATACAATTCCCAAATCTAATTGTGAATCTCAGCTAGTAGGGAACTCCTCATTTGCCCCCTCTCTAATTGCGGTTTAGAATATTTTGGTTCGCGCATACTGCAATTCGGATAGCTTTACCAAATCGCAAAGTGGTTTCGGAGATCGCAAAAAGCCTTTTTCAGTCCAATACCCTGTGATTTTGCTAATTGCAGGATTTGCAAATGCAAAATGATTTTCTACATAGGCCTATGAATACGTGATTAGTGCCAGAGACAGCACCTCGTGGATCCAATAACATATTATTTTTGGTATTTTCATGCAGCAGTACAATATTATTGTTTGTAATCACTGCAGCTTTCTCCCAAAACTAAGAAGGTAGCACTGATCATTATCCATTTATTTTACTAAAATGTATTCCTATACTTATGGAGTTTTCCCTCTTTATGAAAAAGTACTTGTTACTAAATTAAAGCCGATTGCAAGTCCAGTAGGGTAACTTGTGGTAAGGTGGGATGGGAATTGTCCATCAAATGAATCAGTGCAAGCGAGTCTGCCCAGTGGTTACAGGAAGGGGGAGGCTAGCAACAACAAGCAATTTCTAGTTGGTATAGCCAAGCAGGGGGCTTAGGCTGTTAGCGATGGACTGAGTTTGGAAGTCAGAACAAATAGGGCTCAGCTCCTTTACTTAGATCACTCCACATTTTGCTACTCAGGGAGCTTAGTTAAAGTCCAGTTTCTAAAGTTATGTTTTCCCATTCCCTATTTTTTTTTCACAGTACTGACAACATTTAACCTCCACCCAACTTCTATCCAATCAAGAGTGAATGGATTATTTTCCATCTGGTTCTGTTAACGCATCCCAATCTAGCTAATTAGTTTACTCTGGGACTCGTTTTAGGCCAATGGATCTTTTGACCCTGATTGAAGGCACCTTAGGACGAGATAGCTAATCAACATGTCAATCAATAAGTCAATAACGTCATCAATAAGACACGGAATCCACCATGACCTTTCAGTCAGGAATAACCACACCAGATTAGCACGATTTTATGATGTTTATTCCCTATTGATTACAATTCTACTAGCAAGTTTATTAGTCTCAAAACCATGAAACACATCAACATTGTCACAGTATGGCAACTCGAATAAGATTTCATCAAAGCAAAGATCACAAACATTGGAACATAACACCACTCAACATGGGTTAACTTTAGCAGATTATTATTAGCACGTTGTTCAACAAAGCATCGGTTCAGTCATTTGTCTATTTGTGTCCGTTTAGTTAACCCCTTAACTAACCTCTGTAGGAGGCTGGACTGGCTTGTAGTGAGTACCAAGGGGTACTTGCACCTTGCACCAGGCCCAGTTATCCCTTATTAGTGTATAGGGTGTCTAGCAGCTTAGGCTGATAGATAATGGTAGCTTAGCAGACCAGCTTAGGCTGAACTAGGAGACGTGTGAAGCTACTACAGTACCACTTAGTGTCATATGCACAATATCATAAGAAAACACAATACACAGTTATACTAAAAATAAAGGTACTTTATTTTTATGACAATATGCCAAAGTATCTTAGAGTGTACCCTCAGTGAGAGGATAGGAAATATACACAAGATATATATACACAATAGCAAAAATATGCAGTATAGTCTTAGAAAACAGTGCAAACAATGTATAGTTACAATAGGATGCAATGGGGAAACATAGGGATAGGGGCAACACAAACCATATACTCCAAAAGTGGAATGCGAACCACGAATGGACCCCAAACCTATGTGATCTTGTAGAGGGTCGCTGGGACTATTAGAAAATAGTGAGAGTTAGAAAAATAACCCTCCCCAAGACCCTGAAAAGTGAGTGCAAAGTGCACTAAAGTTCCCCTAAGGACAAAGAAGTCGTGTTAGAGGAATAATGCAGGAAAGACACAAACCAGCAATGCAACATCTGTGGATTTCCAATCTAGGGTACCTGTGGAACAAGGGGACCAAGTCCAAAAGTCACAAGCAAGTCGGAGATGGGCAGATGCCCAGGAAATGCCAGCTGCGGGTGCAAAGAAGCTTCGACTGGACAGAAGAAGCTGAGGTTTCTGCAGGAACGAAATAGCTAGAGACTTCCCCTTTGGTGGAAGGATTTCTCTTGCCGTGGAGAGTCGTGCAGAAGTGTTTTCCCGCCGAAAGGATGCTAACAAGCCTTGCTAGCTGCAAATCGTGCGGTTAGCGTTTTTGGATGCTGCTGGGGCCCAGGAGGGACCAGGAGGTCGCAAATTGGACCTGAAGAGAGAGGGGACGTCGAGCAAGACAAAGAGCTCTCACTGAAGCAGGTAGCACCCGGAGAAGTGCCAGAAACAGGCACTACAAGGATGCATGAAACGGTGCTCGCCGAAGTTGCACAAAGGAGTCCCACGTCGCCGGAGACCAACTTAGAAAGTCGTGCAATGCAGGTTAGAGTGCCGTGGACCCAGGCTTGGCTGTACACAAAGGATTTCCGCCGGAAGTGCACAGGGGCCGGAGTAGCTGCAAAGTCGCGGTTCCCAGCAATGCAGCCCAGCGAGGTGAGGCAAGGACTTACCTCCACCAAACTTGGGCTGAAGAGTCACTGGACTGTGGGGGTCACTTGGACAGAGTTGCTGGATTCGAGGGACCTCGCTCGTCATGCTGAGAGGAGACCCAAGGGACCGGTAATGCAGCTTTTTGGTGCCTGCGGTTGCAGGGGGAAGATTCCGTCGACCCACGGGAGATTTCTTCAGAGCTTCTGGTGCAGAGAGGAGGCAGGCTACCCCCACAGCATGCACAAGCAGGAAAACAGTCGAGAAGCCGGCAGGATTAGCGTTACAGAGTTGCAGTAGTCGTCTTTGCTACTATGTTGCAGGTTTGCAGGCTTCCAGCGCGGTCAGCAGTCGATTCCTTATCAGAAGGTGAAGAGGGAGATGCAGAGGAACTCGGCTGAGCTCATGCATTCGTTATCTACAGTTTCCCCAGAGACAGAGACCCTAAATAGCCAGAAAAGAGGGTTTGGCTACCTAGGAGAGAGGATAGGCTACTAACACCTGAAGGAGCCTATCAGCAGGAGTCTCTGACGTCACCTGGTGGCACTGGCCACTCAGAGCAGTCCAGTGTGCCAGCAGCACCTCTGTTTCCAAGATGGCAGAGGTCTGGAGCACACTGGAGGAGCTCTGGACACCTCCCAGGGGAGGTGCAGGTCAGGGGAGTGGTCACTCCCCTTTCCTTTGTCCAGTTTCGCGCCAGAGCAGGGGCTAAGGGGTCCCTGAACCGGTGTAGACTGGCTTATGCAGAATTGGGCACCTCTGTGCCCAACAAAGCATTTCCAGAGGCTGGGGGAGGCTACTCCTCCCCTGCCTTCACACCATTTTCCAAAGGGAGAGGGTGTCACACCCTCTCTCAGAGAAAGTTCTTTGTTCTGCCATCCTGGGCCAGGCCTGGCTGGACCCCAGGAGGGCAGCTGCCTGTCTGAGGGGTTGGCAGCAGCAGCAGCTGCAGTGAAACCCCAGGAAGGGCAGTTTGGCAGTACCAGGGTCTGTGCTACAGACCACTGGGACCATGGGATTGTGCCAACTATGCCAGGATGGCATAGAGGGGGCAATTCCATGATCATAGACATGTTACATGGCCATATTCGGAGTTACCATTGTGAAGCCACATATAGGTAGTGACCTATATGTAGTGCACGCGTGTAATGGTGTCCCCGCACTCACAAAGTTCAGGGAATTGGCTCTGAACAATGTGGGGGCACCTTGGCTAGTGCCAGGGTGCCCTCACACTAAGTAACTTTGCACCTAACCTTTACCAGGTAAAGGTTATACATATAGGTGACTTATAAGTTACTTAAGTGCAGTGTAAAATGGCTGTGAAATAACGTGGACGTTATTTCACTCAGGCTGCAGTGGCAGGCCTGTGTAAGAATTGTCAGAGTTCCCTATGGGTGGCAAAAGAAATGCTGCAGCCCATATGGATCTCCTGGAACCCCAATACCCTGGGTACCTCAGTACCATATACTAGGGAATTATAAGGGTGTTCCAGTAAGCCAATGTAAATTGGTAAAAATGGTCACTAGCCTGTCAGTGACAATTTGGAAAGACATGAGAGAGCATAACCACTGAGGTTCTGGTTAGCAGAGCCTCAGTGAGACAGTTAGGCACCACACAGGGAACATATACATGCACACCTATGAGCACTGGGGCCCTGTGTGACAGGGTCCCAGTGACACATACATATAGGCCACAAACCTATGAGCACTGGGGTCCTGACCAGCAGGATCCCAGTGACACATAACAAACATACTGAAAACATAGTGTTTTCACTATGAGCACTGAGGCCTGGCTATCAGGATCCCAGTGAGACAGTGAAAACAGTGACAAACACCCTGACATACACTCACAAACAGGCCAAAAGTGGGGGTAACAAGGCTAGAAAGAGGCTACCTTCTCACACAACCCCCCCCAAACGAAGGACAATAAGGCTAACCTTGGCCAGTTGAGACTTTATTGTCTAAGTGGTGATAAGTAGAGAGTAGCTCTGCAATAGACTGGTTACTCCCTTTACCATCCACTATATGGTTACTTCCCTGTGGGGATGTAAACCACCCTGTTTGAAGTTTTTTAGCTAAGCAACAATGTGAAGATGTATTTTCAGAGTTTCTATCAGTAAGTTTTAGTTTAGAGCAGTGGGAATTGTCCACTGAACCTATTTGTAGTGATGGAAATGCCAGACTGGGATGCTGTCTCTGAAAAGCCATAGCTGGGCAAAAACTTTGTCCATATGGCTGGAAGAGAGAACAGGGATGCTGTTTCTCTTGAGTTGGAGCAGGGCAGGGATGCTGTCCTATGAGCTCCACACTAGGGCAGGGATGCTGTCCTAAGTGTTGTGAGGTAGTGCAGGGTTTCTGCACTAAAGTTTCTCTGGGAGGGTTGGAGGGATGCTCCATGTTAACTAAAATGGTGCTGTTTTTCTCACCAATGTTAGTTATCCCACAGAGAGGTACTTCCACCTCCGGGAGTCCAGCTTTGGCAGCTGATGATTCCCTTGAACAGGTGCCACCCCAGGAGAGGTTTCTCCCACCACAGGAATAGTATCCTGAGTGGTAGGGTGGTTAGGGGATACTGTGATACCCTTTTTACCTGTTGATGGAGAGGGATCCTGAGTTTTCAGGCCTTCTCTCCTTTGCTTTTTCATTTCACTTGAAATGAGAGGGAACAATTCCTCATGGATGCCCAGCATGGCTGCATGGGCATAAAACTCTACATCAGCCCAACCTGAAGCCTCTAGGTCATTACCTAAGAGACAGTCTACAGGTAAGCTAGGTGATACCACCACCTGCTTAGGGCCAGTAACTCCACCCCAACTAAACTGAATTATAGCTAAGGGAAGAAACTTAGTGGAGTTATGGACATTAATAATCTTATACTGTTGTCCAATGATGTGTTGTTCAGGAGGCACTAGGTTTTCAGTCACCAAAGTGAAACTGGCACCTGTGTCCCTGTAGGCCAAGGCCTCAACACCATTTATTGAAACTGTCTGCCTGTACTTATCCATTGTAAGGGGACAAGCAGCCAGTGTGGCAAGGCCAGTGCCACTAGGTGTGACAGAAACTGTCTTGGGACTGACTACCCCAGTTTCTACTATGGACCCAAAAGTGAACCCAACTACACCCTTAACTTGACTGTTGCCAGCAGTCCCACCACAAGTACCACTACTGCTAGGGGCACTAGAGCTTGATGTATTAGTGGTGGTAGGCTCAGGGGGTTTACCTGGACAGGACTTATCCCCTGGCCTATGGCTTCTGTTTTTACACACAAAGCACCAAGGCTTTTTAATGTGTGCAGGTTGGGAAGAAGAGGAAGAATTTGTTTTATCCCCACCCTCTGAAGAGTGTTTAAGATTTGAAGTGGGATCTTTGGTTTTACCCTTATCCCCATGCTTATCTTGAGATTTTTCACCATCTTTCTTCTTATTGCCATCTTTGTCACCCCCTGTATGAACTTTTCTGTTCACCCTTGTTCTGACCCATTTGTCTGCCTTCTTTCCCAATTCTTGGGGAGAGGTCAGATCAGAGTCTACCAGGTACTGGTGCAACAAATCAGACACACAATTATTAAGTATATGCTCTCTCAGGATTGTGTTATACAGGCTTTCATAGTCAGTAACTTTACTGCCATGTAACCACCCCTCCAAGGCCTTCACTGAATGGTCAATGAAATCAACCCAGTCTTGTGAAGACTCCTTTTTGGTCTCTCTGAACTTTATCCTGTATTGTTCAGTGGTTAAGCCATAACCATCCAGGAGTGCATTCTTAAGAACTGTAAAATTATTGGCATCACTTTCTTTCACAGTAAGGAGCCTATCCCTACCTTTTCCACTAAATGATAGCCATAGGATAGCAGCCCACTGCCTTTGAGGGACATCCTGTACAACACAGGCCCTCTCAAGTGCAGCAAACCACTTGTTAATGTCATCCCCCTCCTTATAAGGGGGAACTATCTTGTGCAGATTCCTGGAATCATGCTCTTTTGCAGGATGACTATGGGGAATACTGCTGCTGCCACCATGGGTATCTAAACCCAACTTCTGTCTTTCCTTCTCTAATTCAAAAGACTGTCTATCCAAATCCAGCTGTTGCATTTTAAGCTTCAGTCTGGTTTGTTCCACCCTCAACTTATTGAGTTCCCTCTCTAACATTCTGTCATCAGGGTTGGTGGGAGGGACATTCCTAGAAACAGAGCTATGATGGGAATGAACAGAAGGAGACCTGTCCCTTACAGAAGCCACCCTAACAGCTTGGTTAACAGAAACATTACTACCAGTATGGTGAGAATAAATGCTTTTGCTATGATGTGAGACAACACTATTTATATGGTGTGGCTCATCATCATTACCATCTATGCTAGACTGTCTAGTAATGGGCAGGCTAGGAAGTTTCTTTCCTGAATCTTTTCCTGGGGGAGTCCCTGAATCAGATTGAGAACTATTAGGTACTTTTTCAACAGATGAGGCACCTATGGCCTTATCCTGTTCTCTAAGCATGTTAAGTAACAGTTCCAAGGAAGGATTCTTCCCTACACTCAAACCTCTCTCTATACAGAGACTCCTTGCTCTTTTCCAGCTAAGGTTGTCATATGCAAGTTTGGACAGATCAACATTTTGGCCTGTGTCAGACATTTTTTAGAGAGAGTTAAAGTGATAGAAAAAGAGAAAAAAGTTTTCAGAACTTTTTGGAAAGACAGAAAAAAACTTGTAAAACTTTTAAGAACTTTTTGAAAGTTTAGAAGTACTTTTCAGCACTTAGAAAAGAGTGAAAAGAGGAAATGCAAAACTTTTTGGCTATGTGTATATACACTGACCTTGTTTTGTATATTTTTCTCTTATGAAAAGTACAATGACAAGAGTGGTAAGTAGTCTCAAAGCACTTATCCCACCACTGCACAACCAATGTAGGAGGCTGGACTGGCTTGTAGTGAGTACCAAGGGGTACTTGCACCTTGCACCAGGCCCAGTTATCCCTTATTAGTGTATAGGGTGTCTAGCAGCTTAGGCTGATAGATAATGGTAGCTTAGCAGACCAGCTTAGGCTGAACTAGGAGACGTGTGAAGCTACTACAGTACCACTTAGTGTCATATGCACAATATCATAAGAAAACACAATACACAGTTATACTAAAAATAAAGGTACTTTATTTTTATGACAATATGCCAAAGTATCTTAGAGTGTACCCTCAGTGAGAGGATAGGAAATATACACAAGATATATATACACAATAGCAAAAATATGCAGTATAGTCTTAGAAAACAGTGCAAACAATGTATAGTTACAATAGGATGCAATGGGGAAACATAGGGATAGGGGCAACACAAACCATATACTCCAAAAGTGGAATGCGAACCACGAATGGACCCCAAACCTATGTGATCTTGTAGAGGGTCGCTGGGACTATTAGAAAATAGTGAGAGTTAGAAAAATAACCCTCCCCAAGACCCTGAAAAGTGAGTGCAAAGTGCACTAAAGTTCCCCTAAGGACAAAAAAGTCGTGTTAGAGGAATAATGCAGGAAAGACACAAACCAGCAATGCAACATCTGTGGATTTCCAATCTAGGGTACCTGTGGAACAAGGGGACCAAGTCCAAAAGTCACAAGCAAGTCGGAGATGGGCAGATGCCCAGGAAATGCCAGCTGCGGGTGCAAAGAAGCTTCGACTGGACAGAAGAAGCTGAGGTTTCTGCAGGAACGAAAAGGGCTAGAGACTTCCCCTTTGGAGGAAGGATTTCACTTGCCGTGGAGAGTTGTGCTGAAGTGATTTCCCGCCGAAAGGATGCTAACAAGCCTTGCTAGCTGCAAATCGTGCAGTTAGCGTTTTTGGACGCTGCTGGGGCCCAGGAGAGACCAGGAGGTCGCAAATTGGACCTGAAGAGAGAGGAGACGTCGAGCAAGACAAAGAGCCCTCACTGAAGCAGGTAGCACCCAGAGAAGTGCCAGAAACAGGCACTACGAGGATGCGTGAAACGGTGCTCACCGAAGTTGCACAAAGGAGTCCCACGTCGCCGGAGACCAACTTAGAAAGTCGTGCAATGCAGGTTAGAGTGCCGTGGACCCAGGCTTGGCTGTGCACAAAGGATTTCTGCCGAAAGTGCACAGGGGCCGGAGTAGCTGCAAAGTCGCGGTTCCCAGCAATGCAGCCCAGCAAGGTGAGGCAAGGACTTACCTCCACCAAACTTGGGCTGAAGAGTCACTGGACTGTGGGGGTCACTTGGACAGAGTCGCTGGATTCGAGGGACCTCGCTCGTCGTGCTGAGAGGAGACCAAAGGGACCGGTAATGCAGCTTTTTGGTGCCTGCGGTTGCAGGGGGAAGATTCCGTCGACCCACGGGAGATTTCTTTGGAGCTTCTGGTGCAGAGAGGAGGCAGGCTACCCCCACAGCATGCACAAGCAGGAAAACAGTCGAGAAGGCGGCAGGATCAGCGTTACAGAGTTGCAGTAGTCGTCTTTGCTACTATGTTGCAGGTTTGCAGGCTTCCAGCGCGGTCAGCAGTCGATTCCTTATCAGAAGGTGAAGAGGGAGATGCAGAGGAACTCGGCTGAGCTCATGCATTCGTTATCTACAGTTTCCCCATAGACAGAGACCCTAAATAGCCAGAAAAGAGGGTTTGGCTACCTAGGAGAGAGGATAGGCTACTAACACCTGAAGGAGCCTATCAGCAGGAGTCTCTGACGTCACCTGGTGGCACTGGCCACTCAGAGCAGTCCAGTGTGCCAGCAGCACCTCTGTTTCCAAGATGGCAGAGGTCTGGAGCACACTGGAGGAGCTCTGGACACCTCCCAGGGGAGTGGCAGGTCAGGGGAGTGGTCACTCCCCTTTCTTTTGTCCAGTTTCGCGCCAGAGCAGGGGCTAAGGGGTCCCTGAACCGGTGTAGACTGGCTTATGCAGAATTGGGCACCTCTGTGCCCAACAAAGCATTTCCAGATGCTGGGGGAGGCTACTCCTCCCCTGCCTTCACACCATTTTCCAAAGGGAGAGGGTGTCACACCCTCTCTCAGAGGAAGTTCTTTGTTCTGCCATCCTGGGCCAGGCCTGGCTGGACCCCAGGAGGGCAGCTGCCTGTCTGAGGGGTTGGCAGCAGCAGCAGCTGCAGTGAAACCCCAGGAAGGGCAGTTTGGCAGTACCAGGGTCTGTGCTACAGACCACTGGGACCATGGGATTGTGCCAACTATGCCAGGATGGCATAGAGGGGGCAATTCCATGATCATAGACATGTTACATGGCCATATTCGGAGTTACCATTGTGAAGCCACATATAGGTAGTGACCTATATGTAGTGCACGCGTGTAATGGTGTCCCCGCACTCACAAAGTTCAGGGAATTGGCTCTGAACAATGTGGGGGCACCTTGGCTAGTGCCAGGGTGCCCTCACACTAAGTAACTTTGCACCCAACCTTTACTAGGTAAAGGTTAGACATACAGGTGACTTATAAGTTACTTAAGTGCAGTGTAAAATGGCTGTGAAATAACGTGGACGTTATTTCACTCAGGCTGCAGTGGCAGGCCTGTGTAAGAATTGTCAGAGTTCCCTATGGGTGGCAAAAGAAATGCTTCAGCCCATAGGGATCTCCTGGAACCCCAATACCCTGGGTACCTCAGTACCATATACTAGGGAATTATAAGGGTGTTCCAGTAAGCCAATGTAAATTGGTAAAAATGGTCACTAGCCTGTCAGTGACAATTTGGAAAGACATGAGAGAGCATAACCACTGAGGTTCTGGTTAGCAGAGCCTCAGTGAGACAGTTAGGCACCACACAGGGAACATATACATGCACACCTATGAGCACTGGGGCCCTGTGTGACAGGGTCCCAGTGACACATACATATAGGCCACAAACCTATGAGCACTGGGGTCCTGACCAGCAGGATCCCAGTGACACATAACAAACATACTGAAAACATAGAGGGTCATTCTGACCCTGGCGGCCGGTGGCCGCCAGGGCCACCGACCACGGGAGCACCGCCAACAGGCTGGCGGTGCTCCAACGAGCATTCTGATTGCGGCGGTTCAGCCGCGGTCAGAAGCGGAAAGTCAGCGGCCTCCCGCCGACTTTCCGCTGCTCGTATGAATCCTCCATGGCTGCGGAGCACGCTCCGCAGCCATGAGGATTCCGACCCCCCCTACCGCCATCCTGTTCACGGCGGGAAAGCCGCCATGAACAGGATGGCGGTAGGGGGGGGTCGCGGGGCCCCTGCCGTGCCCATGCCAATGGCATGGGCACGGCAGGGGCCCCCGTAAGAGGGCCCCGCAAAGTATTTCAGTGTCTGCCTTGCAGACACTGAAATACGCGACGGGTGCCACTGCACCCGTCGCACCTTCCCACTCCGCCGGCTCGATTACGAGCCGGCATCCTCGTGGGAAGGTCGTTTTCCCCTGGGCTGGCGGGCGGTTTTTCAGCAACCGCCCGCCAGCCCAGGGGAAAACTTGTAATACCCGGTATTTCGGAGGGGGGAATTCTGGCGGGCGGCCTCCGCCGCCCGCCAACATTGGAATGACCCCCATAGTGTTTTCACTATGAGCACTGAGGCCTGGCTATCAGGATCCCAGTGAGACAGTGAAAACAGTGACAAACACCCTGACATACACTCACAAACAGGCCAAAAGTGGGGGTAACAAGGCTAGAAAGAGGCTACCTTCTCACAACCTCGAATTGGCATTGGCATGTTGGGCTTCATGCAAAACGATTTGGTAACACCAATTTGTAAAACATCTAACTATTGTCTCTGTCAACAGAAGCAGTTGGTACCTAAAAAGGAAAGGCAAACAGACAATTACAATTCGTCATCTGCTGGAAGTGTGAGAAACACCAAAGGTAAGTAATGTATCCCGCCCCAGAGCCCAGGAAAGCAGAAATAAAACACAGCAAGTTTCCTAAAACACACTAGAAGTCGTGATAGAAGATAATGCAAGAACCAGAAAAGACTGCAAGACACTAACAATTAATTCCTGGACCTGAAGACCTGTGGAAGAAGGGGACCAAGTCTAAGAGGCACTTCTAACCCGGATGAAGGTGCAAAAGTGGAACCACCGGTGAGAAGACAAAGTCAGTATTGCACCAAAGAAAACAGATGCAGGTTCCTGGTTGGTGCAGAAGATGTCCCACACCGGATGGATGAATGTAATCTGGTTTGCATCGCTGGATTCCGCCAACAAGCCTTGGTAAACACAAAGCTCGTGGTGAGCGGAAAATAGCGCTGCCCGAGACCAGGAGAGACCTGGTGGCTTCTACCCAGGAAGGGTAGACAGAGGGGGGTATCAGCAACTCAGGGAGCCGTCAGAAGACCAGGCAGCACACACAGGAGTCCCACAGCATGGGGACAAAGAAGGTGCAAATGAAGGCCTACGCAGCACGACACAAAGGATTTCCACGCCGCCGGAGAACCACTCAGGAAGCTGTGCCTCACAGGATGAAGTGCTGGGTGCCTAAGCTGTGCTGTGCACGAAGACCTTCCTAGAAGGTTGCATACAAGCCATGGTAACAGCAAGTCATGCAGTGCATGGGGGTACTGTCTTGCGAGGGGAGGCAAGCTCTTACCTCCACCAACGTTGGACCGCTGAACACTGGGCATTCTGGAGTCATGTTTAATCCACCACCCGTGTTGCTGGATCCAAGCCACCGATCATCGCTGCAGAGAGGTGCCTGCTGAAGCAGGGAAGTGACTCCATCACTCCACTGGAGATTCCTTCGGTTCTTCTGGTGCAAGCTGAAGACAGGAAGTCCTCGGAGGATGCCCGACCTGAAAACTGTTGCAGTTGCTGGCAGGAGCTGAAGATGCAATGTTGCAGAAGTCATCTTAGCTTCTTTGTTGCAGTTTTATGGAGTTCCTGGAGCAGTCAGTGGTTGATCCGTCGGTAGAAGATGAAGTAAATGATGCAGAGGATTCCTGCTGGAGTCTTGCAATCCGAATATGACGAAACATCCAGAGGAGAAACCCTAAATAGCCCTGAGAGGGGAGTTGGTCACCTAACCAGCTAAGCACTCATCAGGAGAGGTCTCTGACATCACCTGATGGCACTGGCCGCTCAGATGCTCCCAGAGTTCCCTGTCCCCCCCTGAAAACAAGATGGCAGAACCCAGGGACACTCTTGAGGAGCTCTGGGCTCCACTCCTGGGGTGGTGATGGACAGGGGAATGATCACTCCCCTATCCTTTGTCCAGTTTCACCCCAGAGCAGGGACTGGGGGTCCCTGAAGCGGAGTAGACTTGATATTGCAAGGAGGGCACCATCTGTGGCCTTCAAAGCATTTCCAGAGGCTCTGGGAGGATTCCCCCTTCATGCCTGCAACTCCTATTTTCAAAGGTATAAGGTGTTACACCCCTCTCCTAAAGGAAATTATTTGTTCTGCCTTCCTGGGATTGAGCTGCTCAAGCCCCAGGAAGGCAGAAGCCCGTCTGTGAGGTGGCAGCAGCTGGGGCTGCAGTGAAACCCTCAGAAGGCTGGTATGGCAGTACTGAGGGGGCATGATGGAGCCCCCACAGTGAATGGGATTGTGCAACCAATACAGGAATCAGTATTGGGGTACAATTCCCAGTTGTTAGACACCTTACATGGCCACATTTGAAGTTACCACTGTGGAACTGTATATAGGTATTGGCTTATATATAGTGCACACTTATAATGGCGTCCCCGCAGTCACGAAGTCTGGGAAAATGGGCCTGGACGACGTGGGGCACCTCTGCTAGTGCAGGGGTGCCCTCACACACAGTTACTATGCACCTAGCCTTCAGGGTCTGAAGGTTAGACATACAGGTGACTTATAAGGGACTTGGTGTAGTGAAAATGGCTGTGAAATAGTGCATACACTATTTCACACAGGCTCTCTTAGTATGGTTTGTGTTGCCCCTAGACCTATTTTCTCCCATTGCAATCTACAGCATTTCCTATTGCTTGCATTATTTGATGACTATTTACTTGTCTAATGTTGGTGTCTAGTGTGTATATTGTATATAATACTTACCTCCAGAAGGAGTATTGTCTCTAAGATATTTTTGGTACTGTGTCAACCAAATAAATACCTTTATTTTTGGTAACACTGAGTATTGTATTTACTTGTGTATAAGTACTGTGTAACTATAAGTGGTATTGCAGGAGCTTTGCATGTCTCCTAGTTCAGCCTAAGGTGCTCTACTGTAGCTACCTCTATCAGCCTAAGCTGCTAGAACACTACTACATTTCACTAATAAGGGATAACTGGACCTGATATAAGGTGTAAGTACCCAAGGTACCCACTACAAGCCAGGCCAGACTCCTACAACCTCAACCACTGGTAGTGGCATTAAGGGGGCCTTTGGAGTGCCACCAGTCTTGCCATTGGTTTGGCAGGTGACACAGGATCGACAAAACTCCTTTGTGTCTTCTGACATATGGAGCCAGTGAAAATGTGGAACAAGTCTGTCCAATGTTTTACTCTGGCCTAAGTGCCCAGCTAAAGGGATGTCATGAGCCAGAAATAGGAGGAATTCCCTGTTCTGGATGGGGATGACCAGTCTCCTGGTGGCACCAGGGTTAGAGTCCCTTGTTTCAGTATAAAGGAGATTATTCTCCCAATAAACTCTGTGTGTGTCAGTGACATCACCATTTTACTGCCTGACAGCTTGCTGTCTGAGGCCCTCCAGTGTGGAACCGGTGTGCTGTGCCACACTCAGCTCTTCCCTGGCAGCCCCCCTGCACCCAAAAGCTCAGCTGCATCAGCTTCCAGCTCCTCTGGTGTAGGTTCTGCACAGGGAGAGAATTCCTCTTCCTCAAAAGGGGAATCATCTGTGGAGGGAGGGATAGTGGACAATTGTTTGCCCTTCTTACCCCTAGTTTTTGGGAGCTCTTGGTCCATTGTTCCAGGATCCAAGTTTCCCTGTCCTCTTTACTTCTTGACCTGAGCCCTGGTAAGAGCGAAGATATGCCCTGGAATGCTCAGTATTACTGCATGGGCCTTCAACTCCACTTGAGCCCAAGCAGAAGTCTCCAAATCATTGCCTAGCAGACATTCTAAAGGTAAGTTTCTTTGGGCCAGTAACACCCCCCCCCCCATTGGGATTCACAATAGCCATGGGGTGGCTTACAGTGTTGCGATGGGCGTCTATCACTTGGTACTGGTGACCAAGTAGGTGCTGCTCAGGGGCAACCAGTTTGTCTATCACCATTGTGACATAGGCACCTGTGTCCCTGTAGGCCTCAACCTGAACACCATTAATCAGGGGTAGCTGCTTGTACTTATCCATATTAAGGGGACAAGCAACTAAAGTGGCTAGGTCAATGCCACCATCAGAGACTAAAACAGCCTCAATGATCTCCCTAACTAGACCAACCCCTACTACATTACCAATGTTGAGCCCAGCTACACCCTTTGACTGGCTATTAGTAGTGTTCTTCCCACCACCACTGCTATTACTGGTTGCAGTTGGGGATGTGGTGGTGGGAGGTTTGGTGTTTTTCTTTGTACAATGACTGTCAGTTGCCCAATGGCCTTTGGCTTTACACATATAACACCAAGGTTTCTTATCTTTGTGAGAAGAGGATTTGGACCCACCACCCCCAGAGGATTTTTGTGGGCCTGATGAAGACTCTGATGATTTTTTATCTTTGTCCTCACCCTTTTCCTGTGACTTACCTTCCTTCTTCTTGCCATGCTTGTCACCCACTGTATGAGCTTTTCTGCTCACCCTTGTTCTGCCCCATTTGTCTGCCTTCTTTCCCAGTTCTTGGGGAGAGGTCAGATTTGAGTCCACAAGATATTGATGCAACAAGTCAGACACACAATTATTCAAGATATGCTCTCTCAGAATCAAGTTATATAGGCTTTCACAGTAAGGCACCTTACTGCCATTTAACCAACCTTCTATGGCCTTCACAGAACAGTCTACAAAGTCTGTCCAGTCCTGTGATGACTCCTTTCTGGTCTCTCTGAACTTAAGTCTGTACTGTTCACTGGTTAAACCCAGACCATCTGAGGGTGCACCTTTAAGAATTCGGTAATTATCAGCATCATTCTCTCTGACAATAAGAAGTCTGTCTCTCCCCTTGCCAGTGAAGCATAACCAAAGGGTAGCAGCCCACTGTACATGACGGACCCTCTGAACTTTACAGGCCCTCTCAAGTGCAGCAACCACTTATAGATGTCATCACCATCCTTGTAAGGAGTGACAACTTTGTTCAGATTTCTAGAATCAAATGAAGGTTCCCTAACATTTGAATTTCTAAAACTGCTGCTGCCACCATGGGGACCTAACCCAAAACCTGCCTCTCTTTCTCCACAGCCAGGGATTCCCTGTTTAAGGCCAACTGTTGCTGCATTAGCCTCCAGCTGGCCTCCTCTAACCTAAGCTTTCTGAGTTCCCTATCTAGGGGCTGGTCCTCAGGGTTAGAATTATGTGAAGCCTCTGAAACAGAGGTGACATGAGAGTGTACAGAGACAGACCTATCTCTAACAGGGGACACTCTAGTGACCTGGCCTCTAGGGGTGAAGGGAGCCCTACTTGTGTGTGAACCCTTCCACTACCAGTTATACTAGGGGGCTTGTTGTCAGATAGGTCTGTGGAAGGACCCTCCCCAGGATTGTTATTCTGCTCCTCTGAGCATTCCTGGTTAGAGTCATCCTCTACCTCTTCCCCTATCTGATCTGGACAAGTGCTAATTCCCTGGTCATCCTGGAAGAGAAGATTTGAGAGGAACTCCTTAGTAGGGTTCTTCCCAATCCCTAAATGTCTTTCAATGCAGAGGCCCCTCAAACTTTTAAAGTTTAGATTCTCATAGGTAGTCTTGACAACTCTAGGGGTAGCTTCTACAGAAGGCATATTGAAAGAAAAAAGTTTAGGAAAGTGAGTAAAACGTTAGTAGAATGACAGAGCTAACTTTTTAGAGAAAAGAAGAAAACTTTTCAAGACTTTGTAAACACCTATGCAAAGTTTAAAGAACTTTTAGAAAGTTAGAAAAATGGTTTCTAAGTATATATTATATATGCTCTAAGTATTGGAGCAAGCTTTTCTTGTGAAAAGCACAGGTAACAAGGTGGTAAAGCAATTGCAAGTACTTATCCCACCACTGCACCACCAATGTAGGAGGCTGGCCTGGTTTGTAGTGGGCACCTTGGGTACTTAAACCTTATACCAGGTCCAGTTGTCCCTTATTAGTGAAATGTAGTAGTGTTCGAGCAAGCTTAGGCTGATAGAGGTAGCTATAGCAGAGCAGCTTAGGCTGAACTCGAGTCATGCAATGCTCATGCAATACCACTTATAGTTACACAGTACTTATACACAAGTAAAGACAATATTCAATGTTACCAAAAATAAAGGTATTTATTTGGGTGACACAGTACCAAAAATATCTTAGAGACAATACTCCTTCTGGAGGTAAGTATTATACACAATATATACACTAGACTCCAAAATTAGACAAGTAAATAGTCATAGAACAGTGTAAACAATAGGAAATGCTATAGAATGCAATGGGAGAAAATAGGTCTAGGTCAACGCAAACCATATACTAAGAAAGTGGAATGCGAATCACGAATTCCCCCCAGACTCTCACCTGTCCATCACCACGCCAGGAGTGGTGCTCAGAGCTCCTCCAGAGTGTCCCTGGGTTTTACCATCTTGGATTCCAAGTTGGCAGGGAACTCTGGGAGCATCTGAGTGGCCAGTGCCAGCAGGTGATGTCAGAGCCCTCACCTGATAGGTGCTTACCTGTTTAGCTGATCAATCCCCCTTTCAGGGCTATTTAGGGTTTCTCTCTTGGGTGGTTCTCCAGCAGGAATCCTCTGCATCCTTTACTTCGCCTTCTTACTGAAGAAACTGCATCTGGACTCTCCAGGAACTCTACAAACTGCAACAAAGAAGCAAAGACGACTTCTGCAACATTGCATCTTCAACTCCTGCCAGCAACTACAACTGTTTCCAGGTCGTGCATCCTGAGAGGATAGCCTGTCTTCAACCTGCACCAGAAGAATGAAGGAATCTCCCTTGGAGTGAAGGAGTCACTCACCTGCTTCGGAGGGCATCCCTCTGCAGTGACGACCGGTGGCGTGGGTCCCCTCTCCTGATGAAGTGCATGGATCCAACATCACGGGTGGTAAACTGAAGTAGTCCCGATGGCCCTGATGTCCTACTGTCCAACTTTGGTGGTGGTAAAAGCTTGCCTTCCCAGGCAAGACAGTACCCAGTGCACCTCGTGTTTTGCAGTTGCCAAGGCTTGTTGCCATTCTTCCACGAAGTTCTTCATGCACTGTGCAGCTCCGGCTCCCAGCACTCTATTCTGAGACGCACAGCTTCCTGAGTGGTTCTCCTTCTGTGTGGGATCCCTTGTTATAGTGCTGTGTGAGCCTCCTTTTGCACCTTCTTTGTCCCCATGCTGTGGGACCCCTGTACATGCTGCCTGGTCTTCTGGGGGCTCTCTGAGTTGCCTCCTGGGTAGAGTCTACCAGGTCCCTCCTGGTCCCAGGCAGCGCCATTTTCTGCTAACCGCAAGCTTTGTGTGTTCCAAGCCTTGTTGGCTGAATCCAGCAACACAAAAGCAGACTGCAATCATCCATCCGGCATGGGACATCATCTGCACCAACCAGGAACCCCCATCCATCTTCTTGGGTGCAGTACTGACTGTTCTTCACCGGTGGTTCTTCTTTTGCACCTTCATCTGGGTTAGCAGGGGCTCCTGTTCCCCCTTGACTCTTCAGTGCTTCTTGGACTTGGTCCCCTTCTTCCACAGGTCTTCAGGTCCAGGAATCCATTGTTGGTGTCCTGCAGTCACTTCTGGTTCTTGCATAATCTTCTTTCTCGTGTTCTTCTGTGTTCTAGGAAAGTTACTGCTTTCCTGGGCTCTGTGTTGGGTTCTATTACTTACCTTTGGTGTTTTCTATAACTCCCAGTGCCCCTCTAGACACAACACGTGCCTAGGTAGGTAACCGACTTTCACATTCCACTTTCTTAGTATGTGTTTTGTGTCCTCCTAGGCCCATTTGTAACTAGTGTGATTTTAACTGTATGCACTGTTCTCAACTTGTTTTTACATCTATTTCTGCATACTAGTGTATGTAATTTGTGTAATACTTACCGCCTAAGTGAGTATACTCTCTATGGTATTTTTGGAATTTTTGTCACCAAAATAAAGTACCTTTATTTTTGTAACACTGAGTATTTTCTTTCATGTGTGCGAGTACTGTATGACTACAGTGGTATTGCATGAGCTTTGTATGTCTCCTAGTTAGGCCTTGGCTGCCCATCCACACTACCCCTAAAGAGCCTGGCTTCTAGACACTGACTACAGTTCACTAATAAGGGATAACTTGACCTGGTATAAGGTGTAAGTACCTTATTTACCCACTAATAACCAGGCCAGCCTCCTACAGGGAGAGAAGGGAATACTCTACTGTGGGTAGGAAGTGAAATCATTATGGTTGTAACTTTCCCGCATGTTACCATGGCACAACTGAAGTGCCTGCCTTTTTGGGTCCCAGATACTCATGACTTCTTCATATGTGTGCCTACACCAAAGGCGTAATCTAGAAAACAGTGCAAAATATAGATAGTATTCATCGGTTGCACAACTGTGTGGCAATTGATTTTAATCGTGGGAATGCTTAGGCCCAAAAGCTTAAAGGTTATTTCACTTTCTTGTCTTCGATGTGTCTAAAAATCCACTTTACTTTTACAATGTTGCATGATGATCCCTGTCATCCAATATTGGGTTAGATATCTAGGGCTCTATATGGTCTAGAAAATACTTGTATATAAATAGTGTCTCCTTATACCACTTGTAGCACAACATTTGGCAATATAAATGCATAGTACGATATTAGACAAGCAGACAATAAGTGACACCGTTCTAATTTTTAGTATAAAAAGGTGCCCGAAACGTGCTTTATCATAGAGGACAGGCATGCCATTCTTAAGAACAGGCGATCATGATTTCAAATGAAGTTTATAGTCACTTAAAGAAAATACGACTCTTTCCAATCTGTCTCGGAGATTGTGACATGACCAACTAAAATGTCGTGTAGCAAAATCTCCAGTTGATGGGTTTGCAGAACAACCTACTAATGAATATTAATTAACTTGATATTTGTGATCCCTCATAGTGGCTACTAACACAGAGATAGAGGCCTGAAAGGAACAGCAGGCCACTGTCCATGTGATGCATCCCCAAATGAGAAACATTTTTACGCAGCACTTGTTCCTTAGAGGAAAATGTGCTGTTGTAAAACAAATGTTGTTTGGCAACACATTGGGGTGAGCAGTGAGGTCCTCCGGACCACTGCCTGCTCCCACTAAGTTGGTTAATACAATTCCCAAATCTAATTGTGAATCTCAGCTAGTAGGGAACTCCTCATTTGCCCCCTCTCTAATTGCGGTTTAGAATATTTTGGTTCGCGCATACTGCAATTCGGATAGCTTTACCAAATCGCAAAGTGGTTTCGGAGATCGCAAAAAGCCTTTTTCAGTCCAATACCCTGTGATTTTGCTAATTGCAGGATTTGCAAATGCAAAATGATTTTCTACATAGGCCTATGAATACGTGATTAGTGCCAGAGACAGCACCTCGTGGATCCAATAACATATTATTTTTGGTATTTTCATGCAGCAGTACAATATTATTGTTTGTAATCACTGCAGCTTTCTCCCAAAACTAAGAAGGTAGCACTGATCATTATCCATTTATTTTACTAAAATGTATTCCTATACTTATGGAGTTTTCCCTCTTTATGAAAAAGTACTTGTTACTAAATTAAAGCCGATTGCAAGTCCAGTAGGGTAACTTGTGGTAAGGTGGGATGGGAATTGTCCATTAAATGAATCAGTGCAAGCGAGTCTGCCCAGTGGTTACAGGAAGGGGGAGGCTAGCAACAACAAGCAATTTCTAGTTGGTATAGCCAAGCAGGGGGCTTAGGCTGTTAGCGATGGACTGAGTTTGGAAGTCAGAACAAATAGGGCTCAGCTCCTTTACTTAGATCACTCCACATTTTGCTACTCAGGGAGCTTAGTTAAAGTCCAGTTTCTAAAGTTATGTTTTCCCATTCCCTATTTTTTTTTCACAGTACTGACAACATTTAACCTCCACCCAACTTCTATCCAATCAAGAGTGAATGGATTATTTTCCATCTGGTTCTGTTAACGCATCCCAATCTAGCTAATTAGTTTACTCTGGGACTCGTTTTAGGCCAATGGATCTTTTGACCCTGATTGAAGGCACCTTAGGACGAGATAGCTAATCAACATGTCAATCAATAAGTCAATAAGACTCGGAATCCACCATGAACTTTCAGTCAGGAATAACCACACCAGTTTAGCACGATTTTATGATGTTTATTCCCTATTGATTCCAATTCTACTAGCAAGTTTATTAGTCTCAAAACCATGAAACACATTAACATTGTCACTGTATGGCAACTCGAATAAGATTTCATCAAAGCAAAGATCACAAACATTGGAACATAACAGGACGTCAACATGGGTTAACTTTAGCAGATTATTATTAGCACGTTGTTCAACAAAGCATTGGTTCAGTCATTTGTCTATTTGTGTCCGTTTAGTGAACCCCTTAACTATCCTCGAATTAGCATTGGCATGTTGGGCTTCATGCAAAACGATTTGGTAACACCAATTTGTAAAACATCTAACTATTGTCTCTGTCAACAGAAGCAGTTGGTACCTAAAAAGGAAAGGCAAACAGACAATTACAATTCGTCATCATCATATAGTTACCCTCTGAAATGGGTCAGCATGCAAAGTCGATCTTCGTCCTCAGGACATCAGTTGATTCGCCATCAGCCAGGAAACACAGCAAAGTTCAGCAAGACTGGGTAAGAAGGAACACTTCCCTCCTAAGGAGGAGAAGTATGAAACGGGCGAGGTAAGGGCAAGGATGGTTTAAGAATAAGACGGGAAAGTCTTTAGGAAAAAATAGCTCGCAATGTTCTCTCTTCTCCTCGTGTCAAAGGTTTTTATCCCTTTTCTGTGGTACAATGCCCTAATTTTTCATTGGTCAGGTTTGGTGCACTATTATATCCATCTAGTAATTTAGCAGTTATACTATCAAATTTTGTCACCCCATAACAGTTCTCACGTAGTTTATTGGTTCTTGTGATTGACGTCTTCAACAGGTAGAATGTCTGGTATGATTTCATACTCTCGTGGTCCTCTCGCATCCCTAGTCAGTAGTTCCATTGTCCATACCGGTTTAGGCGACCTAGGGCCAGATGTACCAAAGGATTTTACCCATTCTGTGTCTATGGGAAAAAGCTTTCGTACATAGGGCCCCTTGTACCTGTAACTAGTCTACACTGTTGCATTCTGCAAGAATGTTTCTTTGAGCAAGTCGAATTTCATGAGAACGGATCCACTACGGTTACATACATCCTCTAGCTTTGGAAAAGTACGAGTTCATGTCCTTCAGCAAGTCAGCACACTGCACGTTAGAAAAACACATTTAATATGAAACCGGGATGCTAGGCCTCGACTCATGCTAACTAAGGCCTCATGATTAATTAGCAAAACCTTAACACATAACCCTTAATACCAGCTAAAAATCATACATTAATATGTTAATTCTTCATTATTAGTCAATTGCATTAGTCATCGTATACATTGGTGGCCACTCCCCGTGGGCACATTTTGAGCATGCGTTTATCAAAAACACATGAATACATTTTCTAGGCGGCATTATTATGCATTAGTTCATAAACATCTCATGTTAATTTTCATTAAAAAGCTACACTCTCACAGTTCTCTGTGATCTTAAAAGTCTTTGTAGCCTTTCATTGTTTTGCAGACATCAGCTTATATTTAGGTACCATTGCCCAGTCTGCAAAGCTAAACCCCTAGTCAGCTTCAACCATAATATGGCATGTGGAAATCAAAGGACATGTCAGAGCATTGGCAGAACATGGGCAAATGAAAGTTGATATTTTTGTCCATGGAGTTTTTCTGCTAGTATGCCCTAGTATTGTCAGGTTCCTTCATTTTTGGTTCCATATTGGAGCTATTTCTAGGGATTCACGTAAAGTGAACTCTAACACAACAGACCAGCATCAAAAGCTCTGTTTTGGGAGCAATATTGCAGGGGTGATTTTAATTCAACTCATTTCTGATTTTCCATGAATGCAAGGCTTGCTTTCCATTTAACAAAAATCTGAATGCTGTCTCTGTATATCTGGAATAAGATCTCCTACTATTTCTTCATGAATGCTCTAGGACGCATTTATACATAGGTAAGCAGATTGATCTCAAGGGATTTTATGAAAATTTGCACACAACAAAACTACCAATCATCAATCCTATTTAAAGGGTGATCTAAATTGTACTGCCTGCAGTGTACATTGTTTCGGTTTTCAGTGACCTTGGAGTAAGCAGGAAAAGGTGGACCTCTGCTGACTTCACCTGCACCATTCCTCATTTTCGTCTACAGAGGTTGGCGGACGTCACTTTCCTTAACATAGAGTTGGTAGCCAGTAACACCAATGCCTGGAAATGAAGCTCTATGCCTGATCTGTCTGGTTAGAATAAATACACATAGCTTTTATCCCTGCCAGCGATAAAGAAACAGTACAAAGCTGTCAAGTTATTGCTCAAGCAAATCCTGGCTGAAAATGTCTAACCCAGAAGATGTGATTACACTCCCAGATGCATGGCAGTCAATCCTCACTGTTCCAGACGCCCCTCTCCAAAAAAGACAAAGAGGCACTCATCCACAACACAAGCTCTGACAACAAAGGTGTATGATTCCCTTCACCCTTCTAAAAAAAATTAGGAGAACTTTGTCTGTGCTTCTTTTACAAACAACAATTAATATTTTCTAAGGTCACCACATCCCTCCACCTCCCACAGTCTTTATAATCATTTTAGTTGCAGTCCTGTGATCCTGTGAGTGCCTAGCACTATACTCCAATATTTTAGAATGGTAATTCCTGGAGCAACTCTTTTACATGCTTGCAAATGCAGATGTCAATGCCCTGGTGTAGGAGGCTGGACTGGCTTGTAGTGAGTACCAAGGGGTACTTGCACCTTGCACCAGGCCCAGTTATCCCTTATTAGTGTATAGGGTGTCTAGCAGCTTAGGCTGATAGATAATGGTAGCTTAGCAGAGCAGCTTAGGCTGAACTAGGAGACGTGTGAAGCTACTACAGTACCACCTAGTGTCATATGCACAATATCATAAGAAAACACAATACACAATTATACTAAAAATAAAGGTACTTTATTTTTATGACAATATGCCAAAGTATCTTAGAGTGTACCCTCAGTGAGAGGATAGGAAATATACACAAGATATATATACACAATAGCAAAAATATGCAGTATAGTCTTAGAAAACAGTGCAAACAATGTATAGTTACAATAGGATGCAATGGGGAAACATAGGGATAGGGGCAACACAAACCATATACTCCAGAAGTGGAATGCGAACCACGAATGGACCCCAAACCTATGTGACCTTGTAGAGGGTCGCTGGGACTATTAGAAAATAGTGAGAGTTAGCAAAATAACCCACCCCAAGACCCTGAAAAGTGAGTGCAAAGTGCACCAAAGTTCCCCTAAGGACAAAATAGTCGTGTTAGAGGGAAAATGCAAGGAAAACACAAATCAGCAATGCAACAACGATGGATTCCTGTCTGAAGGTACCTGTGGAGCAAGGGGACCAAGTCCAAAAGTCACAAGCAGCTCGGAGATGGGCAGATGCCCAAGAAATGCCAGCGGTTGGTGCAAAGAAGCTCTTACTAGGCTGAAGAACTGTGAATACTGCAGGAACGACAAGGGCTAGAGACTTCCCCTTT